>NC_134701.1:10950000-11250000 GCF_043290135.1 Rhipicephalus microplus
TACAACTAAGCAGATCAATGTGATGCAACAATATCACTTTCCTGTCGTCTGCATGTGAAGATGGATTGGAACTTGGTAGAATGTGGCTGTAACGTGAGCAATATTTATAAGCAAAGATGCACTTTCTATGCATTGGCACGGCGCTGCGTTCGATATATCGGATGCTTCGATGGGCGGGAATGGAATGTATGTGTGCACCAGCCCCATACTCTTGTATTCAAGTAATTTCTGAATTTCGACATAGCCAGTTGTTCTATATGTTCAGGGTCGGCTGTGTATGGCTAGGTTTTGGTGAATTGTGTTTGTGGACCAAACAACTCACAAAAAGTCACTTTTTGGCATCCGTGGACACTGCCGATGTGCCTTTTGACGAGTGTCTGGGATAGTTCCCGGCGATTGTTGTGCCCTTGGGTCTTGTGATCACGCTAGCTCCATTATCAGCAGTTGCTCTTTGGACTAGCTATGTGACGAATGTGTGCGAATCGAAGAAGCGCCAGTGCCTGCAGTAGGGCACACCAACAGGACGTGAAGCTGCCGCTGCTACAAGTGCTTGCCTCCGCTGTAGTGGAAGGCGTCTGTGGCTAGAGTGGTTGCAAGAAAAGGACACTTGTGCTGTGGCTGACACAGCTGTGTGTGAATTCTGTGCAGAGGCACTCATTCCTAGAAAGTGTGCGCACTGTTGGCGACTGGGAGGTGCACAGCTGTCAGGGTTGCCACCAAGATGTGTACGCGCAAGCCTCTGACCGGAGCCTGCTGCTCAGTGCCAACCTTGAGGTGAGCTAGCCTCTCACTGGCTTTGGCGTAGTGTTGCTTGTGCCATCTGAAAAAGAAAGCAAACTCCAAATGAGATGAGTGGGAAAATGCCTTTCTTGTGACATCCTGCTGATGATGGCATGCAGTGGCATTTTGCCTCATTGTGCAGAGTGACATCAAGCGCATTGAAGCAATGCGGGCCTCGGCCGACTACTCTCCTTGCTTCCACGTGTTGCTGCCACCAGTGGCTGACAACGAGGGAGGGGCTGCGAATGTGGCACCAGGTGGGTGTTGTAAACCTCAACATGATGTATGTAATATCAGCTACGTGCAAAGTTCAGTACATTTAAATATGATCTTTCTTTGATGCGAAGTCATCAAAGGATCATTTTTCAGCACATTAAAGGGGCTGTAAAGATGTCCTAAGAGCAGAGCTGCTCTGGTCAAGAAATAACCAATTCTGTTATTAATGGAAAGAAACATATATATATATATATACATATTCTGTCAACCTGAGACTTGGAAATCATAGCTCAGTGTCACTGTATGATATGCGCAAAACCAAGATGAATGCACGTACAGTCCCATCTTAGTCGAAGGAATGTATTGCATCTTTGCTGCCACTATTGAAACTTGGGGTGCCATGTAAAGCCCTGTGGTACTGTTGTCATGTTCACCAATGTGGTACATGAGAAAAACAAAGGGGCATCACTCTCAAAGTAGATGTAATAGAATCATGGTGTCTACTAACCTGGAAAGCCTGGAAAAGTGAGGGAATTTGGACCCTTCTGGAAAAGTAATGGAAAAGTCATGGAATTGCTGAAAAATCTGGCCTGGTCTTGGAAACTGACTGTAGCCTTTGCAACCATAACAAAAATAAGCATTACCATAGAGCAAAGCTTAAAAAGCCACTCCTTATACTGCAACTACAGTGAACAGGTAAAAGTGGTGTGGGTAAAAAAAAAGCAGTGTGCAACTATTTCTTTTTAGTGAAGACGCAAAAGGATACACCTACCAAAAGAATACAAAGTTTACTGACATTACAGCACCCGCTATGGGGGCCTTGTTCACAAAAATAGCCATGAGAAAAGCACAGCGTCTCACTACAGTTTTTTTTTGCTTTGAACCCCCGCCTGTGCATTTGTTCGTCTTGTAACTTTTTTTTTTTGAGAACAATAAACTGAAAATGAAAAAAAAATGAAATGAAGTATGTGATGTAAGCACTGGAAGTACATTGTTGGATGTGTCCCATCACTCCTTTTCAGCATATGTGCTGAACAGGAGTGATGTGTCTTCATATGCTGGTATTCCAGGTGCAGACATGATGTAAGCTTTCCTTTGGCCAAAACACGGACACTTGACCAGTCAGTTTGTTGGCCTGTAGAATCTGCATGTTCAGCGAGGGCATATGAAGTCACGTAGTTTTCTGATGTCATATTCATGTTTCGTTTAACAGCGAGGAACAAACTTTTTTTTAGATGGTCAATTCTGAGTGATAATGAATGGGGGGGGGGGGGTGACTGTTTCCTTGAAATCAGTGGTCTCACTTACGTACTGGTTGTCACAATAGTGGCAGCCTTATGTAAAAAAAGCAGTCGAAATTTTCGCTTGGCAACTTGTCCTTCACATTGTCTAAAGCATTTCTTAGCTTCCGTATTCGTACACACTATGTTGATGTCTGTTGCTTCTACATATCATGCAGCATATCTGACTTTCCAACCACAACATAATTATTGTCATTAAATTTGTGCATCTTTGTCTTGACCATGATTTGGCTCGACTTGAAGGCCTTCTGGTTTGGCTAGGACTGCCATTAGCAGAGGCTTGCCGGGCTATGTCATGCCTTTAATTATTATTGTTATTACTATCATCATTATTATTGGCAATGCAACGACAAATGTCCTCAGCTACACACTTATTGCTGGTAGCTCTCGTTTCAATGGTAGAGTTGAGTAACTTCTTCTAAATTTCTCATTTCAGATTCTTGAGATGGTAATATTAAATATGGGATTACTTTTTAGCCTTATATTCATAGAAGAGTACACAAACGAAGGTAACCCGCCGGCATATGTGATAAATCTATGGAATCGAGGGAGCTGCTGCGCCCTGACAGATTCATTCTTGCCAGCACATGTTCAAACGTCATCACTTTGAAGGCTACCCCAAGCTTTCATTGCAGGCACCTGAGGATTTTGTCAAACTCTAAGTGTCAGAGCCCACAGAAATAAAACATCAACATGCATGTACTCGACATGGAAAATAAAAGAATGGGAGAAAGAAAATTATGCAGTGAGGCTCCGTTCTTGCGACATTGTTAGTCATTGTTCAATGCAAGGTTCACAGAATACGTGAGTAGTAGTGTTTTTTTCACCTGAAAAGTATATAGTAGCGGTGTGAAATTTCGGGGGGGGGATGCAAATCAATAGTAAGTACATCAATCCATGTCACATCAGATCCAATCTAATCCACATCCTAAATAGTCAAGTCAGTAAATACAGGTCAATCTAATTGAATTTACATCCTAAATGGCCTGGACTGTAATCATTATAGTGACCTAGAACATATTCCAATGGCGGAACCGACCAGGATCTGACGTCCTCCTTTTAGACAGATGCCATGAGATGGTGCCACTTCTACATTTTCTAGCAGCTTTGGCTGCATTGTAGGACTGTCGTGGGTTCTTTTAAACTTTTAACTGCAGTTAATTTTAGCTCATGTGTTTACTTTCTGGTTTCTCCAGATATTAAACAGCTAACTTGCTTACTCTCTCACTTGGAGGTTTTATTTTGGCCAGATACTATACATATTTTTTCATATTTACCGTACGTGCTCAGAACATTCTGAGCACTTGTGGTACAGAGCACCTGATTTTTTTTTCGATCTCTCAAAGATCTGTTTCCAGTGCACAGAGGTTTCCAAGCAGACATAAGGTTCATGGAATTTGCTTCAAATCATCATGGAAAACCTGGAGAAGTCAGGGAGTTTAAAAAAAAACAAGTTGGTAGACACCCTGTAGAAGGTACCTCTCTGTGTTGTGGCCAAATATTTTATTTAGCCAGATTGTGTGTGTTCTGTCTCTGAAGAATTGAGAAAAATTTGGCATGAGGTATTCAATTTCGGTCATTCCTATGCACAGGTTCAACAGAGTTCTTGTAACTTGGCTTGATCACAGGCTTTTGCAAATTTTTATAGAGCTTGCAGCAGTTAAATAAAAATAAATTTTCCCCCTCCCACTCATCCTACGAAAGAGCAGGTGAACTAATGGCCTCAGCTGACTCACTTTCTTGGGCATTCTGAGTAGTTATGGGCACGGCACAGGCAGACCCAATGTGAGCAATTTATTTATTTTTTTTTGGGGGGGGGAGGGGGGGGCTAATTTGGGGTCCACTTTTGAAGCTTTTCATTATTTGACGAAAGTGTTCAGTTTGAAGAATCAACAATATGGGGGCTGCAGAGATTCCTAGGTCTCCCCAATACCCCCCTTTGATTAGAGGAATTATCGGGGGTATATCAGTCATGCAAGTGGCCCTGTCACCTAAAAGGCGCTCGATTGGCCGACTAAACGATGGTACTCACATTGGAGCCCAAGTGTCAGCGTTGTTAAAATGAAGCTTTTCTAAAATGAACTGCACATCACAGTGTGATGTGCATGTCATAAGCAGCTTTCACCACATTCCTCAGAGTTGAACAATAGTTCATAATTTGTATGGCATAGCGCATCACAACAGGGACAGAGAAGGGCACACACTTGTGGTGCTGTGTTTTTGTCCCTCTTCTCTGTCCCAATCATGGTGTGTTGCGCCATATGAATAACGAAATCCAGCCAACTAGCTCAGTGTAGTGTGTTGTATGTAGTGTGTATTACATTGTCATAAAAGCTGATAGCAAACACTGCAACCACAGTTGACGCTGTTGGGATATCGCACCACTGTAGTGTCTTCTGAGCTGTTTCAAGCATTCGTGTAGCCACGTGGTAGAATATGTGTCTGCCATGCAGATTTTGCCGCCGGCGTCATTGTCAGCATCGATGTTGGTGACCGCCATCATTCACCGTATATGTATACGTATCTATATATACGTGAAAACCCAAGAAAGAAGAATAATCTAGAAAAAGGCTCCGGCATGTGAAATCGAATGTCCAACTTTTAACTAAGTGCTTGATTGGGCTGGCTGGTGCTGCATGGTAGACAAAGAATGAAAACAGCCCAAACGATAGGAGGGGATAGAAGAGACAAGACAGAGCGCTGAACTAACGACCAAATTTTATTGCAAACCAACTGCAATATATAGAAAACAGGATCTGCGCATAACCATGCAACATAAGCGGAATTGCACATACATGCACCATACGGCGTACATTATCCAGAACCGGTCAAATCAGTGGACCCCAGATAAATGAATCTCAGAGCCGTGAAGAAAAATAGAAAGTGCACCAACAAAGGAAGCACCAAGTTGTTAAATGTGGAAGGCTTCGCTAATCTCGCGCTCGTGCTGAATTTATACCACCCCTTGACCACACACACTTGTCGAGAATTGGCTGACAACCACACTTATTGGAATGATCCCCCAGGTGGCTGGGTACGGAGCCTTTAAGAGAGTATGGGTGCTCCCTCAACCGATCATTTATGCATCAGCCTGTTTGGCCAATGCAATGTAATAGAGCCTGCATGTGAACAATATCTTGTATGCCATTGCTAAAACACATTCAACATAGCGCGTGGCGTGTTTCTTAGTGCATGCTTCTTTCTTAGGTCCTTCGCTGTTGACCCTGCGACATAGCCCAGCAAGATTGTCGCGTGCGCAGAACGCAACTTTTACACCTATTTTGCCAGCGACCTTCTTTAGCCTATGGGAAACCTTGTGTACGTATGGAATAACAGCCATGCTAGAATGAGGCTTGTTGAGTTGGCTGTTGCATTGTCCCTTATCAGGCACTTTTAGAGACATTAGGAGAGTCTCGGCAATGGAAGCTAACAGGAGATTAGGAAAGCCTGCTTGTTGAAGGCGGTGAACTTGGTGCGAAGAACTGCATTCTTTTTTCTAGTGGTGACAAGAGTGAGTTAAGGCTACCTTTAGGCAGGAAAGAGGGATGCTTCTCTTGACTAGCTTGAAATGACTGGACGTGAAAGGAAGAAGGCTTTTCTTTGAGCTACTCTCAGAGTGCCACAAACAAACCGTCGATAACAAGATTAACGACAAAATATGGCTGCCGTCTCGCTTCTATGTGAAAAGTTCCTCTAGACGCAGATAACAAGTAAAGCGAGAATCTGGGGTGCTACCATGTTGCGGAAATCGTCATGATCTTTTCTGGACGCCAGGCGATTTTCTTTTCCGGTTTTTCAGGAACCTGCGACACGATAGCAACGAATCACTCTTCGCGACAGCAATTTGTGTCGACGTCGCTCGAAAATTGCGTGCACCTGGCTAAGCTTTTTTGGTATTAGCAGGAAGTGACCGTCGATCGATCGGCGCGGGCAGTTTCGTGACCTTCGCTCGCTCAGTGCTTATCAGCTGCGATGTCTCTACACTTGCACTGCTGGTGTACCCCGCTGTGATGCACAGATAAGATGGGGGACGTGCTGCGCAGAGATGGAAAGAAAAACAATACGGCACGCGGCAATGGGTGGGTGGGGGGAGCGAGCTAAGGTGATCGAGGAGGGTTGGCAAAATGATAAAAAACGGAAGAGATCAGATGGGTGAAGAGGCACCAGGTGTTGGTTAGCGGGACCGCAGCAGATGAATGTAGGGGGTGCGTTTATTACGCGTGGAAAAAAAATTTTAAATTTTGATGACTGACGTTGGGGGTGCATTTATTATGCGTATGCTTTCATTATGCCATTAAATTCCATATTCATCTTCAGCATTACTATCAGCCTTACCTGGAATCACATTTATACTCACGTGCACTCGCATATTCCTAAGCAGTGTCGTTCATACACCATTTCAATATTTATTGATCAGAGCCACAAATTACTTAGGGGAGTGCCGATACCACCTCCGCCCAACTTTTGCAGAAAAGTTCCTGATAAGTAATCTTGTGTTTCCAAGAAAAATGTCTTTACTGGTTGGTGAGCGCTTACAGCTGGTATTTGAAGGTACTACAGTTGAAACCCGCAATAACGAAATCGCCGGGGAAACCGAAAAATTTCATTTTCGCTGGAATTTCGTTGCTGTGAGTATGAGACATAAAAACAGTGATATGGCCAGCAGAAAGAAAATTTATTGCCAGAAGTCGGTCAATTTACTTTGCCGACCCTTGCCATGCAACAACTTCAAAGCTCTCCCTTCGCACTGGAAAAAGTGGTTGATTGCTACGTCATCGTCATGTGCGCCGGAGAAGGAGCGAAGGGTGTCCAGCGCATCCAAAACAACTTGCGGGTTTGGTTTCTTTGCATGCATTTATTCTTGGTCCTCGGTGTCGTCAGCTTCGTGCACGCTTTAGATAATGGCCTCGTCGGTCACTTCTTCGTACTCGACTACGTTGTCATCGGCGCGATCGAACGCATCAACGATGAGTTCATCTGGGATGTCGATGTCGATGGCTCGAAGTTCTCCCCAGGCGTTGGTCAGGAATAGAGGCACTGCACTACCACCAGTCTCGCTGTCAAGTGCGCCTTCGTCCAAATCTTCGTCTGGTGAGGCCAAAGCGCAATTCGTGCGTGATGCTTTCACGGTGGTGTTGAAGCCCACGTGCTTGAAGCAGTTCTCAATCAGCGATGGGAATGTTGCAACCCATACAGCGGCCACCATCTCGAAAGCCATGCACAAGTTGACGTCGGTGGGACGCTTGTGACAAAGGTTGAGTAACTTCGGCCTTTTGATGGCGCCATCTGCAGTGCGCCTGCTGCAGTGCGGCCAGGCATGTTGCCGGACACAGACCCCATCACCGATTTAGGTAAAGAAAAATGGCAGTACCCATGCTAGCGCAGCGAAAGCACACGTTTACAAATTTTGAGTGCGCAGAACAAGCATACGAGCATATTTTCGACAGTTGACTTTTGGCGGTAGGGCAAAATAAGGCCCGCACTGTGGTAGAAAATTCGTTAATGCAGGATCGCTGTTCAAAAACATTTCGTTGCTGCGAGATACGTAATACATGGGCTTCTACGAACGTTCGCCGGGGATCTGGAAATATTTAGTTGCTGCGGGGATTTCGAACTCGCGGGGTTTCGTTATTGCGGGTTCCGACTATATATGAAATGGTGCCAAGAAGGGCATTGATTACGGAAGATATTGGTGTTGGAAAGCATTGAAGAAGATAATTCGAAGAAGATAATTCCCTTATTGAAGAAGATAATTCTAGGCTAACGGACTCATGAGTCCACTCACTCGGACTCAAATCGAGCTGTGAGTCAGAGTCTGAGTGAACCTGGGCGAGTAATATGTTGGTGAGTCTGAGTGAGCTCCACAAGTTTTTAGACTTGCACTGGCAACACTGCTAACATCTGCACCACATTTCCTGTGACACAAGCTCCATAATGTGATGGCATGATAATTTTTTAAAGCTCATCATTGTTCCTGGTTCGATACAAACAACCTGTGGCTTATATCCACATTCTATGGGCCGTGGTGTGTGGGTATGTGCCACATAGGAATGAAATGGTTGTGTAGAGTACGTGCCGAGTATCTCATGCAGTTCATGTAGTGACCTGTTCATCAGGTTTGCCATACACTAATGTTCTCCCATGCAAAGCTTGGAGTGTGTGTGTACGTAAAGAGATGACCATAAGAATGCCTGTATGTAGGCAGCTAGATAGATAATTTTGAGAGATTTACACCGACTTGTCCGTACAGAATTTAAGAAATTTATGTGGACAGTATTCCACTTAGACAGGTGGCATCCTCAGTGTGCACTGACACCAAATGAACGGAGTTCACCCAATCCACTACTGTAGTTCATGTGTCTCATAAGATGTGTCGTGTGGTAGGGGGCCACAGTTGTTGCATGCCGATAGGTCACAATGGATGAACCACAATTCCAGGACTTTTCTTTTCCCATACCTCTGTTTCCGAGCCAGTGTAGTTGCATTGTTGAAGTCAAAGGCATGTCCTGTTGTTCACCAGTGTTTAACGAGCTCTGTCTTAGAATGCATGGTGTGGGTGACTTTAGTGACGTTTGTGTTTTTTGAGCCTCATTGATCTTTTCCTGCTGGTTTTTCCGATAAATGTAGCTTCACAATTTCAGCATTGTACTCTGTTAACAACCCCATTTTGACAATTCGTGTGTGTGTGTGTGTGGTCTTTGAGCTTGGAAGACACATTTCCAAAGGTGTAATGAGGCCTGAAAATGGTTCCCATGCCCAGCGGATGCATTGTTCTCTGAACAGAGTCTGATATGTTTGGAACATATGGAATAGACACAGTGGATGTCATCTTTTCTCATGGTGCATTCTTTGTTCTTTTTCGTATGTGTTTCTGGGTGACTTTAATGAAGGGCCTGGGATAATGCCGCTGTTTCAAATCACCAACCACATTATCCACTTCATATTGCTGCAGCTGCTAATTAGAGCACACTACATCACGGGACAAGAAAGTCCTTTTGGGCGACCCATTGTGTTCAGTTGTGTGATGAGATTCAGAGGACGAAAAATTTCTGGCGTAGTGTTTCTTCCGGTGCACTTTCCTTTTCACCCGACCCCATTAGTCTAATATGTACCGGCACATCCAAGAAAAGGCACATTTTTTTTCTGTCTTTCATGCGTGAACTGAATGGCAGGGTGAACGCAGCTTAGAATCTCTGGAAAGCCTTCAGATTCGTTTGTTTAAGGTTGCAATAGTATCATCCACGTACCTGTGGTACAGCCGTGGCCACGTCTGTGGAGAGCACGTGAGAAGCCGCTTTTTTCCTTGTGTGGTGACAGCTTGATGCGATTTCGGCCTCTGACGAGGTCAGCCTGACAGCTAAGCCGCACATGCTCCTGATACACCACTTCAATATAGTACGCTTCACAAATTTCTCTTCATTAGGAAGAAGGGAAGTGTCAGTGACTCACCTGTGTTATTGTATAACATAGAGATGAGATTTATCGATAAGCATTGTTAAAGTGACATCTTATGACTGTGAATATTTTTGTGATGGTACCTTACTGATAAGGGCATGCACGATGATGGTTTCTGTGAAATGTACCTTCATGTTCAACTGACCTTCATTTCACACAGTCCACCTATAATGGACAGTGTGAAATGAAGGTCAGTTGAAAGTCTGCGCCTGTGTGTGTCTGGTTTATATGTGTGTGGCACAGTTATCGCCTTTGTGTTAATATGCACCTACTTGCGCAGCAACACGTTGTGGGAATTGAGGCTGGCCCGCTGCCTTTAAGCGGGCTTTCCCGCCTTTTCTGCCGTTCTCATGTCCCGACATGTCTGCCCTCCGTTGCTGTCTGCCGCGCTGAGAGAGCGGAGTGACGTTTAACTCCCTCACCCGGTAGCGGATGTTGACGGTGGCGCCGCGCGCGGGGACTACCAAGAGAGGTTTTCGCGCGCTGCGTCGGGGGCGGTCAGATACTCTCCGGGACAGCAAACGGTGAGCCACGCTATCTTTTCGTCCGTCGACTCCCGTCAGTCGGGGCTCGTCGGACTTCGCTGACGGCGCCTGGCGCCCAAGGCGAACGCTCACCCGCTGTTGCCCCGCTGCGTACGCACGGCCGAAGGGCGGTACGGTGTCCTAGTGCGTAGCCTCGCTACGCCGACCCGTCTCCCTTCGAAGCCAACGCGAGCGCCTTTGCCCTCGCTCGAGCAACCGGGCCTTTGCTCCGGTGTCTCCGTGGATCAGCTTTACCGCGGAGACGTGCTCGTGGCACCCCTGTGTAGTACTTTGTGCCCGTGGCGTGGATAAGCCTACTTGCTTTCCCGCCGCGCCTTTTTGCAACGGGCTGTACTGCGTTTGGTGTTGCCACAATAAAGTGTTGCGACTTGAGCAGTATCGTGTTTCCCGCCACGGCGACGGTTAACGCGTGCCCTGCGGCTCGCTAAGACCGGACCCACGCTGGTGGCCGTACTCCTTCGGGATACGTGTACACCACACTGGCGCCCAACGCGGTATCAAAAGCTCTAGCTTTTGACTGCTCTTAGCGAGTCAGTTCGCCTGCGCGATTCGGGCTCGTCGCAACATGGCTGCTTCGCGGGACTTTTGTCCGCTGTCCCTTTTAGCGGATGCCGCGTTGCACACGGAGGCCATTGCCTCTATTGACGGGAACCCTTCTGCACCCGTCTGTGTCGGCACCCCCTATTGCGGTGACGACACGAGGCGCCTAGCCGCTCCCTTTGGAGATGGCGCGTCGCTTCGGAATGGGCCTCTTGCCCTACCCGAACGTTATGTCTGCTTCGTGGCATGCCGCGTTGCAGCAAGAGGCCACCGCCTCTATCGACGGGCGCCCTTCGGCGCTCGCCTGTGTCGTCACCCCTTTTTGTGGTGAATACACCGCTACGTGGTAGCTGACGCGCTATCTCGTGCCCCTTGTTGTCTGCCGAGAACCTGGATTTCGGTGCGACGGCCGCTCGCGGTGCCTTAGCACATGCAAGCGTCGGGGGCGAAACAACAGCTTCGCCGCCGTTCGGCGTGAAGGGTGAGTCCCCATGCGGACAAACCTTGGCTGCTAACCAGGTAAGCGGCGCACCGCGAAGCGGCCGAGCGGGGGAGCTTTCCGAAGGCCACGAGGCCGAGAGCGAACCCGTAACGCCGACTCACGCGGCGGTTGCTGCGGTCCTGAGTGGGCGCGATACCAGACTCCCCCATTTGGGAGAATGGGAATTGCTTTCGGCAGCGAAGAGCTACTGAAGGCTCAGCAGAGTGATCCGTTTCGTAGTCTCGGAGGGACGGAGCGCCGTATACGCTGCTTGCTTTGCGGCGGGCGCCGTTAAACCGTCTTGAGAGGCGCGCCGTTACGCTGCTTGTTCTGCGGCGGGCGCGATTAGGGGGCTGATACAGCGTGTGTCGCTGAGTCCCCGGCGGATTCATTTTTGCTGAACCATGACGGGCTCCTGCTGAACTATATAGCCACTGACGACGAGTCCATAGACCCGTTTAAGGTGGTTATGCCCAAAAGTCTGAGAGCCGCACTGTTGCGATCCTCTCACGACGAACCCATGGCCGGTCACCTGAGTGGCTCGAAAGTTTTTGCAAACTGAGCAATGTTGTGACCTGGCCCGGCACGAAGCGTGGCTTTTATCGCTATTCCGTGCCTGCCACGTCTGACAAACGGTTGAGCCAAGGGGTGGCAAACCACCCGGTCTGATGAACCGATTGTCAGTGAGCGTCCGTGGCGCGTACTAGCTGAAAGATCCCCTTTGGGAAAACTCAGCCGTGCCCACATCGCAGACCTGAAGCCCTTTGTCACGGTCTGACGAGCTCGCGCCAGTGCCCTGCGGCACTTCGCGCAAGCAACGGGCACACCCGGAGCGACGGACCGCATTCGGACCCCGCGCCGGTATAATCTGAGGAAGCGGTCACCTTTGTGATTTCGCGCCGGACGGCGGACTTCTCCGCAACCGAAGGCCCTCAGTTTACTGTCTAGCCTCAGTATAGGTTAGCTTCTTTACGGCCTTTTCTCGTAAAGGAGTTGACCCCGCCCTGTCTGCTGCCAGTGTTTCTTTTTTTTTTGAAGTGTTCATGTGTATTTTATGTTTCTTTTGTCTAATATTAAGTGTTATTTGTGTTTTATGTTTTTCGCCAAATGTTGAGTGTCGTTTTGCTCTGTTTTTACTTTTTTTTTCCGTGTTCGTTTTGTCTACCGCGAAGGGAGCTGTGTGTGACCTTGTGTGTCGGTGCTTGCCGGGAGAGAGAGAGACGAAGGACGCTTTGCGCCTACGCTCGCGCAGCCGTCGGCGGTGTGTGTGTGTGCGTGCGTGACGCTTCAGTGCGAGCCCGAAGAGTGCGTCATGGCTTCCCCCCATCGATGCGGACGCTGGAGGTGCTGGGGGGGCATTGACCCATTGACATCAGACCGTCTGGCTGCGCTCTGCTCTCGGCCGCCGTCGAAGAAGCCCTGCTGCCGTTCCCACCATGGCTCCTGCGCGAGGCCAGCTGAAAGCAGCTATATGCTGCCGGCCAACGCCAGGGCGCCTCGCAGCCAATTCGGGTTCGGCCTCCCTGACCACTGGAGAGGCCCGGCTACCCGCAACGCCCAGCTCCGTCATCGAGCCAGAAATGCGGGGCGGCCCCGAACAACCGAAGCGGCTTTCGTCGGACTCGCGGCTTATCGAGAGCAGGAACAAGCCATCAGTGAGCCCCCTTCCGGTACCTCTGACCTCGCACGCGGGCATCGCACCCAGCGGACACTGTCACGCCTTCCCGCCCCTCCGCGCAGTGGACGCTATTCCCCTTCAGCACCACGAACACTAGTGCCACGTTTCTGTGCTCCCTTCCGCAGTTATTTGTATAGTGTCATGTGTTTATTTTGTTATTTATGTTTTTGTTCCTCATTGGTAATCTTTTTTTTATCAGCAGTAACAGGGCTGGACTGAGGTTAGCTGTCGCTCATAGCAGTGTCATTTTAACTGCATGGGTGACGTCCGGCTGCCTTTTGCAGACCGGTAAAGGGCAAATTTAGGAGAGGGGGATGTGGGAATTGAGGCTGGCCCGCTGCCTTTGCGCGGGCTTTGCCGCCTCTTTTCTCATGTCCCGACATGCCTACCCTCCTTTGCCGTCAGCCGCGCTGGGAAGGGCGGAGTGACGTTTAACTCCCTCACCCGGTAGCGGATGTTGACTGTGGCGCCGCGCGGGGAGCCTCCCGAGAGGTTTTCGCGCGCTGCGTCGGGAGCGGCGAGTACAGTCCGGGACTTCAAACGGTGAGCCACGCATTCTTTTCCGTCCGTCGAGTCCCGTCGCTCGGGGCTCGTCGGACTTCGCTGACGGTGCCTCGCGCCCGATGCGAACGCTCACCTTTTGTTGCCCCGCTGCGTACTCACGGCCGAAGGGCAGTACGGTGTCCTAGTGCGTGGCCTAGCTACGCCGACCCGTCTCCCTTCGAAGCCAACGCGAGCGCCTTTGCCCTCGCTCGAGCAACCGGGCCCCTTTGTCCCGGTGTCTCCGTGGATTACCTTTACCGCGGAGACGTGCTCGTGGCACCCCTGTGTAGTACTTTGTGCCCGTGGCGTGGATAAGCCTACTTGCTTTCCCGCCGCGCCTTTTTGCAACGGGCTGTACTGCGTTGGTGTTGCCACAATAAAGTGTTGCGACTTGAGCAGTATCGTGTTTCCCGCCACGGCGACGGTTAACGCGTGCCCTGCGGCTCGCTAAGACCGGACCCACGCTGGTGGCCGTACTCCTTCGGGATACGTGTACACCACAACGTTCTTCTAATAACGCTTTGTTCGGGTAAGCTACACAGGCATCACTCATCTCAAAGAGACATGCGAGCTGAAAAATGCAAGGGTCTTGGAAAATTACGCGTTTTTCCTTTTTGTTTGCTTTCACAAGTTTAGGTTCTCTACTTTTACTACAAAAAAAAACAAAAAAACTGAAGATTGTAAATAAACTTGAAGTAGATTGAAATCGCTCTTAAAGAGCACAAAGTGGCTACTAAAAACTAAATTGAGCTCATTGTCTAGAATTTCTTGGGAATTGTCACCTTGCTGCTTGCTATTGCATTTTGCGTGAGGAGTTCACTGAAGCCACATGCTCAAAATAACAGTGATTGCCAAGCTCTTTATGATGGAATGAATAATTAAAAAAATATATCTTTGCCGCATCATTGACCACTGACATACACCATTAAAATGTGTTTTATTGAAGATCCATTTTTGGGCAACTTCTTGAGTTAAGACATGTTTTTGGTACTTCTGATAGCCAGATCAAGATGTAATTTTGCTCCCATATTTCTCAACATGTAAAGAGTGCAAGTATCTCCTTCAAAACTTGATATCGCCTCTAATTATTCTGAACATAAAGCAAGCATTTACTTAGTATAGATTGAGGATTCTAAAAATTCTCTCATAATTTTATTGTCAATTAAAATTTATTATATGCACTTTTTTGATAGTTATTTGCATTCTACAGTTAATGTGGAGCAATACAAGTCATTAATGGCACAGAACCATAAAAGATTAGTGACAAGAAAAGTTTGTCCAAAATGAACTTTACTTTATGCATTGTCATGGGACAAAAGGAACAGAAAATTGCAAGTCAATCTACAACTCATTACATATTTGAAATCAGCACAGAAGCCCATGTATACAGCAAAAAATTTCATTGCCCCAGGCTACAGATTGGCGAAACCCTTTTTTTTTTTTTTTTCAATCACATTTCCCCTTCAGCATTTTTTTTTCTGATGCGGCACATGCGGTCAACATGTGTGAAAGATAAACGTCAAACAAAGACTTCGTATGTCACAATCGATGTCCAGATTTTAGTCATTGTGGATACCCGCATAGATTCTTTTCTTAAATCCTGAGGCTAAATATCCTTGAAAAATGACAGATATGGGAAATGCCTTCGTTTAAAATGGCAACATTAGCTGAGATTTCGTTGACAGCGAATTCTGAGGTATGCTCATCTTACCAACACGTCATGACGTGTCACAGACATTATGCATGCGCAAAGTGCCGATAGTATTTGAGTGCAGTAGTGTCAGAGATTCCAAATGGACTTGTGGGAGCAACTAAATCGCCACGGTGGTTGTGGTGCTCAAATTCTGAGCCTCAGGTCGCAAGATGTCATTCTAGCAGTAAGGACATCAATTCCTAAGGAAAAGCACATGTTGCGTGCAAGTTTCAGTTAATGCAAAACTGTGATTTGGCCTAGTTGGAAGATATCCATCTTGAAATTTTTGCGCAAACACCAGGAACACAGAAAAGAAGACAAACGGGGGCAATCTAACAACTGGTTTATTTTTTGAAATACATTTATTTTATACCCCTCGAATCTGCGCTCTCTGGTCAGTTTATTTTTATTTCTCTCGAAGTCATGGCTCAGGAGGGCGAAGTCGAGGGTCATCATTTTAAAGTATTTGTTTTCATCGTGTGACACCAGACAGGTAAAATAAGATTAAATTCACCTAATGCTATCTGTGTGTTATGTTAGGTTTGTTGTGACAGGAGTATAATCATCATACGTAAGGTACTGATGCACATTCTTGTGTAGCAGTGCTGTGAGGTTCAGCTGGGCACAGCAGTTGTTGGCTGTTCACAAATGAATTGTGTACATGTAATCTCCCTTCCAAGTAAACTTTGATTGTGTGGTCTTGCTTGGCTGCTGAGTGCGTTTCACAAGTGTGGACACAGTTGAGCATTTAGGGCAGGAAGGGTGCACCACGTATAAAAACTCAAGAAACAACGAGCATCTGTGTCATTTCTGTAAATGCCAAAAGTCTGGCTTCTACTGTTCCATTTGGCAATGGCCGAACCGAAGGCATACGGCATTCCTTTCTCATGGTTAACTGTATCGTGTCCTCTATAGAATGCCAAGGGAAGACACAACAACTAGTCGTATTGTAGAAAACTTTTATGGGCCAGCAAGTGAACATCTTCCACGTCAAAGATTGTGGCAATGAGGAAAGAGTCACTTGCAGTGACATGCACCTGCTTGTAGTTATTACTTCTGGCTGTGGTGTGAGTGTTATGTAAGTAGAAGTGCATCAACCATGAAAGATCGGAAACAGTGGTGGGTGTTCTGCTCAGTGCTGCCTTGCATGCTTCAATGGCCAGGCACTTGTGAAAAGTGCTCAGGCCTTAGATGATGTCAGAATATCATTTTTGTCCAGTGTCATGGTGGGTACCGTACAGAGAAGTCGCAGGAGCTTCCTAAATGTGTCTCAGTGCTCCCAACGACCAGTTAGAGGACTGTGTAGACAAGCTGAAAGGGGCAATCTGATTGAGAGGCCGGAATGGGACCTTTCACTGAGATTCCTCTCTTCATCGAAGCTTGCAAAAGATGCAAGTTGCGGCATCCTGGTGGTCCTGTTGTTTCTCTCATCAGATAGGTGACCTGATTGATAAATTGGCAGGGGGGGGGGTTTTTCATGCCATCATAATGCGGTGCCTTTAACCCATGCTTGACCCACGCCTAGGTGTGACCGAGGAGGAGGCCCTTGTGGCACGCCTGCACGTGCAGCAGCTGGCTGCGCAGTTCCTGCAAAATGAGCTGGAGGCCATGGAAGCACGCCTCAGGTGGGACTTCATGGTTAAACATTTTCACTGTGTGCACAAAAGACCGCCACACAAAGTATGGAGAAATGAGCGCTAACTCATAACTGTTTGTTTTTCTGGAATCTTGAACTAAACATACAGGCACCAGTAAACAGCATAGAACTTGTGCAGAACGAGCTGTGGCATACGGGCAGAATACAAACTCTTTCGTTACCGTGAGAAAATGGCTATTTGTAACACGTCTTGGGAAAAAAGTTTTTCCCTGTTTAGCAAAGTACTCCAATACTCTGCAGCATACTAAATTATGCATAATTTCGTATGCTAATCTCTATGTTCGGACAGGCCGCTATTGGAATCTGAACTCGCCTACGTTCAATGCTAGAGCATTAGCTAGGGAGACTAGAATGTTACTTGAAGAATAGACACGTGCTATGCTATCATAGCTTATTGACAGAACAGAAGATGGGGTGTGGTGCCTTATCTATAAAAATATAGCTGGCAACATAGAGGAATTTTCGAGAAGGCTGCAAGCTTCATAATAAAGTTTAAGGGGGGACGTGGGTTCTAAAATTTTTTTCTTAAATTTTTTGCTCAATCTTAATCAAACTTCACTACCTGAGCTAGTTTTTCATGCTGATTTCAAATCTCTAATTCGTTTCTTAATATTTCAAGTGGTTTAGAAAATATGAAGATCTGAATCTTAATTAATTGCTTACTTCTTATGGGACTTCTTGGCAATTTATTCTTTCTAAATCCAAAAAGTGAATGCATAATCCCAATGCTGGAGATTTGCTGTAGGGGTGATGCTATTTTTATCAATTTGAAGGCATTTTATAAGCAAGAAAACGAACGAACACTTATGGTCACTATATTACAATAAATTTCTCTCACTAAAATCTTCAATGGTAATTTTTGAAGTGATGCTAGAGAAATAGAAATAGCATCACCCCCTAGATCATGTCAAGACGAATAAAATGATACCATGTTTGTCGCATTCACTCAAGTTTAACATAGGAAAAACCCCCGTAAGGCCGAGTGAAATGTGCAAAAACATCGAACTGAGAAAAACGCGTTTGAAGTTTCTAGCAACTTTAACTTTTGCTAAAGTGAAGCTACAGCGATATTAATGACATCATTCTGTAGCTCTATATTATAGGATAAATGGCCATGCTAAATTTCACTGTACCCACCCAGAATACTGCCCACAGCTTGTTCTAGTACTATAAAAGTCATTGACTCAGCATGAGAATTATAATTTTTTTACTTTGTGGTCGTTCTAGTGC
This sequence comes from Rhipicephalus microplus, assembly GCF_043290135.1. Classification (NCBI taxonomy): domain Eukaryota; kingdom Metazoa; phylum Arthropoda; class Arachnida; order Ixodida; family Ixodidae; genus Rhipicephalus; species Rhipicephalus microplus. Next base: position 10,968,120 of record NC_134701.1, read on the forward strand.
CTTGCAAGTGAAAGGAACACAAAAAAATCATGTAATAATGTTGTCCTTGGATAGACAATAGATTTACACAATGTTTAGGTCTAAAACCAAGAATATTTATTTTTGCAAAAATTCTCACTATTTGCCATCATGACTGTTTACAGCAGACCAGGGCTGTAAGCAGAGTCCCCTGCTGGCTTGTGACGCTTTGAAAGTCTTTTCTTTATTGAACTGCTGTTAAAATGCTCTCTTCGCGATTTTCGCAGCCTGCCCTTGTCCTTCTCAAGGCTGCGACGCACCAAGTTATTGCCAGCGCCGTAGCCCAGCTTCTCGGCAATTTCCACGTTCCTCTTGGTTGTGCCTTGGTTGAAGCGGCTGATGGCTTCGGCAACTGCCCTTTCAATGCTCCGCAAGGATGCATGCTGAGTTTTGGCGGCCTGCTGCCAAATCATAGCGTGCAGGCTCTCACTTGGGTTGATCCCATCGCTGCACCTTTCCAAGAGGGCATTGTCGCTCAGCCGCCTAAACACAGGCTCCAATGCCTCAGTTACGAAATCAGACAGGCTGTCCTTGTGTGGTGGCGGCTTCTCATTTTTCGCAAGAGCTCGGTGAAATTGGCACCAGGATTCAGGGCCTTCAGGGCAAAGGTCATGCTTTGGTGCCTCGTCAGTTGAAGACGTGGTTAAAAGTTGCTAGAACAGCCTTCTGCATACCTGGAACACCAATCCTGTGGCTTCTCAATGCGTTGCCATAGTATGAGGTGCTCTTCTTTATCTTTTGTTGTGTAAGTCTGCCCTTTCCACCAAGTGAGCCACCTTGAGCTTTTTTTTTCTCTACAAGGGTACATAAGGCAGCTCCCATACGCTTGTGTACATGATTTATGCAGTCCTTTTTGGCCACCTTTATGAAGCCGTACACCTCTTTTTTTGTGAGTGCATTGAATGTCCTGCTGTCGCCATCCAACAGCATTGTCGTATAACGAAGCTCGTGCTTTTCAAGTGACCGCTCAAACAAGCGTAGTGCTGCCTCTACTTCCATCTGGCCAGCATTACAATGAACATTCTTCTGGTACAGAGGGGCATGCTGAATGAGCCAGGCAGAATGTCCTGCTTCTCCTTCCTTGGGTCCTGTGGTGCAAGCCAGGCAAAAGTTCGATAGCACGATATGGTCTATCACGAGGCCACTATACATCTCAACAATGCAGCCAACACATATATGCGAGCTATGTCCATGTGTAAGCCAGGTGCCGTCATAAATGACGTCGACGTTTCCGAGCGCGTTGCCGAACTCCGCATAGAGCTCCTTGACGCGAGCGACGCTCGCCGCTTCGCATTCGGCAGCAGTCGCACAGCAGGCTTCTTTCATTGTATTCATGTGGCTTTGGTAACTCTTGTGGTGAAGCCCTTGATGCGAAATATTCATCCCGGTGAAGAAGTCCGACAGAGCCGTTGCCCCCTGCCCATACTGTTGATGGCCTTCATGGCACGCATATTAACTTCAAACGGCCTTATTTTGGCGTCGGTCTCGTCGGCTATACGTGGGGACGAAAAACGCTCTTCGCGAAAGTCACAACTGCCGCTGGTGACTATGAGCTTCGAACACAGCCCGTACTCTTTCTTGGCCTTTGAAATAGTGACGCTTCTTTCACCGCATTCTGGGCACGCGACAAGTCCAAATAACGAGCATATCGCCGCCAGATCAACAATAACAAATTCTGTCCCGTTTTCTTTGCCACCATCCTCCAGATCAATATCTAGTAACTCGAACTTACGTTTCGTCGCGCACTGCGATGCGAGTGATGCCTTCAAGCCCGCTGCATTTCTCGCACACTCAGCAAACTCGTCCGCCGAATAAAACGCCGTGTCAATGCGGTCTAGGATGCTGCTGGAAGTGCAATATGACGATCCGACGACGACACAATCCGATGAGGTGCTGCTGCAAAGCACAGGAGAGTGCACCGCTTCGGACACAAGCGGCCACGGCTGCGCGCCGTCGTCGGAATGCGCCGCATCGGCGGCATCGAGCGAAATCGGCTGCACGTTGTCGGCTGCTTTCTTCTGGCGAACGTTCCATGGGCGCCTCCATTTCTTGCCGTACGCTTGGCGCGTCTTCTTCTTTAGACGAGCGTCTCCTATCATGCCGGCAAAAGACGGAAAGTCGGTGCGTCGGTCGCGTAGCACAAGAAGGCACGTGTGGGAAGTAAACGAACAACGTGCGCGAATGGGAACCGGCGGCCGACGAACAATATACAAAAAAAAAAGCGCGGGCAACTTTGGCCGCATCAGCCAATGGAAAGCGAGGAACAGGGGGCTCGCCTGGTGCGCGCGTGCTCCGGCCGATCAGCGGTCCGGATGGGGTCTTGGGAAAAGGGGCGAGGGCAGCCGTTCTGTTTAAGCGACGCCATTTTGAAGGGTGGCAAAATGCGCACAAGGGAATCAGCTTCAAAACAAGCCCAAGATTGTGGCGATCGGCCGACTGCCTCGCCGGCAGGGCGCGCGGGAAGTTTGAATGAATTTGACCTGCCGTGGGTTGTTTTGCGGCTCCCGTGGCGACTTCCTAATCAATTTGAATCCATTTACTGAGAATTCAGCGTTCACAATTTGAGGACACGTGCTTATAGGTCTAAAAATTTCAAATATCGCATTTTCTCAAGATCGACTTTTTGGCCATTTTTCACCATTCTAAGACCCACGTCCCCCCTTAATACAGTCGAGGCCACATACAGGGATCCCACTTGAAATGAACTTTCGCTTAAAATGAACAATATCTGCGAGAAAATGGAAATATACATTATGTATTTCAATGACACAAAATCGCACTTACAACGAATGTTTCTGAGCGCCGCCGATTGGTTACAGTGAACGGAACCGGCGTTCTAGCGACTTCCCGGACCCCACGTTCGACCGCCAATAAGCAGTCGGTGAGGGGCCCATAGGTTATCGTTGTTAAACGCTGACCTTGCCTAGGCAGCCCTCTAGTTGTCACTCTCCCCGAGCGTTTCTTGTTATGTACCCCTTTGTCCTTCATCCTCCAGCTACTCTGAGCACCTCGAATCGCCAGACGAGGCCCGTGTTTCCTCACTGCTACCACTCTTTCGAAGACCGCTTGGCCGACCTGTTTCCCCTCAGTTTGTGAGCACTGGTTTTGATACACTATTATTGGCGTCAATGGGTTGGAGTGACCAGATCATTTGCCAACACTGTCGGCCGTCGGCTGCACCCGATCCTCTGTGTTTTGTCTGGATCAATGCCGTATCGCTCCAGTGCATGCGCGTAGGCTACATGCGTGTGTGCTACCCCACAGACTCAGATAATTGGCAATTCATTCCGCGTTTAGGACCTGTTCCCGCTCATCTCGCACTCGACTCAGCATGCTCTCCGCATGATTGCAGAACCATAAAAACGGCTGTTAAAAGGAACGAATCGTGAAGAACTGAAGTCAGTGACGCTGCACAAACCTGACGGCGCCAGAAAACGATTCTTTGACCTCTGCGTGCGCATACCACTTCCCCAAGTTTTTCTACACGCGAGTTTCAGGTTTCGTGGACCTTTCAAGAAAACTACCCAACTTGCCTGCCTTCTTCTCATGTCTTTAGGTTTTTAAGGTCACCTTCCCGCCATATCCTCCCATCTCTTCATACTATCGCAACTCCTTGCCCTTCTCTCGTGAGTCTGCTGTCCTTTCTTTATCAAAATTTTTTCGCCCGTCTTCACTGCTCCGCAACGCCAGCCACGCTGGCTTGAGTTCAGAAGTTTCATTTTTCGACTAAAAACAGGCCGGAGCAATTCCACATGTTCTGTCTTGTTTGTCGCGTGTGCCCGTCTTGCTTGCTGTTGGTGTGCATGTGTGGTCAGGATGGCGCACGGGAGGCCTTCCGCACTTTTTCTCGCCACTGAACAAAACCTGGAAGGGCTGGCCACGTCTGATCCTTGCCTGGCGTTGAACTGTGGCCCCTTTGTCAGGGTAATTGGCTGTCTGCACAAAACAAATCTTCCCTCTCACCAATTCTGGGAAGGAGGTAGTGCCGGGACAGATGTACGGATAATGATGGGTTGATGAGTTATGTGAGACTCTGGGACAAAGTGCCTCCCGGGTGCCACGTCTTCTTATTATCCGACAACGGCACCGCTTGGTTTGGGCGTAATCCGAGCGTTAAGTGTGTGCTTGCTCATAGCTGTTGGCCGCTTGGCGTGTGCTTGCTCATAGCTGTTGGCCGCTTGGCTTTTGCGTTGTGGACGCTATGACGTTAACTGGTGTGGAAAATCCAGCCAGAAGCCATCGTCGCCATGATCGAACGCGATCTTCTTTTTCTTTGCCTGCACTGGCTGGCAGCGTTTATTATATTTTCAACATCCTGCCCCGCCCCAACAGAAGCACGAAGAATGTCTGGTCCATGCAGTTTGTCTGGACTTCTGAAGTACAGGGCAGGCTTGTGCTTTGGTGGGGTACGACCACACTAGTCCATTATGACTGGGATGTACATGGGTTATTCGTGACAACGTCCAAAAACATCGGTTAGTCGGGTGATGTAGCACTTTAACGTCATAGTACCCCATTCGACTTTGGTTCGAAGTTTCAGGATACCTATGTGGAGGTCACGATACTTCATCACTTCCTTCTCCATCTCTTTTAACGACATTACCGTAGCTTCTAATGGTAGCTTAGCTTCCGGAGAGAATTATGCCTGGGAGCATTTGGCGAAGTTTATGCGTCATATGAGCAGCGTTCTGGATGAGATGGAACTTAATTCCCGACACAGTGTGTAGCGGAAGGAAACGGGTGTTCATCGAGGAGCTTGTCTTCCGGTTCTTGAGGTTCATTTTGGAGTTGCCCGCGTTTGACCTTAATTTATACACTTTAAGTATTTTGTCAAAGGGTCGGCGGCTCTTTGCCGTAAACCGTCGATAGAGAAACTCTGCTTCGATGTTCGGGCAGCTGCTCTCTCCTCGCCGCTTGTCCTGTTCAATTTATGTTACCTTGTTGAAAAGGCCTTGTTGTCGATGTGAACGACACACTTGTCACTGGCTTTTCAAAGTCGTCGCTCCGATGTATGCTGTTACCCATCCACGTTTGTCCTACCGAGTGTTCATCGCTAGACAAATTAAAGGTCTGCTTGCACCGTAGAGGTTTATCCGAAGGGCATTGGCTGTAGTCGGTCATATTCAGCAAGTGATGTTTCAGAATATATTGCAGCATTGCCGCTGCAAATTCCTATTCTGCTGCATCCACCCTGCAAGGCACTGACCAGGAGATGAGATTCACAAACAGCAAGGGTCTTCTCACTGATAGGTCGTTGTATGGTCCAACCAAAGATTGTCTCCAATGCGAATAAACTGGTACGTCTGCATATCGGACAACTTTACTTTGGTGATTACTTGCCACATATAGTCTGACCCTATTAGCAAACCGATTCCGGTGTCTGGTGTGTCTTTAGGCCGGTAGTCATTTGCGAGCACCTTGCCTTGTCTCTTTAATTCTTGAATGACCACGTTGTTAGCTGATGGCAGAGCTACGTCATGACAAATGAAAGGCACAACTAGTGCTTCTATATCGACTGTAACGCTGTTGTACTGATTTCGAAGCTGCAGTTTTACTACATTGCGCTTTTCCATTGCTGAGGTTGAAGGGCTTCCGAACGTGTTTAGTGCGAGACATGGCTTGCAGATAACATTAAGGTACAACTTGCGGACTAGCTCCTCTTGAAGAAATGTCCTCTGGCTACCTCAATCTAGAATATCATGAACGAACTTTCTCCTGCCATTGTGGATGAACTCGGTGCTGAATGTCGGAAGATAGACCGCATTGTCCCTAGGTGGTTGGCCAGTGGATGATGCATCTTCGCAGGACGAAACAGCATTTGACAAAATGCACACTATGGCACCTCCTGAGGTTCCTTTGGTCGTCGAAGCTCTCTTGTAATTAGGCTTGCACATGCTTGAAGCGTGTCTTCTGCAGCAGGAGCTGCAGGTAAGCTTGACACGGCACTCTTTTGCTTGGTAGCTTTTTGATGTGCAGCGAAAACAGTGGTTGTCTTTTTGCAGCTGCTCTTTCTTGACCCCAAGTACAATAGCGGCGTTACAGCTGTGCGTCCCATGCTGATCAGTGCGGCAGAAGAAACACTGCAACCTTGCGATAAATGCAATATTGCCGCCTACATAGCCGCATTTAGCGGCGAGGTAGCGACGACAATGAAGAACGCGGACTTGCTCGAGAGGCGCAGCGCAGGCGAGTGAAGAATACCACAATCTTAGCGGCCTTCTCTGAGAGCGTCTCTACGAGTTCCACTGTCCGTGTTTGTGAATAAACCCCCTGTAATTTATAACCCACGACACTGACTGGTGGAGGAGCTGGGTACTATCACCTCATGATCAGCACCCCTGTAAGAAGCCCCGAGTCCAGCCATACGAGACAGCCACGCGTGGAGACACTTGTGCACCGCTCAAGCCGTCGCCTTCAAGGTCTTGAACCAGAATTTGGCCTTTTAGAGGGAGCAACGCTTCCGACAGCCACCCCTACTCAAGAAATGGCAAGGAGTCCTGCACAGGTGACGGTCCAGAATATGCGCATTCCTGAACCATTTCATGGCCGGCCGAACGAAGATGCGCAAGACTGGCTTGAGCAGTTTGAACGGGTAGCTAAATCGAACTACTGGAGTCTCGATGGAAAGCTCTTCCACGTATACTTCGCCCTTGAAGGTGGCGCGAAGACGTGGTTCCATAAACCGGGAGGCAACATTGACGACATGGGACGAGTTTTGTCGTCGGTTTCTTGACACCTTCGGTAACACGGACCAACACGAAAACGCACAACGCCGTCTTGAAGGACGCACCCAACAGCTGCATAAAAGTGTTGCCATGTTTGCTGAGAATATGGTGCGTCTGTGCCACCGCGCGGACCCCAACATGCCCGACGCTCAAGAGCTAAGCCATCTCATGAGGGGCGTCAAAGAGCAGCTATTTGTTGGTCTTGTGCGCAATTCGCCTACAACAGTGGACGAGTTCACCAGGGAGGCCACCGCAATAGAGCGCGCGCTGCAGCAACGGTACCGACTGTCTGATCGCCTGGCCACCGGCACAGCTGCAGGCGCCGCCGCACTTACCGCAAACGACGAGTTTTCTCTACGCCACCTGATTAGACAGATCGTGCATGAGGAGATCGCGAAAGAGAACGCAAAGTACACATTGCAGTCACAGACGCCCCCGCAGCAGGAGTTCACGGTAGCCTCCGGCGCTGAAGTTGTTCGCCATGAACTTTTCATTTAATTTCATTTCATTTATTGATACTGTTAGCCCTTTGCGGGCTATTACAGGAGCGGAGTTGACTCATATAAAACATAAATGTGCATAAGAGAAACATAAGAAAAGAACCTTCACTACTGGAACAAATCATTTCAGGGCACATACAACAAATATATTAATGGCTAAGCATATAGTTTACAGAGAAGTTAGTGAAAAATAAGAAAAGAGAGCATCACTGCGAAAAATAAGAAAAGAGAGCATCACTGCCGAAATACACATCATATTTTGCGCATAATAAAACACATAATAAATATCATAGCCTAGTTACAAAGCACGTAATTCACACATATTCACAATCTTAGGGCATGGTATCAGAGTGCACTATATGTTTTATTGCTTCTAAAAAGTCAGTAAGCGATTTGATTTTCACAACCGAATCTGGTAATGAATTCCACTGCTGAATCGCCCTGGGGAAGAAGCTGTACCTGAGACAGTCCTTATGAACTTTGGGGGGCGGTATGTACATACTGTGTCTGTGTCTTGACGTTTCTTGTGTTTTGATTTCAAAGTACCTGTCGTAGCTTATTTTAACGTGATGAACTATCATGAAAAAAAATTTCAGCCTTTCATATTCGGTGCCTTTTTGTAGAGGTAGGAGCTCTGCAAGTTTGCATAATTCGGTAGGTGAATGGAAACGACGGTATTCATTAAATATAAACCTAGAACAAAGTCGCTGTATTTTGTCAAGTTTCAAACAGCTAGTTTGGGTATAGGGATCCCACACTACTTTAGCATATTCGATTATGGGTCTTAGCAAAGTTTTATAAGCTAAAGTTTTAACTTCAAGAGAGGCACAGTGGAGGTTACGTCTCAGGCCCCATAACACGTTGTTAGCTTTGGAGCAAAGTTTCTCAACATGAAGATTCCAACGCAAGTCGGGTGTAAATATTGCCACAGAGATTGCTCTTACTAATTATTTTACAAAGAGGACCAACGGGACGCTATGTGAGCGTCTACAGTGCCTCGCAACTAATGAGATGCTACGTGAGCGTCTACAGTGCCTCGTAACTAACGAGACGCTATGTGGGCGTCTGCAGTGCCTCGCAACCGACGAGACGCTATGTGGGCGTCTACTGTGCCTCCCGCCTGCTCACGCATCTTGGGCAGAGCAGCGCATGCCTCTGGTGTACGAGCACGAGCCGGGAGGACTGACGGAGTGGTTGTTCAGAAAGCGACACGTAGGTGAAACACCTTTAGCAGACTCTTTTTAGTGACATAGCTACTTTTCTGGGCACAAGTTCGCCCTCAATAAATCATTGTGTGTGTTCCCCCTCTTGTATTACGTGACATTCTGGTGGAGGTGCGGGGTATGATTGGAAGTCCCCTTGGCGCAAGAGAAAGAAGCCCTGACCCCCAGCGATTGGAGCCTGGCGAACTTACTCCAGTACACCAGCGTTCAAGTCGCCGCCTCCGAGGTGAGTTACCTGAATTCGGATCACTCCTCACTACTCCAGCAACACGGGCAGCGGTAACCGCCAATCTCAGAGAAATGGCCAATCCAGCTTCAACATCTGAACTCATCGTGTCTCCCCCGTGCTTACCTGAACCATTCCACGGTGACGCGCACGAAGATGTGGAAAACTGGCTGGAGCATTTCGAGCGGGTCGCAAGGACCAATGCCTGGGATGAGGCGAGGAAATTGGGCCGCATGTACTTCGCGTTAGAGGATGGAGCGAGAATATGCTTTGAGAACCACGAAGGGGCAATATCGACGTGGGAAGACTTTCGGCAGCAGTTGCTTGCTGCGTATGCCAGCACGGATCGCCGGAAAAGGGCAGAAAATGCCCTTCAATCAAGAAACCAACGCACGAACGAGAGTGTCAGCATGTATATCGAGAACATGTCCCGCCTCTTCAACCGAGCCGGTCCGAACATGCCCGAAGAAAAGAAAGTGCGCCATTTGATGCGTGGGGTCAAACAGGACCTATTTGCAGGCCTGGTTCGCAATCCTCCTCGTACCGTTGCTGAATTCTGCACAAAAGCCACGACCATAGAAAGAGCACTGCAGCAGCGTGCCCGTCACTACAGGCGAGATGCCGGTAGTGAGCCCGCAGGCGTTCTTTTGGCAAAGCGAGACAGCAGCAACGAGACGCTGAGGGAGCTGGTGCGTTTCATCGTCAAAGAGGAGCTTCGTAACATTCTCCAACCGCAAGTCATGCCGACAGTTTCATCCTTCACATCCGTCATCCGTGATAAAGTTCGGCACGCCATTCTTCAGCTGGAACCAGAAGTGCAACCTCTTCGACTTCAACAACCTCTGCAGGAACGCCATGTATCAACGTACGCAGACGCTTTACGCCAACCTGCCGTCCACAATGCCTCGTTCGCGACTCCCGGTGCCCGCCAGTCAGCTCCGACCAGCCCACCTTTTCTTGGAGAGCAGAGACCACGGAAAAGTGATGTGTGGCGCACACCTGACGGGACACCGCTCTGTTTTCACTGCGGAGAAGCTGGACATATTTGCCGACACTGTCCATACCGAAGGGTCGTTCTGCGTGGGTTTCCTGTGTATGCTCCACGCCCGCGTAATGGTGAAAGGCCTATAGAAATGGAGGAGTACCTTTCAAGGCACGGATCTCCAGCTGCTAGCTTCCAGCACCAGCCAAGGTCACCAGCACTAAATCGTTTTCGATCGCCAAGCCCGCGATGTCCAAGTTCACCACCAAATTCACGAAACCATCACTCAGCGAGCCCGGGTCAGGAAAACTGAAGCCAGCGACCTGGGGAGGCAAGGCCGCTGATGTCCGACAGAGCAAAGATCCTCCGTCAAGGCCTCAGCGAAGCAGCGACGAGCAGAAAATGGCGACGAATATAAGTAAAGAAAAATTTCTTCAGACTTGCGTGTTATCATGGACAAGCGGGAATTTAACGTATTGGTTGATACTGGTGCCAATTATTCAGTCGTAAGCTATGGAATCGCAAAAGATCTGAAGAAAGTTTTGACGCCTTGGAGTGGACCAAAAATACGCACGGCTGGGGGCCATCTGATAACACCTCTGGGAAGATGCACCGCCAGGATCGGCATTCAGGGTGCCAATTATGTTGCTGATTTTTTAGTTCTGCCAGAATGCTCGAGAGACATAATAATCGGAATGGATTTCCTGCTAGATAACGGCGCCATAATAAACCTGCAGAATTCTAGTATTTCTTTTTCGACAAAGCTCGCCATAGAAGAGGAGACGGGAAGTTCTGCGTTGCGTGTTATCGACAGCGACGTAACCGTGCCACCATGATGCAGCGTCCTGGTTGGCGTAAGGAATGACGCATTTGTCGACTCTGAAGGAATAGGGGATGGCAATGTCAAGTTGCTGCTAAAGAAAGGTATTTGCATAGCTCGTGGCATTATTCGCTTACGTGGTGGGCTTGCCAACGTACTGCTCACTAATTTCGGAAATGAAATTCAGCATGTCGCAAAAGACACTGCCATCGCTTTTCTACACAGCTTTACTGAAGTTACCGACTTATGTGCCATTGCGTCAGAGCCGCCTACTTCGGAAACTACGCATGACCTTGAAACATCAGTTTCAATCAGCCGAAGTCTATCGCCAGCCGAGATGAAAATCCTGGAAGACCTCATAGATGAATTCACAGAATGTTTTTCTACCTCATCAAAAGTACGTCGCACGCATATCGTGAAGCACAGGATTATAACAGAGGAAACAACCAGGTCAGTGTATCAACACCCTTACAGAGTTTCGCCGAAAGAACGAGAGGTTATAAAGAGCCAGGTGCAGGAGATGTTGCAGGATGATTTCATTCAGCCATCTAGCAGCCCGTGGGCATCGCCGGCAGTTCTCGTGAGAAAAAAAGACAACACGTTGAGATTCTGTGTAGACTACCGGAAACTAAACAGCGTAACCAAGCGGGATGTATACCCCTTACCGCGTATTGATGACACATTGGATCGGCTACGGCACGCCAGATGTTTCTCTTCGCTCGACTTAAAAAGCAGATATTGGCAAATCGAAGTGGATGAAAGAGACCGTGAAAAGACCGCTTTCGTAACCCCGGATGGCTTGTACGAGTTTAAAGCACTATCTTTCGGCCTCTGTTGTGCGCCAGCGACATTCCAGCGCATGATGGACAGTGTCCTCACGGTGCTGAAGTGGCAGTCATGCCTAGTCTACTTGGACGATGTTGTGGTATTTTCTGCGACGTTTGACCAACACGTAGGGAGACTGCGGTCAGTGCTTCAGGCTATCCAGTCGGCCGGCTTGACAATCAAACCAGAGAAGTGCCAGTTCGGCTCCGACAAGCTTCGTTTTCTGGGACACGTAATCAGGGCGGAAGGTGTTGGCCCTGATCCTGACAAGGCTGCGGCGGTCGCAGGATTCCGGAAGCCCAGAGACAAGAAAGAGGTGCGTTGATTCTCGGGCTTATGCGTTTACTACAGGCGATATGTAGAAAATTTCTCGAAAATCGCCGAACCTCTAAACAAATTCACAAAAGACGAAGAATCATTCGCTTGGGGTGCAGAAGAAGAAACAGCTTTCAGCGAATTACAGCAACGTTTGCAAAGCCCGCCGATCCTTGCCCACTTCGACGAGACCGCTGACACGGAACTCCATACAGACGCAAGCAATATTGGTCTCGACGCAGTACTCGTACAATGGCGAAATGGAGAAGAAAAAGTGATAGCTTATGCCAGCCGTACCCTCTCAAAGGCCGAAAAAGCTATTCCGCGACAGAAAAAGAGTGTTTGGCAGTGGTATGGGCTATCAGCAAGTTCAGACCATACCTCTACGAAAGGCCGTTCCGTGCCGTCAGCGACCACCACTCACTTTGCTGGCTGGCGAACTTAAAAGACCCGTCAGGACGTCTTGCCAGATGGAGCCTCCGACTGCAAGAATACGACATTACTGTTGTATACCGGTCTAGGCGAAAACACAATGATGCCGATTCCTTATCACGCTCGCCACTTGACTCTACTCCTTCAGAAGAAGACGACTCGACACTTCTCTGTGTGATGGAAGCCTCAGATATTGCGGAGCATCAACGAGCTGACGCAGAACTGCTCCCATTGATCGAACACCTCGAAGGGTGTGCCGGCCAGGTCCCACGTGTATTTAAGAGAACATTATCTTCATTCTGTCTTCGTGAAGATGTGCTATACAAAAGGAACTTCGGGCATAACAAAGAAAAGTTCTTACTCGTCGTTCCGTTAGCAATGAGACCCGAAATCCTAGAAGCTTGTTATGATGAACCATCGTCTGGTCACTTGGGCGTCAGCCAGACATTTGCCAGAATTCATCAGAAGTATTACTGGCCCAAGCTGCTGGCGTTTGTGCAGCAATATGTGAAGACATGTTGCGAATGTCAAAGGCGCAAAAGACCACCACTGAAAACGGCCGGCCTGCTCCAGCCCATAGAACCGCCTGCTACACCATTTGAACAAGTTGGAATGGATCTTCTTGGACCCTTCCCAATGTCATCATCGGGCAAGAGGTGGATCGTAGTCGCCACCGACTACTTAACCCGGTATGCTGAAACCGGCTGCCTTGAGCGAGGAACGGCAGCTGAAGTAGCCAAGTTTTTCGTGCACAGCATAGTTCTTCGACATGGCGCCCCAAAGGTAGTAATCACTGACCAAGGAACAGCCTTCACGTCAGAGTTGATGCAATGTTTGATGATAATGACGAACACCAGCCATAGGAAAAGCACTGCGTACCATCCCCAAACAAATGGGTTAACGGAACGCCTAAATCGCACGATCGCTGACATGCTGTCGATGTACGTGGACATGGAGCATAAAACGTGGGATGAAATCCTGCCTTACGCAACGTTCGCCTATAATACGGCCCTCCAAGAGACCACCCGCATCACCCCATTTCAGCTTGTCTATGGTCGCATAGTCAATTCAACTCTCGACGCCATGCTCCCAGTCGACAATGACCACTACGAGCCATCTGACATTGACGAATTTCTGCAGAAAGCTGAAGAAGCACGCCAGTTGGCAAGGCACCGAATACGTCAACAAGAGTTCAAGGATGCGGACTACTACAACCTGTGCCGCAGGGGAGTCAAGTACCAGCCAGGTGATCAAATATGGATCTGGACACCAATACGACGACGCGGCCTGTCAGAAAAGCTCCTTCGACGCTACTTTGGTCCATACAAGGTCCTTCGCCGGCTAAGTGACCTAACTTATGAAGTAATTCCTGACGGACAAGAGCGCTCGAAACGGCAAAACCATGCAGAGGTCGTCCACGTTGTCTGCATGAAGCCATACCACGAAAGAGAATTAAACATCTACCCCCTCGACTATTAACCTTCCGAATTCACGCATCGAGGCGATGCGCATTTCGGAGAAGGAGTAATGTCACAGAGATTGCTCCTACTAATTATTTTACAAAGAGGACCAACGGGACGCTATGTGAGCGTCTACAGTACCTCGCAACTAACGAGACGCTATGTGAGCGTCTACAGTGCCTCGCAACTAACGAGAAGCTATGTGGGCGTCTACAGTGCCTCGGAACCGACGAGACCCTATGTGGGCGTCTACTGTGCCTCGCGCCTGCTCACGCATCTTGGGCAGAGCAGCGCATGTCTCTGGTGTACGAGCACGAGCCGGGAGGACTGACGGAGTGGTTGTTCAGAAAGGGACACGTAGGCGGAACACTTTTAGCAGACTCTTCTTAGTGACATAGCTACTTTTCTGGGCACAAGTTCGCCCTCAATAAATCATTGTGTGTGTTCCCCCTCTTGTACTACGTGACAATATGAGACCCAGGTATTTATATTGCTTAGCCTGAGCAAGTTCGTGACCGTTAATAATGTACGGATAACTGAGAATGTTTTTTTTCTAGAAATGGACATAAAAACAGTTTTTGTTGGGTTAAGCTGCATTTGCCACTGATTACACGAGTTTTTAATTCTCTCTAAGTTAAGATTAAGTTCGGCCTGGTCACTCGGTGACTGTACATTTTTGTATAGTATGCAATCGTCAGCAAACATTCTTATTTGGGTAGTAATATTTTTTGGCAGATCGTTTATAAACACCAGGAACAAGAGGGGCCCCAAGACATTACCCTGGGGCACCCCAGATACCACAGGCGATAAACCAGATTGGTGGTGCCCTAGTTGGACATATTGTTCTCGGCGTGCAAGATAGGAACTTAACCACCGGGTGAGGACAGAATTTTTTAAGGTACTATCGATTTTAAGTAAGAGCTTATTGTGCGACACCTTATCAAAAGCCTTTGCGAAGTCTAAAAATATTATGTCAGTTTGACCATGGGTATTAACTGTGCTAGATAAGTCGTGTACAAGCTCAATAAGCTGAGTAACGGTGGATAACCCTTTCCTAAAACCATGCTGACAGGAAACAATTAAATTATGTTCATCGAGATAGGTTAGCAAGTGCTTTGATACAATGTGCTCTAATATTTTTGAACAGGTGCTTGTAAGCGATATAGGTCAGTAGTTGCTAGCGTGAGATGCGGAACCCCCTTTGTGTGTGGGCACGATTTTTGCGCGTTTCCAAGCACTGGGAAAAGAGCCACTATCAACGGATGATTGAAAAATTAATGTTAAAAATTTTGATGACCATTTGGCATATCTATAAAGGAATTCATTGGGAATATTGTCAGGACCAGGGCTCTTTTTGATATTTATATGAAGCAAGAGGTTTAGAACGCCCTCTTCAGTGATGCTTATATCCTGTATAGGAATCCTATCTAAGGAATCGCTGATGTTGGTTACAATACCATCATCGATTGTAAAAACTGACGAGAAGAAGGAATTAAACGCCTCTGCCTGATCCTTGCTACTTCTATGATTAGGCATACTGCTCGGCCTGGTCAAAGGATTCACGTACCTCCAAAATTTGTCTGGGGATTCTTTCAGAAATTGTTTCAACGTTGTTATAAAACTTAATTTTAGAAGTCTTCACACTTTGCCGGAGGCTTTTACTTAAAACCTGGATGTTCTTCTTTTTTTCAATGCTTGGATTGACAGAGCACGCCTTTCGCTTGCGTTTAAGCTTTCTTTTAGCGTGTATTATATCGCGCGTAATCCAAGGATTGCGTTTTCTAACATTTTTACGATGTTTGGAAATGAATTGTTGGATGCAAAACATTTTGTCGTAGAATGAAAAAACCGCCATAGTTCTTCTGTTGAACGAGATGTTCGGTATATTTCCAGAAATGAATAATATGACTGCTTCAGATGTTCTAGTATGGCTAAGTCGTTTGCAACACTAAAATTTGGTATCATAAGTTTTTCATCATTGTGCATGACATTGACATACAGATTTAAAGACAATAAAACCATTTTATGATCAGAAAGACCGTCCTCAATTTTACACATACCAAGAAACGGGAGCAGTGATCCAGATAACAACATCAAATCAAGCACTGAAGAAGCGGTTGGACCCACACGCGTAGAAGATGAAACGACCTGAGCCAGATAGTAGCAGAAAGTGAGCTCTAGCAGCTGATCACCTTTAATGACTTCGCTTCTCTCTGAAGTGAGCGTCGACCAATTAATTCGAGGGAGATTAAAGTCTCCTATAAGGATATTATTATCATCATGCTTCAGGTGCGAATCCATAAAGCTTCCTAAGTTATCAAGTGCATTCACTGGAGAGTTCGGAGGTCTATACATAGCACCAATGTATACCGAGCGATTACTGAGCATGGTTTTAATCCAAAGAGCTTCGACATCAATAGCATGCGGAAGAACACTAACTAATATATGATCTTTAATTAAAATGGCCACACCTCCTCTTTTTGTTTCACGGTCTCTTCTCTCGATTTTGTATCCGGGGGGAGTAACCTCGGCATCCAGTACATCTTTCTTCAACCATGTTTCGCTCATTACTAAAAAGTCGAGATCGTGTTCTAGTACCATAGCCTCAAGATCCGCCATTTTATTCATAATACTTCTGACATTAGTATTTATTAACATTAACCGGTTAAAACTACTCTGACATCGTCAGTCGCCATCACGACGACTGTCAGTTGTTTCGGGAGGTGTCTTACATATGTACCTCATATTAGTATCCCCGTTCCAACCGAACACCACATTATTTATTTTCATTTTGTCAAAAATAAGCTTAACCTTGGCCCCCATTTTTCTCTCCTCAGCAATGGACTCCCACAGCCTTCTGTGTATTTCAATAACTCGTTTAGAAAAATCTTCGTTTATGCTGACCTCCTTACCACGCAGTTTAAAGCAGTTTCGTAGGATACTAGTCTTATCTCTGAAATCTGAAACTCTCAAGATAACGGGCCTGTCTTTGCCCCCCTGTTTTGCTCTTAAGCGATGAATTCGTTCAACTGAGTTAATTTTAAGGTTTAGCAGCTTATCAAAAACATCGAGGTTAACCTTCTCACGTAAAACATCTTCAATTTCATTCATGTCTTCTTTTATCCCTCTGATAATAAGATTATTTCGCCGAGAGTGGTTTTCGAGATCGTCAAGTCGCTTGAGGAGGGCATTCCTGTCGGTGCACGACTTAGTAACGAACTCATCAACTTTTTGACTAACAGTTGCTATTGAGGTTTCGGCTTCACTGGCAAACTTCTCAAGGCTAGCAAGCCTGAGTGGGGTTTCGCCCAGAATTTCTAGCCTTTCCTCTATTTTCGAAAGCCTGCCTTTTACCCGGGCCTCAAAAGATGCTTGTTTTTTTTCTATTTTGGTTACTTTCTCCAGGACCGCCTTTTGTGTCTTAATTATTTCGTTAAGCTTTTCTTCAGTGATAGGCTCGGGATTTTTTTCAACATCACCCGAAAGTGACACTAGCAAGCTGGCAACGGCAAAACATTCATATAAACAACAAAGAAGAGTATGTGAACACGGCAACACCTCTAAGCACAGGTAATCACTACGAAAACAGTATTTTCGATCACCAACCTGCACTAGGAACAGGAAAGTCGGTGACGTCACAGCAGTGCCGCCGTGTCCACTGATGCTTGCAGAAGCGAGCGTCCCTTTTAAAGCATGAAAGCCAGCGGGTCCGTGATGTGCTGGCAACGTCACGGTGCGTGAAGAAGATGCGATGTAGCCATACTCTACGTGTGGCAGCCGCCGCAGAAGATTGTCATCCAAGACTGCGCTTAAAACGTCGTTTGGCAGAAGTGAAGGCGATGCTGGCTGGCAGCATCCGTTTGCCGTGAAAGTGTCAGCAGCACTGATCCAAAAGTACCCAGCTAGAGCCTGCACAAGGAACCGGAAAGTCTGTGACATTGTTACAGCGGTGCCGCCGTGTCCACTGATGCTTGCAGAAGCGAGCGTCCCTTTTAAAGCATGAAAGCCAGTGGTTTGTGATGTGCTGGTGACGTCACGGTGCGTGAAGAAGATGCGCTGTAGCCATACTCCACGTGTGGCGGCCGCCGCAGAAGATTGTCATCCAAGATTGCGCCTAGGACGTCGTTTGGCAGAAGTGAACGCGATGCAGGCTGGCAGCGTCCATTTACCGTGAAAGTTTCAGCAGCGCTGATCCAAAAGCACCCAGCTACTTCAACTTCAACAAGCATTTGCCTCTCCTCAGCAATACTCCGCTCCACCGCACCATCTAAGCTCGTATACCTACGCCGACGCTGTGCGTCGTCCATTGGCTCCAGAAGTATCCTACCAGCCGAACGGATACAGCTATGCAGACGCTGTTCGTCGACCTATGCCCATGCCAGCGCTGCAGTACCTCGAACCGTATCCTGTATCATGTGGCAGCCTGTGCTCAGCAGGATTCTGTCAGGCGACCCTATATGCGGAAGACCAACATATGGCGCACTGCGGATTGCCGACAACTCTGCGACAACTGTGGAGAGCCTGGGCACATTTACCGTTTTTGCCCACATCGCCGAGCTGATTACCGCGGTAGTGCACCTAGAGCTACGCGCTGACAGTTCGACGAAAGCCGTGCCCCAATCGACGACGACCAGGCTGGTAGGCGGGAAGGCTCTGCTACCTTCCGGACGCACTCACCATCCCTGGCTCGCTTTGGTTCACCAAGCCGCCGTAGTTTTGCTGACGCCGTCAGAGGTCGGTCTCCCAGCCCACGGCGGGGAAACTGAAAGCAGTGACCTCTGGGGGGAAGGTTGCAAGCCGTCGAATTGCCGAAAATCCCCCACTGCTGCCGAAACACGTGAGAGTCGACAATGAAGACTTCGCTGAGAAAACTGTGACTGCGGACCTCGCTGTGACGATTGATGGCGTCGAAGTGACGGCCTTAGTCGATACGGGTGCAGACTTTTCCATAATGAGTGAACGTTTGGCAGACGAACTCAAGAAAGTCAGGATGAAATGGACGGGCCCTTATATCTGAAATGCTGGAGGCCAGATAATGACACCCACGGAAAAATGTACAGCAAGACTCACGATTGAGAAGGTGGCTTTTGTAGCCACATTTCTGATCCTACCGGAGTGCTGCAAACCTATGATACTGGGAATGAACTTCTTTAGAGAGTACGGTGCTGTGGTCAACATACGCAATGGTGTGATCACATTCGCCGCTGACAAGTCTGTGACCCATGATCCAGACCAAGAACCCAGGTTGTTACGTGCAGTCGACGACGATGCCTGCGTGCCACCACTGTCATGTAGTCTTGTTTCCGTGTGTTGTGGCGTACACTGTAATGAAAACGCCATAGCTGAACGCATCACTGCCCCTCTTTTTCGCCAAGGCATCGCCATCGCGCGTGGCATCGTCAGCTTAGAGGATGGACACGCAGAGGTGCTTCTGACCAACTTCACGAATGAGCGCCGGCACATAGGTAAAGGCACGGCTGTGGTGTACCTCGAAGAGGTCGACTACTCTCACGACTGTCTTCTAATGCAAGGGGAAGCCACAGCTCAATCACCTCCACATACAGCACCAGTCGATATCGGTCCGAGTCTAACACCGACTAAAAGATGGCGTCTTATGGAGCTGCTCGACCAGTTCAAGGACTGCTTCTCATCCACATCACGAGTGGGTTGAACGCCTCTGACTAAGCATCGCATCATTACAGAAGACACAGCAGGACCGATCCGACAGAATCCATATCGCGTTGCTCAGAAAGAACGTGAGGCAATCCAGCAGCAAGTCGAGAAGATGCTAGAGGATGATGTAATCCAATCATCAAAGAGTCCGTGGGCATCGTCAGTGGTACTCGTGAAAAAGAAAGATGGCAGCTTGCGTTTCTGCATCGATTATCATAAGCTGAACCACGTTACAAAAAAAGACGTTTATCCATTACTACGGATCGACGACTCTTTGGACAAGCTACGGCATGCGCGCTACTTCTCGTCAATGGGCCTTAAAAGTGGATACTGGCAAATAAAAGTAGATGAGCGCGACCGTGAAAAGACCACCTTCCTGACGCCAGACGGGCTTTATGAATTCAAAGTCCTCCTTTTCGGTCTATGCTCAGCCCCAGCCACGTTTCAGAGACTAATGGATACCATTCTGTCCGGCCTGAAATGGAAAACATGCCTTGTGTACTTCGACGACGTGATCGTTTTCTCGGCCGCATTTGAAGAGCATCTAAAGCGGCTACTGTCAGTCCTTCAAGCCATATGGTCCGCTGGACTCACACTCGTACCGGAAAAATGCCACTTCGGCTTCGAAGAACTCCAGTTCCTGGGACACGTGGTCAGTCGCGAAGGTGTGAAGCCTGACCCAGATAAAACTGCAGCCGTCGCAAAGTTCGCAAGGCCTGTTGATAAGAAAGCGGTCAGGCATTTTCTGGGTCTCTGCGCCTACTACCGGCGATTTATAGCAGGCTTTGCACACATCGCCTCTCCACTCACCCGCCTTACAAGGGAAGACGTTGAATTTGTACGGGGTGAAGAGCAAGAAGCTTCGTTCAACGAGCTGCGACAGTGTCTACAAACTCCACCTGTCCTCGCTCACTTCGACGAGAATGCACCAACAGCCATCCATACAGACGCCAGCAATGTGGGCCTAGGTGCTGTTCTTGTCCAATTCCAAGATAGTATGGAGAGAGTGGTTGCCTACGCTAGCAGAACGTTGACACGCGCCGAGTCCAACTACTCAACAACGGAGAAGGAGTGTCTGGCCATCATTTGGGCAGTTGCGAAGTTCTGTCCGTACTTATATGGCCGCGCTTTCCAAGTCGTAGGCGACCATCACTCCCTTTGTTGGTTGACCAACATAAAAGACCCATCTGGACGTTTAGCACGATAGAGCTTATGGCTCCAAGAGTAGATATGGCCGTAGTTTACAAGTCCGGAAGGCAACACTTAGACGCCGATCGTTTGTCAAGGTCACCGATTGAATCACCGCCTATGAAGGATGATGAATTTACAGGTTTTTTAGAAGTTTTTGATGCAGCTATCATTTCTCGGCAACAACAAGATGATCGGCAGCTCAACTCGCTTATAGAATTCTTGAACGAACGAGCCGTCAATGCACAAGAGTGTTTTCGAAGAACTTATCGTCATTCTGTTTACGGGACGGAATTCTGTACAGAAAGAATTTTTCATCAACAGGTAGAAGCTATCTGCTGGTAGTTCCTGAAACTCTCCGCAGTGAAATTTTACAAGCCTGCCATGACGAAACCACTGCGGGCCACCTGGGTTTCACAAGAATACTGACACGCATCAAAGAAAAATATTACTGGCCAAGAATCGCAGCAGAGGTGAAACATTACGTCCGAACATGCATTGACTGTCAGCGGCTTAAGGTACCACCTGTCAAACCCGCTGGGCTATTACATTTTGTGCCCGTGCCAGAAACTCCGTTTTCTCAAATCGGAATGGATCTGCTGGGCCCATTCCGAACATCGGACAGCGGCAACAAATGGGTTATAGTGACGACGGAGTACCTCACCCGATACGCTGAGACCAAGGCAATCGCGAGTGGCACTGTAGCTGAAACGGCCCAGTTCTTCATTGAGAACATTGTCCTAAGACATGGTGCTCCAGCTGTCATCATAACAGACAAAGGTACCGCGTTTACAGCCGAGCTTTTGCGCACTGTGCTTTCGCTCAGTGGCACAGCGCATAGGAAGACGACAGCTTACCACCCACAAACGAATGGGCTTACAGAACGACTTAAGAAGACAATCGCTGACATGCTTTGCATGTACGTCGATGTGGAACACAAGATTTGGGACTGAATATTGCCGTACATCACATTCGCGTATAATACGGCGCGCCAGGAAACAACAAAAATGATGCCGTTCGCATTAATTCATGGCAGAGAAGTTACTACAATGCTTGACGCCATGCTGCCTTACGATTGCAATGATTCAGAGACGGACGCGGCAGACTTCGCTCAGCGTGCCGAGGAAGCAAGGCAGCTTGCCCGCGTAAGTATAATGAACCAGCAGCAACTTTACGCCCAACCGTACAACCTTCGCCATCGATTCCTCATTAATCAACCAGGAGATAGTCTGGGTTTGGTTTCCTGTACGACGACGAGGCCTCTCAGAGAAACTCCTACGCCGTTACTTCGGACACTACAAGGTTTTGTGCCGTCTTAGCGACATGATGTATGAAGTCGTGCCCGACGCCTCCTCCTGTTCGAAACGTCGCCAGCATCTGCCTGAGAAAGTGCACGTGGTCCGTATGAAACTTTACCACTCTCAGTGATGTAAACACCCGCTGGCCACATCTCTACTTGTTGAGCATCGGGACGACGCTCACTCTGGCGGGAGGGTAATGCCGCCTGCATAGCTGCATTTAGCGGCGAGATAGTGACGACAACGAAGAACACGGACTTGCTCGAGAGGCGCAGCGCAGGCGAGTGAAGAAGACGACAATCTTAGCGGCCTTCTCTGAGAGCGTCTCTACGAGTTCCACTGTACGTGTTTGTGAATAAACCCCCTGCAATTTATAACACACGACAATATGCATCATGGATGCCATAGAGACTCCACTGTGCACTTCGTCTGTGAATTGTCGTAGCAAGTATTTCACGTGAGAATGCGTGGTGTACCTGACTTTCGAGCTCCACCCAAATGAACAGTAGTAGATCGTTCAACTCAGCATCCGATGCTGCTGACGTCTCTGCTGGTGTACTCAACGATGAGGCTTCAGCGGCACGTACATCAGAGCGGCTGCATTTCCGATGGAGGCGGAAATGTTGTAGGCCCGTGTACTCAGATTTGGGGGCACGTTAAAGAACCCCAGGTGGTCAAAATTTCCGGAGCCCTCCACTACGGCGTCTCTCATAATCAAATGGTGCTTTTGGGACGTTAAACCCCACAAATCAATCAATCAATCAGCACGTACATCGGAAGATCGTGTCAAAGCGCGGTGCAGTTTTTCTCGCGTGAAACAAAGACTGATGTCCCGCGTAAGAGACCGTAGCAAGATCTTGATGAGCATAGCCGAATACGTCAGGGTTGGCTCGTTCAGGGCTTCAGGGCAGCGAAAATTGAACTGCGTGGCATCGTACAACATTCGCAAACCACAAATGTCGTTGGCGCATGTCACCCTTGGGAGATTTCTCAGCGCCGTCAGATGGTGCTGAATAATCATCGTCTTATCGCCGAATCTTTCCTTCTGAGTATGCATGGTGCCGGCATAGCAAGATTTTGTTGGGGGCAAACCTGTGATTGCTGTCGCTGCGTCACTGCATACGAAGCTCTTCAGGTAGTAAAACATTGTGGATGGTGTCAGGTCATAATTGCAGCCTATTAGCTGTTCGAATTGCTCCCAAAAGCCTATTCATTGTGCAATGTCGCCTTTAAATGTTGGGATCGGAAGCTGCGGCAAACGGGGTGTCATAAATCTTGCGGGAGCATCGTGGTTGAAAGCCATCGCTGCTGTGCTTTCACTGCTGGCCGCTTGCGCTTGGCCGGCCTGTTCTTGTTCCATTTGGGAAAGTCTGCACCCTATCTCGGCGAGCATGCGCAGCGCTTCATCTTGGTATTCCGCGATAGTGGTGTACTCCCCTTCCAGTGTTCTGCTGGGATATACTGATCATACTGCTCGCTAATCTGCAACAGCTCATCATTGCTAGCGGAGAGTCGTTGCTTTACGGCTGTGAGCTACGCGATGTCGATTCTAGCGGTGTCAAGCAAGATCCGCGCTTCCTGAACTATTTTTGTGTTCTGTGCACGTCGTGCAGATCACTTACCTTTGAGTCAATCCATTCTGAGATCCCTGCTCCTGGCTGACGTCCTCGAGTGCCGATCCTCGCATCCACCAGTCTAAAGGTCCCTGGTTCGATTCCTGGTTTTTGGCACCAAGAAATTTTGTGGACACTATGATGTTAACTGCCGCGAAAGAATTCAGCCAGAAGTCAACGTCGCCATGATCGAACGCGATCTTCTTCTTCGCCTGCACTGGCTGGCAGCCTTTATTATAATTTCAACAGGCATAATGCAAATGTTGTGGAGCGCTTGCTTATAGCTGTTAACCACCTGGCAGCCAACTTGCCACTTCGAACGTCGCAGTGTTCAGCTGTGGAGATGGTGTAGGCTTCGTGGGTGGAGGTGATGGCTACATGCGTGCAAAACTGTTTTTGTCAGGCAGAACTCGTCAATCTCGGGCTCGATGCCGAGCCTGAAGCTTCCGAAAAGGATGACTCTGGCAGCGATTTGTGGCAACCCGTATTTGACTCCGACGTGGGAAAGCGGGCACAACATTTATTGCGATGGTTTCTTTATGTCTTATGATGATGCCAACATTGTAAAACAGTGCACAAATGAGGCATTGCGAATGATATTTGCGGCATGAGCGTTTTCGAGGAATTGGATGGTGAGGATGACGAAACTTTGGAGCCAGTGCCTACGAGTGTACTTCTAGCAATTGGCTACATTAATAGCCTCTGGCAGCGTGTACATGCCACAAGCCCCGAAGGAGAGCAAGCTGCCGCTTTATTATTAATAAACTGGAAACCACCTTTATCGCATATTCTCTTCGAAACCCGTGTCACTTACTTTTTTGGGTAAAGAAAAGTGTTTTCACTGGCAACTTTTCTTTAAAAGCTGCATTGTTACATTTACTGCAAACTTTGGAATGTAGCAAATGAATGGCACATCACATTCAGGTTCATTATAAGCTGGCTTGACTGCATAACAAAGTTGCATCTTTCATGAACTTAAGTTGTTATATCCGAAAATTCATCAGAAAATGTGTGCAGTTAAGCCTGCTTATAATGAACCTCTATATTCCTTAATATAACAAACTCTTTTGAATCCCCGCCGTTACTCCATAAAAGCACATGTATTTGCGACCTCTATGTAACAAAGTAACAGCAGGAGACAACCTTGATATAACGAATTTTCGCCGCGGACAATCTAAGAATTTTCCTCCGGATTTAGTAATTTTTGGTATGAACATCTTCCGCAGTTGCCCCACCGCCGACAAAAGACAAAGCGGTAGTTGGTCGCTCGTGGCCTCGGCGACTCCCAGGCGAGAGTGAGCGCTCGTGTTAGCATGCAGGTGTGTGCAAAACGGGCAAGCGGGCTTTAAGCGGGCCTGTGCCTCAGGAGCCACCCTTCTTGCTACCGCAGGCACATGTGCAAATGTGCCCATTCTGCCCCCGAAACCAAAAAGAAAAAAAAAGAACTGCTGTTGCGTCGGCACTGTCATACTTTTAGTTAGCGTCACATATGTGGGGCCACCCAACATATGGAGGCCCTTTACTGAATAGTTTTTCGCGGTATCCATGTCATTCACTCCTTGTTTTCGATGCCGTGCGCACCTGCATGGTTTGCGCGTGTGGTGTACATGACCCTCGACGACATTTAGTTTAGTTTTTTTGGTCACTACAGAGGAGATGTCAGATTAGGCGCTGATGTAAAGACTGAGATTACAGTAATAATGACGGATTTTCAGAGGTCGACCCGTCACGCGCTTCTGTTTTGCGCCGTGCCGTGGGTCCACAGGACTGTAGACTTCGCTATTAGCCCGCGCAACGACACGACGGCACGTTGAATATAATGCACCGAATGCTATAGCAACAATTTATAATGGTATACCAAGTATACAGTTGGCAGTCAACTCTTTTAGATCCGATATCGCGGAACTAGGTTCATGTAAACAAATACGGCCTCTCTAGATAGGAAGAAATGCTTTTTTCACAGTCTCTTCGCGTTGAAAGCCCACTGATGCTTACCAAAATAGCATGTGTGCCAGCGATCACGACCACGCCCTTAAATTATGTCTCCCCCCCCCCACCTCCTGTGCGTTTTTGCATGCTCGTTCAATACGGATGGCTTCCTTTTTGTTTGAACATTCGACCGCAGTTCTAACACGCGCGGGGATGTTATCGTATGTTCCCTCCAGGTAATAGAGATGGGCCGGCTGATTTTATCTCTGCTTCAGTTCTGCTCACACGCTTTTACCCACTCATAAAAGTTAGGATGCACATGGGCATGTTATCAATTTGTACTTCTTACGGAACATGGCTGTGACGGCAAAAGCCAGCCATGAGTGTTCATATAATTGCTATCACAATATTAACACAGTTTTTTTTACTGTTAAGGGGGGGCGTGGCAAGTAAAACTAATTTTTTTTATTAATGTACTGTTTGTGATGAAATTTGGTGTGTGTATGTGGATGATTTTGAGGATTCCAAATATGAAAACTGTTGTCGAATACCTCTTGTACTTTTTGAGTTACAAGCATAATTATACTAATTAATGCTCTTCACAATTAAAGAGATAATTATTGCTAAATGAAATTATTTTTTCATAATATTATGTTCCCAAAGCATCAACTTGTGCAAAGAAGCTATTAGTTGATTTTTCTAGTTCATAAAACCATAAACAAAATTTCCAAAACATGGACGTTGTTTTGCGCACACATCGCAGTGATTATAAAATGTGTTCTAAAAATTTTAAATAATGAGTAAGAAGAAAGATAAAGCTTTATTGCACTGCTAAAGGCCTCCTGAGCCTAGTGCAAAAAACGGAACGACTCTATCAGTCTTTGTTAGAAAATGACAGATGTTCTCGCGAAGGCACATAGGCGAAAATCAAGAGTTGAGAAAACTGACTTTGAAAGTTCACTCTTGTTTGGAAGTTCACAACATGCCTAAAACACTCAGAATCCTCCTGGGCAGTAATCCTGAGATGCTGTGGCCTTGGTCTCTGTAGAGCACAACCCAGTTTCGCACTTCTTTGTTGTGGAACAATGCGCCTTTTGAGCCCTCTTTACCCTTTTGGCATCCTTTTCGGCTGCTCGCCGCAAAGAGCAGTCTCGTGGATTGAAGCCCAGTTGAGCAGTGATCTCTTGCAGCGCACTCTTGCAGCCACCATTGAAACGGCAGACTGCATCTGCAACTGCACTTTCCAC
The DNA here is from genome assembly GCF_043290135.1 of Rhipicephalus microplus. Taxonomy (NCBI): domain Eukaryota; kingdom Metazoa; phylum Arthropoda; class Arachnida; order Ixodida; family Ixodidae; genus Rhipicephalus; species Rhipicephalus microplus. The sequence goes on from NC_134701.1 coordinate 10,994,594, forward strand.
ACTCTGAAGGGAGGCGAACTGGCTCTTGGACTGGAGTGACCAAATGACGCTGTTCATACTCTCCACAGCGTTCTGGGTTTTTCCCTGCGCACACCTTTCAAGGAGCTCTTTGTTCGAGAGGCGCTTGTAGATTGGCAGCAGTGCCACTCGCACGTGAGGGGGCAGTTTATGTTTGTGAGGCGGCAGCGGCTCTCCCTTGGCCAATGCCTGATTGTGCGGGCACCAGTAGTCGGTCCCACTTGGGCACAGGTCGTGGTGTGGATCCTGGTCTGTGGATGTTACATGGTAATAAGTGGCCATGATGGCCCTCTCCATGCCAGGAACATCGTTGGGGTGGCTCTTAATGGCCCAGCCATAATAATTCGTTAACTTCTTTATCAGGCCCTGCGTCAGCCGGCCTTTGCCACCCATGCTCAGTCCTCGGCCTTTGGATTTGTGCTCATCAAGAAGGTTGCGCAAGGAAGTGCCCATTCTTTTTTTCACATGGTTCACACACTCCTGTTTCTTGATCACCATGTAGCCATACACCTTGTCTTGCGTGAGGGCAAGGTACGTACGCCTGTCACCGTCACAGAGCACATTGATGTATCAAAGCTTGTACTTGGTAAACGATCTTTCAAACATGATCTTAGCTGCTTCTACTTCCATTTAGCCTGCATTAGCATCGGTGTTCTTTTGGCACTGTGGCTTGTGTTTCTCAAGCCACTCCTCATAGTTGTCATCACCAGGCTTGGGGCCAACAGCACAGCCTTGGCAGTAGTTGGACAGTACACAGTGGTCCAAGACCAAGTCTGTGTACAGCTCGATTACACAGCCCACGCCAATATGACTTCTGTGCCCCCTCATCATCCACGTGCCGTCGTAAATGACGTCAATGTTGCCTGGCACTCCTCCTAGGTCCTTGTAAATGTCATGCACCTTCTGTGCACTTTCTGCTTCAATGCGGGTGGCAGCTGATGTGGTGGCAGGGTGGCTGTACTTCCTTTGCAGTCTCTGGTAGGACTTGTGGTGCAGTGCTCGATGCGAAATGTCCATCGCAGAAAAAATGTCATTTATGACAGATTGTTTTCTGCCAACTGACTGCACAGCCCTCAAAGCACGCACGTTTACCTCAAAGGGGTTCGTTTTTTGTTGCCCGGAGCACCTCGGGGACGACCATTGTCACAAAAAAGTTCCATCCTCGCCGCGAGTCCAAGGCAGTGCGTAGTCTTGAGGCGTATCGACCCTTCGTCGCACTTGTTGCACTTTGCTGACGAAAGCAGACCGTTCAGCATCTTCTTATTTACAATGAAGAATGTGGAGTCCTTACTGCCGTCATTTTCGTCGCAGCCTTCGTTTAGAAGCTCGAGCTTCCGCTTTGAAGCGGACTTCGATGCTACGGCATCCAAAACATCCCGCCTTGTCTGCGCCCGCTGCGCGATTTCTTCACTGCTCGGAATCTGGGCCGAAACTCGCGATAAAATCTTCGACGCGTGAACGCCCGGAGTTGCAACGGCTGCCGACGCGGTGCCACCGCAATCAGGTTCGCGAGAGCGTCCATCACGGTTGACGGCATCCGGCGGTCCGACATACGGCGATGTGGCACCTTCCACACTCTCGGCCTCACAACAATCAGCGAAGGGTCTGAGTAGAGGCTCCGTGACGCTTGAAGAGCATGCTCCGTCCGGAACTGCGACTGGGACGGCAGCCGCAGTCGTCTGCCCTTTGTTCCAAGCTTTCCGACGCTTGCCGTACTTGTGGACGCTCGGAACTTTTTTTGCGGCAACATAGCACCACAGTATGAGCAAGCACTCAGAAGAGACCACCGATGTAAACTAAGCTTGGTAAAAAAAGCACGCGAACTATCACAAAAACAGCAAACTGGCAAAAAACGAAGCGCACGCCGGATGATTCTCGGCGCGGCGGCCGCAGATGCGCTCGCGCTTCCAAGGTTGCCAAGGTGCGCGGCGCAGCTTTGACCAGTAAGAGGTCGTGCCTGCTACCACGTGACCCGCGCAGCCAATTGCCGTTCTTCATTTTCGTTTTTTTACTTGCTCCTCGCGCTTTTATTTTCACTCTGCGAAATACGAGACCGCGACCATCGGGAAGCAGGCTTTCTCCTCTTTCCAAAGCTGCCAAAATGGCGACTCATGGTCAACAACTTGGCGCGTTTGTGCGGCGTGAGCAACACCGTTTCAGGGACTTTTTTTTTTGCACTTTTCGGCGACTAGCCTCGGCAAAAACACTATTTGCAAGATTTGTAGCGCACGTTTTGCTGTAATATTTTAGAACAAGGAAGTTGAAGGTCTGAAGATTACGAAAAAAAATAAATCAGAAAATCGCATATTTTGACCAAAACCGGCACTTTACTTGCCGCGCCCCCCCCTTAAATAACTGTTTTGGGTTATTTCTGCCTTTTGTTCCGGTTTTGTTAAAATTTTGCATTTTTTTTTCGAATTTTTGTACCAAACCTGCATGTAACAAAAATCTTCTTTATAACGAATTTTTCTCGGAACTTGTCAATTTCATTATATCCAGGTTTAATTGTACTTTTTACACCATGTGTGTTGCATGACTAATAATCCTGTACTTCGTTATAACTGATATTTTGTTATATCTGACTTCATTGTATTGAGGTTTGAGTGCATACTTGCAGAAGGAATTCCTACACACTTGAAATAACCAAGGTTGTGTGCACAGTCTGAAACAGCCAAAGTTATGTGTACAGTCGGTCGGTTTTTTTTACAACACAGTTGAAGCATGCACCGAGAACAGAGGCTTGGCTAGCAATTGAGATAAGCATGAGGCTCGGTTACCCTATTGGGACTTACCCCCGTATTCTAGAACGTCCCTTCACTCAAAGCTGCACCTTCACTAGAGAAAGCCGATGGGAGCGCAGTCTCCAGGCACGGCAAGTCACTGCATATCAGCGATAATCTGCTGTGATTCTTGACTAGCACAGTGTCATTTTCAGCCGAGCGGTGATGCAGTGCTCAACTATGTCAAGTGAAGGGTGAAAGTCAATTCGAGGAGCGTTTGTGAATACGACGGTTACTCTCGTAGGCAAACCTCAAGTATCCTCCTACTTTTCCAAATTATGCATGCCGATACCTACAGGATGGCACTGTTGTCACCAAAGGCAGTGATCACAATATCAAAACCAGATATACATTCGTTCTTGCTCTTTATGCTTGATGCATGGCTGCTGGGAAGAGGACCTTACAGGCATACCGTCAAGTAATGCCAGTTGGATCTCTGGTTCAGCAAAGTTGACTTCTCATATGTCATCGAAATCAGTTTTACCACTCCACGTCTCGGTTGCCATCTCAGTGTGTCACTTAGATGTTCACTATTGTGAGACATTGCCTCTACACCTGTCTTCTTTTGCACCGGCGCAAAAAAATATTGTAAGTAATGAATAAACACACTTATTTATTTCTAGGTTAATAATGTATAGCCTACAAGATGTTTGGTTGTGAATAACGCGGGTTCCTTTCACTAAGGATTTTGCTCAAGTTTTTATGCTGCAGCTTAACTGCAGCTGCAGCCACCTCACTATAAAATGCTTTGAAGTAGTTGTACACACAGAATGTTTAAGGGTTAGCTGAAAGAAGTGTTCTAGTGTCGAAGTGAGCTTATTCTGAGGCACTGGTGCTTGTGCCGTGCAGGCTTTACCAGGAGCAGCAGGCGCAGGCATTGGAGCGGCTGCGGCTTCGAACGGCACGTGATCAAGATGCCCTCTGGCACATTATCGTCAGCAAGAGTGGTGGCCAAGAACAGGTGTCTGCTGGCCGGGGTGCGTGCTTGAGCATCGTGTTCTTGACAATCATTGTCAATGCACGTAAACTTAGTTTGTAGTGAACGTGATGTCTGCTGAAATGATTGCACATGACCGTGAATAGGCCCCAAGAGTGTGTCAAGCGGCTTGGTTAAAAGGTTGCTCAAATCCTGTTATTGATAGCTCTGTTTGGCATGATCGCTGTTTCGAAAAAGGATGTAACCAGCGCACATTTATCTTTGCAGCAAGTACAGTTCTACTGCAGATACTTGCTTTGCAGAGGTGTAGTGTATCTTTTCACAGAAGCTGGTTTGTCCTAAATGGTGTTGTCTTTTCTTGCAGTGACCAGTGTGAAGCAGCGGCCAATGGCACCACAGATGTCTGATGTAAAATGCAGAGTGGCTGCCCAGCTTGAAGGAGGTGCGTTGTGCTCTATTATATTGCTACTACAAAGAAAGCTCTTGTCTCTTAAAGGGACTGTGAAATGGTTAGGACAGTTTCTCTTAAAAGCACATTGAGATTGGTAGAGCAAGAATCATTTGCAGACTGTTTCAAGCTTTGTGTCAAGTATGTGATTTATTATCATACCAAAAAAACATTGTGATCCCTCAGAGACGATTCTGGGAAACTAAGGAACATGTCTTTATTATTCGAAGTCTCAGCTGCAATTCATTGTTGGTGGCCGTTCAGCCTCAAAGAAAAGAGTGATGTACAGTGGCTGCTGTTCGTTGTTCTCTTTTGCCATCGGCGCGCTCCCTGTTGCTGCTTTAGTACGGCCTCCTTCCGTCCGATGACATTGGGCAGAACTACTTTGCTTTGGTCTAGCTGGTTCATAGCACTTATTTTGAAAGGGCAGTGCAACGACACGAGAAAAGAAAGACAGAGAGGCAAGGAGCGCTGACTAACAACTGATCATTTATTGCCGTCACCTGTGCATATATATGTGCCTCAACAAAGAGAGAGAAACACGATTGTGACATAGGTAAAAGCAAGATAACATGGTTGCTTCCAACCAGATAATGAAAATCATAAACTAAATATGATAAAAATGATAAAAAGCATTTAGAAAATTCACGCATGCGTGATGAGTGAGACACCACTCTATGAGGAAACAAGAGCACAAAGAATAATGATCAACAACTTTTAGTTCAATTCAATTTTCAAAATTTGTTTTATTGTTTTCTTGTGCAAGACACAAGAAACAAAAGGATGTTGGGGCTAAAGGCATATAGCCTGACAGAGGACCCAACACCCTTGTACACAGTTTGTACATAAAAAAATAAAAATAAAAGACAGCTTTCGCGGCATCCAGACCTTCATGAACAAAAGAAGCAACATAGCAAGGAATAGCTGACAAAAATATCATATTACATTGAATCTGACTGATTATACAAATCTTGTAACATACTTACTACATAACATACTTAAATAACAATCACTCGGGAAGGAATCAGGCTAGAACATTAGAGACATGTGATACATACCGTTATATTTTATAGTTAATAAAATACATGCAGTACAAGATTTTCATCAAGACCTCTCAAGACCTTTCAAGAGAGGTGACTACATTTAAAAGCACTTGTCTCGCAGCCCTTGGACACAAGGGTGCTGATGAGGCACTTGTGCTAGTGCCAAATATTTTTACATGTTTTTATTATCAAACCTTTGTCACCCTTTTTACTATGCATATCACGCCACTGTCATGATCTTAATACTTATGTTTTTACCCGCATTATCGCGAGGAATTTTAAGGCCCCTATACAGCCACGCAACATATCATTGTCCGCATCTGTACTCATCGAAATGGCGCTCTTTGGCCATCAATTGGCCCTTGCGCCACAAAGTGCCAGACATCATCATCAAGATTTCCATCGCCCGACTACTACCATTGCTAACATCAGTATTTTTTTAGGACCCATCAAAAAGTATGTTTTCCTGCATTAGCACTTCTTTAACTTGTACCTTAAATGCTTTTTCTGTACAGTCAAAAATTAAGCTTATGTTCTAATTTGTTTAATATGCAAATTGTTTGATGGGTAAAAGTTTGTTTACCATAATTTGTTCTTGTTCGTTGTGGACGGCGTAAGATTTGGCGGATCGGATAAGTGTGTGTCTAGCTCCTTCAATCAAAAAAAAAACCTCTAAGAAACACGATTTTAGCATCAGAGAAAGCTATGGAAGGCCTGCTGATGCATTTGTCACCTACTTCATGGATGAAAAAAGCCTAGACAATCTCACACTCTGACTTGTCCTTCCCCATCATTAAAAACTGTGTGCTGCTAAAGTCAGGAGAGCAGCTGCAACGCCTGCAATGGTCAGCCAGAAAACCACTAAGTCGTATTCCGTACATTATAATCATGCTTTTTGGCACTTCCATTAAAACACCTGCCAGTTTGACCAATGTACATAAGTCCACAACTCAAAAGAAACTTACAAAGCACGTCAAAAATGCACTCAGTGAACCTGTTTCTGTCTTTGGTTGCGCAGCCAGGCTGTTTACCTCTGTTCGTCATGCCACATAGCCTTGAGAGTTTGCAAGGCACGGACAGTAAAACTTGAAAGTCATGCTTTGATGCAAGTCTCTTCAAGTTATGCGAAATTTTCTGAATGTATGACATAACGTGCACATGCCACATTTTTCTACTAAGTTTCTCTTTTGTTTGATCGTGTTTTATGTTCTGTAACAGGGTTTCACAAGCTGCAGAAATCAATTCAGGGGGATATCCCGCCTCCTTCAGTCTGGTAACCTGCGCGTCGAAGCTAGATGAAATAGCATATGTACAAGACTTATTAAGGGCTGAGTGCAAACAAATTTATTGCGATGCTCCATTTAACAAGGTCAGAATGGCCGCTGTCATGAGGTAACAAAGGTTTATTAGATCTAGGATTGTACTTCCAACAGATATGGTTATCTGTGAAAAACAAGCAAATGTCAATAAATCATCAGGCCTTTCATTATCAGGCCTTTCATGCGTAAATATCAGGCCTTGAGGGATAAGTTAGAGTGTGAGATTGTCTAGGCTTTTTTCATTCATCAAGCAGCTGAGAAATGTGTGAGCAGGCCTTCCATAGGTTTGTCTGACGCTGAAATCGCATTTCTTAGAGGTCTTGTTTGATTGTTGATCATTATTCTTTGTGCTGTTGTTCCGTCGTGGACTGGTGTTTCTCACTCATCACGCATGCGTGAATTTTCTAAATGTCTTTAATAATTTTTTATTGTTTTTAGGTTATTATTGTCATTATCTGGTTGGAAGCAGCCATCTTATCTTGCTTTTACCTTGGTCACAATCGTGTTTCAACCTCTTTGTTGTGGCACATATACTATATGCACAGGTGGCGGCAACAAATGATCGGTTGTTAGTCAGTGTTTTTTGCCTTTCTGTCTTTCTTTCCTCAGACATTGTGGAGCCTTTTTTGACAGCAGATCGCATGTAGCATACGCGACCACACTCCGGTGCAGTTCGTCCACCTTTTCACCAAGGTTTTGGCATAGCCATTGCCAACTGGGAACTCTGCATGCACTTTCGTGCCAGCTGTTGTGGTGGCAACCACCTTGCAGCTGCTGTCTGTGGTTGCCTTTTCTTCCTTGGGATCTGCTTTCAGAGCCTTGCCTGCAGCTGCGTCGTTTACCTTGTAGCGCCTCAATGCGCCGCTCGTCAAGGAAGAAGAAATTGGCATTTGGGCCGCGCGGCGGGTGCAGCGCGATAATAAAAAAAAAATCAGTTCAAAAACTGAAAGCTGTCAGGGCTGGATCTTTCCCGTGTTAGCTGCGACAGTTAATGGTGACCCGATAAAGAACACACAGCCCCGATCATCCCGCATGGATCCCGCCGGCTCTGCCACCAATCCTACCGGTCCTGACGCCCAAGAAGACACCAGACCTAGCGGTGCTGCAGTCGCTGCGATTCAAAATGTCATCCTGCCACTATTTTGGCCCAACAGCCCGAGTACATGGTTTCTACAGGTCGAGGCGCACTTCCGTCTACGGCAAATCACCAGCCAACAGACCAGGCACTGGCATCTGGTATCGCGCTTACCTCCGAACGTAGCCGACGACTTAGCTGATATTTTAGCGTCGCCGCACCTGAGCCATCCCTACGAGACGTTGAAGGCAGCTATAATTCCCCGCAAGTCTGAGTCCGAACACAGCAGACTCTAACAGCTCATCACGGCTACAGAGCTCGGTGACCGTCGCCCATCACAGCTCCTGCGACGCATGCGCCAGCTCCTTGGCGACCCCCCTCCGCCCCTCAAGAGGAGCAACTGTTACGTGAGTTGTTCCTCCAGCGCTTATCGCAGAGCATGGTCCCGGTCCTCGTAGCTGCAGGAGATGTCCCAGTAGACACACTCGCTGAAATGACTGACTGAGTGGCGGACTACTCTCGGGCACATAGCCTCAACGCCGTTACCACACCGCCACCGGCCACTGCTGCAAACCCGGCGCTCGCGAGCATTGAGAACCGTTTGGACGCCCTCGTCAGGCGCCTCGATGACTTTGTACCTGCGCATCGTCAACCGTCATCCAGGTTCCAGATACACAGTCGCTCCTCGACGCCCCCACGTTCTCCGGAACTTCGGCCACCCGACGCGCCGCGGGACGTTTCATCCTCAATCGTGTGTTGGTACCACCGCCGATTCGGTGCCTCTGCTCGCAAGTGCACTCGCCCGCATTTCCCGTGCTCCTGGTCGGGAAATGCGATGACCGGCCACTGACGGCGGCAAGTGGTACTGGTCGAAAGTCATGCCGCCTTTTCTATGTTTCCGATAAGATCACTGGCGCTTCCTTCCTAGTCGACACAGGAGCCCAGGTTAGCGTCATCCCGGCCTCGTGTGCAGATCGCCGTCGCAACGAACAGACCTGCCCACTCCAAGCGATCAACAATTCCGCCATTTGCACATACGGCCAACGCTCTCTTACACTTGACCTTGAACTGCGCCGTACGTTCCGCTGGATTTTCATCCCCGCTAATGTCTCGCAAGCTGTTCTTGGAGCTGACTTCCTGATTTTTTTTAACCTTGCTGTGGACATGTATGCTCATCGCCTCATTGATCTCAACACCCGCCTCTCCATCAACGGTGTACTCTGTACTTCCTCACCAACGGGACTGCGAGCTCTCACACCTGCTTCGCCGTATGCAAAAATACTCGACGACTTTCCCAGCATCACGAAGCCGCACACCAGAGAGTCACCGGTGAAGCATTCCATCACTCACCACATTGTGACCACTGGACTTCCCGTTTGTAGACGACCCCGTCGACTATCTGGAGAACGCCTCGCCATCGCCCGCCGTGAGTTTGAGCACATGCTTGAACTCGGCATTGTGCGGTTTCCTCTAGCAACTGGGCGTCGCCACTCCACATGGTGCCGAAGAAAGATCCTGGCAACTGGAGACCATGTGGGGATTACTGCGCTCTCAATGCCCACACCTTACCAGACCGCTATCCACTTCCTCACATACAGGATTTCACATCAAATTTGGCTGGGTGCACAATCTTCTCTAAGGTTGACTTAGTGAAGGCTTACCATCAGATTCTTGTAGAACCCGCCGACATTCCGAAGACGGCCATCACCACACCATTCGGTCTGTTTGAATATGTGAGGATGCCTTTTGGATTGCGCAACTCTGCACAGACCTTTCAGCGCACTATCAACGAGGTCACGCGAGGTCTCGATTTCGTATTTGCCCAGCTTGATGACCTCCTTGTAGCAAGCTCATCCGGCCCTGAGCATGAAGCCCACCTGCGCACCCTGTTCCACCGCCTGGATGATTAAGGCCTCATAATTAATCCCAATAAGTGCCTCTTCGGCGTCGCTAAAATAGAGTTCCTAGGCCACCTTGTCACTTCAAAGGGTATTCAACCACTCGCCAGCAAAGTGAAGGCTATTTAAAACTTTCCACCCCCGACTTCACTGAAGAGACTCTGAGAATTTCTGGGCCTACTAAACTTCTATCGCCGCTTTCTTCCAAAGTGCGCCACATTCCCAAAACCCTTGACCGACCTATTGGCTAAAAAGAAAGACCCGGCTGCGCCACTGGAGTGGCCCAAGGACACTGCATCTGCCTTCGGCACTGCTAAGAAGGCTCTGGCAGACCATGCTCATACATCCCGTCCCTGATGCCCCAATTCGTCTCATCACCGATGAATCAAGCGTGGCAGTTGGCGCCGTTCTCGAGCAGCACGTATTCGGTTGGCAGCCCCTTGGGTTTTTCTCGCAAAAACTGAAGCCACCAGAGGCAAAATACAGTACATTTGCCCGAGAACTCCTCGCGGTATACCTCGCCATCAAACATTTTCGTCATTTATTGGAGGGCCGGGACTTTTACGTCGTTACAGACCACAAGGCCCTGACGTTTGCCTTCCATCGCAATCACAGCAATTATACTGCACGGGAGATCCGTCAACTATGCTTTATTTCCGAGTTCACTGTGAATCTCAGACACGTACATGGGCCGGAAAATGCTGCTGCTGATGCACTATCCCGCATCGATGCCTTGTCGACCCAGCCACCACTAGGCATGGAAGAGCTAGCAGCTGCCCAAAGCAACGATCCTGAGCTGCATCGTCTTCGCTCTTCATCCACGTCTCTATCGTTCACGGAGTGCCCTCTTTCATTTTCTACCTCATTAATAACGTGCGAAACGTCTACTGGTGTCCCTTGGCCCTTCGTGCCTTCAGCTTTTCGTCGTGCAATTTTTGATCAATTGCACAGCATGAGCCATCCTGGTATTCGTGCAACCCAGAAGCTAGTCACATCTCGTTTCCTTTGGCCAAGCATCAATGCTGATGTCCGACTCTGGGCGCGAACCTGCCTTGAGTGCCAGCGCGTTAAAGTTCACCGTCACACTGTCACAGCAACATCCCCGTTTCGGCCTCCAGACGCAAGGTTTTCTCACGTTCATCTCGACATCGTCGGTCCTCTTCCGTCATCGCAAGGAGCCTGTTACCTGCTGACATGTGTGGATCACTTCACCAAATGGCCGGAAGCGTTTCCCTTTTGCGACATTACAGCACAACAGTTGCCAAGGCTTTCACAAACGGCTGGGTGTCGCGCTTTGGATGCCCTTCTGTCGTCACCACTGATCGCGGTCGTCAGTTTCAATCGGCCCTTTTCGCCGCACTTGCCAATATCCTGGGCATTCGACACATCCACACAACTGCCTACCATCCTTCCGCCAGTGGCATGGTCGAACGGCTTCATCGACAACTGAAAGCTGCCCTCACTGCTCACCAGCCAAGGGAACGTTGGCTCGACCACCTCCCCTTCGTACTTCTGGGCATCCGATCAGCATTGAAAGTGGATCTCGGCTGCTCATCAGCTGAACTAGTCTATGGCGTTTCCCTGCGTCTTCCAGGAAAATTCTTCGAGCCATCATCGCCACCTTCCACTCACGATGCCTCCACGTACATTCGAGAGCTGCGCACCACGTTTCGGGACCTTGCTCCTGTGATTCCTGCCGACTGACACCCCCACTCTGTCTTCGTCAGTCAGGATCTGCATGACTGCAGTCACATCTTCGTTTGGCGTGACCAAATATGGCCACCACTTACACCAACCTATGATGGCCCATTCCGAGTACTCCATCGTACACCTAAGACGTTCACGCTGAACATCAATGGCCGTGAAGGCGTCGTGGCTGCTGATCGACTGAAACCTGCGTATATCGCTGCTCTCACGGCCGCCCCGGGGTCTCAATCTAAAGTCTGGATGCCAACATCCAAGCATGTCCACTGTGCGACTCCTCTGGTGATTCCTACGGCTCTTGCTCTACGGGGGGGGGAGCTTTGTAGCGCCTCAATGCGCCGCTCGTCAAGGAAGAAGTTGGCATTTGGGCCGCGCGGTGGGTGCAGCGCGATAATAAAGAAAAAATCAGTTCGAAAACTGAACGCTGTCAGGGCTGGATCTTTCCCGTGTTAGCTCCGACAACCTTCTCCTTGCTGCCCCAAACCCGTTGGTGGCCCCTCAGCGGAGGTTACCTCTTCACTCTCGTCCTTCCTCAATGTGCCTGCTTGGCATCACGCGCCGCCTCCGTGCTGCTCACAGATTTGTTCTTGCCCTGTATACTGACTCAGCCTTGGTCTGGGTCTCTTGGTCAGTGCAGTCCTCCATCTCATCGCTGTGTTTGTTTTCCGGCATGTTTTTGTGAATGTGGGCTCCTGTAACCATGAAGCTCGTCAGTTGCTCCACACAAATCGTTCCGATCTCTGATATGATTCCATTTAGCAGTTTTTCTATCCCATCATCCTCTTTTTCTTTCTTTTCTCCATGCACACCTTGAGGGAGTGAACTTCTAGGCAAAGTTCTCCTTGGAATTCATCAGACTGTTTTACAATCTCCTTGCCTTCTTTAGACATTGTTTACAAAGTAGTCTTGCTGAGTTTGTAAGGCTGGTCTATTTACAATGAGCTGAATAGCAAGTATCGGCCAGTACTGCACGTAGTTCTCTCTTCTTTATTCATTATTGCTGTTATCGCTGCTGCTCCTTCTTTATAGATTAGATCCACCAACAATACAATGCCCAGGTATCAGAAAGGCAATCAAATACTGTGTTTGGCAGTGGTGTTTTAGAAGCAGGCAATAACGAAAGAGTAATATTTTAGCCTACAAGTATGCAAGGGCTTGGTTTAGCGGTGTACAAGTAGTAGCACTGCAAAACGAAAAGAAAATATCTTAACAGGTGTTATGAAACGTTGACTGTGTGACATCCGACAGGAGACGAAGTCCAAGTTCGGCCTAGAGAAACGTGACAAGCCACTGGTTTTCACGTGCAAGCGCCTTAACGTGTAAGTCTCGAGGGACTATCACTGGCACATCCTGTAAGCACACCACACAGACGTTGTACAGCAAGAAGCTCATGATGTCATTTCGCAAGGTTACTTGTTTTAATGGTTCAAGCATCACCACAACTCATGTGGGGCAGTGGGCAAAGTTCGTTCTTCTAAAGTGATAGTGGTGGTGCGCATTTCGATAAAAACCAAATTCACAGGCACGGCAGAGCCAGCAACTTCCTGAATAGTCCTTAACTTGATGCTAGCAATTTTTCCTGTTGCTTCAGAGTGAAAGTGGAGCCAGAGACGCTTTGGAATGCCCCTTTCATCCTGTATGTGCTTCAGTGAGCCCACCGCTCCATTGATCAAGCCATCAGACACGTCAATGTTTAATGAAAGCATGTTAAGCTTGCCTAAACAAAGTACATGCTTTGCTCAAGAATGTTTCTTTTGGGTCCACTGACAGTGAGCACTCGTAAATGAGGCGCCGTTAGTGAGTTCACGAGTGGCATGGCCTAGCTCCTTAATGCAGCCCGCTGAGGAGCAAGGGGTCACTGGTCTGAACCTGTGATGGGTGCCTTGGAATTTTTTTCTTCTGTTTTATTTTATTTGGGCTTTTTATATGTGATATATTTGACAAGCACTCTCAAATCATGACAGGTAGATTGCCACTATCCCTCAAGAGAAAAGTATATAACAGCTGCATCTTGCCGGTACTTAGCTATGTAGCAGAGACCTGAAGACTTACAAAGAGGGTTCAGCTTAAATTGAGAACGACACAGCGAGCAATGGAAAAGAAAATGGTAGGTGTATTTTTATGAGACAAGAAGAGAGCAGAGTGGATCAAGGAACAAACCGGGGTTAAGGATATCAGTTGAACTCAAGAAGAGGAAATGAAAATGGGCCAGACATTTAGTGCGTAGACAGGATAACCGCTGGTCATTAAGGGTAACTAACTGGATTCCCAGAGGAGGCAAGCGGGTTAGGGGGAGATAGAAGTTTAGGTGGGCAGATCAGGTTATGAAGTTTGCGGGTATAAATTGGCAGCAGCAAGCACGGGACCGAGTTGACTGGCGGAACATGGGAGAGGCCTTTGTTCAGCAGTGGACGTAGTCAGGCTGATGATGATATCCGGGACTTGACGGCGAAAATAAGCCGAGGCTGTCCATATAATTTCTATTGCAATAATGAAAAAAGCAAGATATGAAAGAATAAGTGAATGAATAAGCTTCAGGTGCAGGCACTTCAAGAATGGGCCTGGACACAGTGCATGACCAGGGTTCAGAGCTCAAAGGGGAGAGGACTTTCTCAGAGCGGGGCAGCCAGGAAATTCAAGGCGGCACTTTCTTGAATTTATACTGCCACACGCGTTTGGTACTTTACCTTTTGTTTCATTCGGTTTTCGCCCACAAGGCCTGCCCAGAGTGCTCAGTGCAAACTGTGCCTCATTATTCGACAAGGTTCGCTGTTATTGCTGATAATTTTGTTAAGATTGCGTTCCGAGCACATCGAATGCTTGAAAAATGTCCGCAGTCATGCGTGAGTCATTCCACTAAATGGCAGCTTGTCACACACCAGAAGAGTGAACAAAACATTGTGAAACAAAGATGCTTTAGCACCCTTCATTCCTTCTCAGAATAAACGGATGACGCACACTTGTTTCTAAATCAGCGTGTATCGTTACTGAAACATAATAAAATAAAACAACATATTGAATGAAATGTAGGCACATGCAATTAGCTACGATAAAGCTCGTTGCGTGAACGTGGCTTCTGTGTGAAGCGTATGAGTTGCCTTTGTTTGGTAAACTGCTACTAGCGAAAATGTTGTAAAAACTTCCTTGCTTCAGCGTGCAGCAATTTGAGGGAACACGAGTACAAAAGCTATTGCACGTCCCCCTTGCTCAGGAAGGAGAACGCCAACATGTGTTTCAGGAGCAGTAGCCGGAGCACATGCTGGAAACGTCATCAGCTTGAAAAAATAACAAGGGGCAAAGTTCACGACTTGTCTTTCTTTTTTCAGCATTCTGAGTTCCTCTGTGTGTGTAGCAAGGGACGCAGCAATACGTTGGCATTGCGATTCTTTACACATACACATGCACAAATACACGCGGACTGTGCGTACTGCGCCGTGCTGAGCCTCTAACATGGTGGCTATGCACACAACAGCCAACATATGGCAGCAACTTTGCAGAAGGTCGATTTACTGTAGAATATATTAAACAAAACTCACAAATGGCAACCTTGGCATTCAAGTGCTGCACTCCTGTACATATTTCTCAATAAACAAAAGCTGCTTCAAACGGATTCTTTGAGGTTTCATCTAACGTAACTCTGTTCTGTTGGATGTTTGGGGGATATTAACATTGAAGTGGCTGTGAACTAGTCAAGCTGTTTCAAAACATAGCTTTTTTTCGCAGTCCTTTCTGTAATATAGAACAGAAAATAAACTTGGATTTGATTTGATTTGAAGTAGTGTTGCTAGGGTATCTATTTATTTAGGGAAATTTTGATAATTGCGATTATGTCAAATATTTTTTTATAAGAAACTAGTAATGAAATTTCACTGCTTGTGATTTATAGTGGGCTTCAGAGCTCACTGAATTTGTCTCTCTGTGCAGAGATGTTCCAGCTGGATGGCTTTGAAGAAGATGAGGCAGCTTTTCCATCTTCCGAAGAGGAGCACTCGGATGGTGAGGGAAAGATGGTTGGCGAATCGTCAGTGGGGCAATATATTAATCAGCTTAGTTTCGCATGTGAATACGCTTTGCATTTTTACTTTACTATATCTCAGTTCATTCACCCGACCGCACAGTCGGTGTTGTAGTGCAAAGTGAACACCAATGAGAGGCTAACTGCTTTCATTTTGGAGTAGCTTTTTCACTCGATTGCTGCAGAATCGCTTATGTCATTTCATGGGCTGAGTAAAGAAATGATGACTTTTACAAACACAAGCTTTTTTAAAGTTAATAATGACTGTTAGGACTTAACATACCGAAACAACAGTGTGATTATGAGGGACGCCACGCCGGAGGTCTAGGGGAATTCCGATAACCTGGGGCTGCTAATGCTGACATTGCACAGTACATAAGCCTTCAGCATTTGGCCTCCATCAAACATGGAGCTGCTGTGGCCGGGATTGGATCCCACAACCTTTCAGTTGGCTGTCGACCATCATAACCATGTGCCATAAAGTTAAGAATATTCTTGATGGTAAGTTATTTTTGAATGCTAGAAAAAAACACATTTTATCTTGTGGGAGAAATAAGGTTTGGATTTGACTACACAAAGATGAGGTTGCGGTGCTCGTCTTTGTCACTTCCACGGGTTCCTCTTTTTCTTTTCTTACTGACAGACTGTCTGTTTGAGGCTGTGGCATTTCACATTTCTTGCTCATTCAGATTACGTTTTTAATCCTGTCAAGTTGGTTGCTTATTAAAGTAAGCTAACTTCCACACACTCCTTCTAAAACATATATAAATAATGACACTGAGTCACATTATAAGTAGTGTTTCATTTTGCTAATAAGTTAGGCAGTAGGTACCCAGAGCACATGTGACATCAACTTTACGACCTTTTAAAAATTTTTTCCCTTTAAAGGGTTCCTGAAACGGTTTTTTCACATTTTATTTTTGATTAGACCACTATTTGAGCAAATCATTGGCACCAGAGTTCAATCAAAACATCCATTAATAATGGAGCTACGAGTACTAAAAATGTATCCTCTTCCTCCACCCCACCTTACACCCTCAACTGCCCTCAACTCCTGCTTTGAGCGCTCGGGGCTAAGCTCCGCCTTCACAGTGCCTGCATCACGATGTGGTGCGAGAGCACATACTCATGAATTCCGCTGATGATTCGATACCGGCACTCTGTGCTGCGCGTTCCATAGCCAATGAGATCAGCTGGAAAGGATGACGTCAGTGGGCAGAGCGTGTCGCTTGGTGTACGGGCGGTTGAAAACACATTTGGCCGAGTTGCAGTGATCTGGAGCGATTAGCAGCTTTAAAGCATTGTAATAAATTACACAGTTTACTCAGAGAGCTCAAATCGATCTCTGAATTATTCTTAGGACTTGGTCTACCGGCCAATTGTGTTTGTAAAGAAATTGTAAAAACCGTTTCAGGGTCCCTTTAATGCAGCTGAAGTATTCCTTCGAATGCTTTCTGCAGTTTCCTTATTTTGCGGTGATTTTGCAGGATCGGAGGAAAGTGCAAGATTTATGCTTGTCTGTATTTTCCTTATTGTTTCTATTAGTGATTTATGTTTGAGTTGGGCAGAGCTCTAGGGTATAATAATGTTTTTCAGGTGGCATTTTCTCGCTTCTCTTGGTGTCGGTTGTGAGGTCTGACACGATGAGTGCTTCTGTGTCTATCTGCTTGCTAGCATTTGCTGGTGCCTCGGGGGTATTTGATGCCTCCGATTGTTGTCTGCAACCTCTTGCTGATTTCTTATCACATCTGAATAGATGTCTTAGCCGCGGTGAGGCATGTGTTGGGCAAGTGCTCGTAGTATGTGAAGTGTGTTGTTTTGGTTCGTGGGACGGTCCGTGATACTGTGGTTGTAAACTGCCTGTGTAAACAATCATTTTTCATTCTATATGTGATGTTTATAGAAAATACTTGGGTGACCATACAGTTAGGATACAGAAGTAAAAAAAAAAAGATGTTATATTTTTCGATTTCGGTCAGATCGGTGTTGGAAGATAAAAGGTTGTGCAAAATACACGAGGACTAGAAGGAACACTTGCAACAGATGAGCGCAGTATGCTACATCAGCTCGCCCACATCGAGCTTCTTCTGCTTTAGGTTTTAATGTTGTCGTGGCCCAGTTCAATGTGCAAGAAAGAACCGTACGCAGTGCTCATGCATGAGTGTGCTTGAATGGGCAGTGAGTGATCATTTGCTATTCTAGGCAGAACTGTACATTTCCATCCTGCGACAACGAAACTGACGGGGCGGGCAAAAAAATTCGTTGTCGCAAAAATTTGTAGTCGTGATTTGAGAAAAAAAAAAAAAACACATATGAGTCACGAGACTCACTGACGCAAAAAAAACAAGATTTATTGTCAAAAATTGGTCAGTTTCGGCTGTTTTTGCATCTTGCCAAGGGTTGGTACAAAACGACTTTCGTGCGCTGCCAACAGAGTCATCGCTTCGTCATCATCCTGTGCCCCGATGCAATGTCTGATGACGTCAAATGCGTCTAGCACATGTGCAGTTGGAGGCAGCACCAAATTATGTTGCGTGGATGCGTCATCTTTGTCCCACGAAATACTGTCTTCCTGTACGCTCTTTATGATGTCTTCGTCTGTCAACTCCTCTCGCACCACCAAGCAGGAGTCGGCTTGCATGAACTCGCTCAGATGGACCTTGACCGGCCCATTACTTTCCTGCTGGTCGGCCCATGTGAGTGCGACTTCTTTATCTATTAATTCATTCTCATCGTGGTCTGTGTCGTTCTGGGAGCGTCTATCACGAAATCTGAAGTCTCGGCACATTGCAAATAGAATCCCGCATGGCGAAAGCAGTTCGCGACAACAGCGCTTTCTGTTGCGCTCCACGAAGCAGCTATCATTTGGAGCACCATAAACATGTCGATTTCTGTTTCGCGACCCAATGGGGTGTTTAAAAGCAGCCTTTGAATAAGGCGCTTACATAGGCACACTTCACGCTTCGGATGACCCTTTGGCTGAGCGGATGAATAATAGAAGTGTAGTTCGGTGGCAAAGGCTTGAGCTCTATGTTCTCGAGCTCTGCGTCGTCCACGGCATGCGTGGAACAATTCTCCAAAAGTAGGCGAACCTTTCGTACTTGCCTGTCTATGTACCAATCAAATTCCTGGACTCGGTCTCCAGAAATTGCACGTGTCATCCATGCGCGGCTTTTAGCCACGTACCTCACTGGAAGGCATTGATTTCTCTTGAAGCAGTGTGTTTCTGCACTTTTGCCGATGAACAAAAGCGGTTGTTTATCGGAGCCATTCATATCAGCACACAGTAGCACAGTTATTCTTTTTTTTTTTTTGCAGTCTACCTTCTAGACACGATGCAAAACGTGATGGAAACCAGCCAGGCTTCCTCTAATAAGGAACTCGAGTAACTGGTGAAGTTTCTACTCAACGAAGTTGAATTTCGAGAAAAGAGTTCATTAATTAACAGTTCGACAGACATCTGAAAACAGTGTCCTAGTATTCAACAAATCATTCAAGAAGCCCTCTGCGACCACTGCTGCGCTTGTTCTTCTGAACAAAACACGATCTTGCCTCTTGTCCTGCTTTTTTATGCTGCGCTACCAATCACAAGACGGAGGAGTGCACGAGTGACATCACTTTGGCGAGAAGCACAGTAAACTCGTAAGATGGTCGATGTTTCCGGTGCACGTCAAAAGGACATTTTGTCCGTGAGAGTGCAATGCCAGGCATGCAAGCGCAAACACGCCTCCTCGATGTGCAACACTCATAGCTAAGAAACACCATCATTGACTAATGCTCAAAAGAAGGCGAATGCTACTGTGAAAGTTTCCACCCAGAAAGCTTCAGCTCCCCAACCCATCAATGATGTTTTATTCCAGATATTTTGAGCCTGGATAACCACTTCGTGACGTTGTGGCTATGTGCGCAGAGTTCTCGATAATCGAAGCCAGCGAACGTTCATTACTGAGAGCGTCGCTGCCAAGTTGGATCGACCTGCTGTCGCCTAGACTAAAGTTGCCATCAGTGCATTCGGTACAGCCAGCGACACCACCCGGTGATTCAAAATAGTCAAGCTCATGCTCCGCAGTCAGCACGACAGCCTGACTATCCTCTTTGAAGCTATAGTGGTGCCCTATATTTGTGAGGAGATGATGAAGCACCAAGCCAGAGTCTTTTTTTTTTAAGCTATCACAGTTGTATACCTGAGCATAGATTGTGACCCAGGTGTGAGTGTCCTCATCGAATCGGACCAGCTGTGAACATTGATGTGAAGCACGAGTGAAGTAAAGTGGGACGAAGAAAATCCTGCTTTACTAACCATAGGCACAAAGTTGGGCTGAATGCTCCGGGGCCCGTTATGTGGTGGTAGAAGCACATGCAAGAAAGCACGTACCCAAGTGTGTGTACTTCGAACAGGTTGCCACAAAAGTGACGAGGTCGCTTTGCCATTACAAAGATTTCGGGGCCTTGATAACATCGGAATTTTTTACAGGCCACTGTCTCAGTGCGGCGCAGATGTTTCGAAAGAATTCCACAACTGCTATTTTTCAAGAAGGACGCTATGAAGTTGTGTTACCCCAGATATCACCAATTGTCGGCCATATCGGGAACTAGTTTTTGGAGGCTCCACAGAATCGTTTGGCGACTGCCATCAAACAACGAAGCCATGAGAGCCTGCAACAAGGCTATCTGGCAATGGATGGTCATGCTGAAAAGATGGATGGTCATGCTGAAAAAGATGGAAAATTTCCCTTCTCGCAACGAACACCTTATCGAACTTGCCTCATTGTCAAAGGACAAACCACTACCCAAGGCGCCCGGTGATCTGCATCTATTCCTGCAGAGTGACGGGATTTTGAGGATCAAGACCCGGCTTGGCAACATTAAATCATCAGACGTTGTGAGGGGTGTGATCCTATTACCAGCTGACCACCGCTGCACATACCTCATCGTCGACAGCACACACCGGCGCCTGCTTCACAGTGGTGTAAGTAATACCTTTTTAGAGCCTAAGCTCTAAAAAGGTATTTTTTTTAAATACCTTTTTAGAGCCTAAGCGTTCCCCGCACGACTTTTTGGCTACCGTACGACAAGTCTCTCGGCGTGCTCCATCAGAAGAGCAAGACCGCTGCATAGCGGACGACGTAGATGTCCTAAGTCGGTGTAAGGCGAGCCTTTCGACTCTTCCGGTGAAACGCCTTGTCGACTTTATGAAGGAGCAATCATTATGTGTGTTACCTGCTGACAAGGAGGGAGGCTTTGCCGTAAAGTCTCTGAATAAGTACCGAGAAAAAGCTTGTCGCACGGTTTCGGGCCTCTTTAACTGTCATGCTGAAGTGTCTGCGAAAAAGGTCAGAAGTAAAGCTAAGAGCCTGCTTCGCAAGTTAAACCTTGTAAGTGTCCATAAAAACATGTCAGATGCCAAGGAAGATTTCCTTGAAGCTTTCTTCAGCAAAAACGCATAAGGTCGACGTGCCTTTTAGGCTAATTGTATGTGAAAATGATACCTGGCAAAAATGTGTTGCGCTCTACCTACAGAAAACCTTGAAATGCCTAGAAGTGAATGATCCATTTCTTGTAAAAAGTTCATGTGAAGTCCAGGACTTTATTTCGTGGTGTTGGAATAAGACTCTATTCGCCTTCTCTGTAGACGTCAAGGACCTCTACAATTCTATTCCGCATGACTCATTGTTACAATGCCTTAGAGAATATATAGATGAGTTTGGCACCTCAAAATTCCAGACCCAGTCTGGGATCAGCGTCAGTGGGGTTTTAGAGCTTTTAAGGTTTTACCTTCAGTCGATGTACATCTAGGGATGAAAAACCTCACCGTCAAAAACCTGGTATCTGTATTGGTTCTTGCATCGCTCCCATCGTCAGTGACCTGTTTTTAGACAAATTAGACAGATCTGTTTCGAAAGTTTTCACTAACACTAATGTGACGCACGTTTTCAGATACGTAGATACTTTTTTAATTTTTGTGGACACCGATATTGCATCATATAAGAATGACGCTCTTGCAGTTTTAGACCTGATGCGAAATGGTTTCAAACAGTTTGAGCTTACTTATGAACTTTCTGAGAATTGTGAAATCAGGTTCCTTGACTTTAAGCTATTCCTGAATAATGGACGCACTTGCTGGATGTATCAACCGCATGGAAATAAGCTTGTGTTGCCATTTCATTCTGTGCATTCTAAATTAGTTAAGCAAGGTATCACAAAATTTTGCTTTGTGAATGCCTTGTGAAAATCCTGTGTACACAAGATTACAGAAAGCTTTGTAGAGCAGTGTCTTCAAGGCTGATGTCGGCCAGTTACCCCGACTGCGTGCAAGTTTTCGTTGCCGAAGGTTTGCTGCGTGAACTTCAGGCCAAAGGGAATGATAACGTTGTCCAACCTGTCACAGCTAGACAGGCTTTCGCCATAGTTTCGTATATGCACAAGATAGCGCACAATCTCAAGAAAGTGGCACAGCGAGTTAATGTGAAAGTAGTCTTTACGGCCCCTCAAAAATTGAGTCACCCGTACAAGCTGTCTGTTTCTCCGTCCAGACCCACCCTCGGTTGCACTACAAAACATGCAAATAAATTTAGAGATTGCATCTGTAATGTGGTGTATCAGCTGGTGTTATCGTGTGAAAGGTATTACGTCGGTCAAACAGGTCGTTGTATGATTGAGAGGCTGAAGGAACATATGTACAATAAGGATCATTTTAAACAAGAATGGCTGTCCGTTCACTGCAGCCCGTGTGGTTGCCAGCCAATATTTTCAGAGTGTACTATTGTTGCAAGATGCAGGGATCGCACCGCACGCGAGATCATAGAGGCAGAAAAGATTTGTTCATTAAAAGATGCTTGTGTTAGCACCCCTTCTGTCGCGCTCACCGATAAGGAAAAGTTGTTCCTTCGCTTGTCAGTGTGAAGTACTTATGCATTATCATTGTGTTTCGCGCATGGCTGTGGGGACTGGTGACTGTATAAAAGCGAAGACCTTGGCAAGAAATAAATTATTGGCAGTTCGGTGCTCTGTCTCATCTCTTCTCCTGTCCCCTCCTGTACCGTCGTTTGCGCTGGTAAGCTCTCTTTATCATGTTATACCAACACGCCCAATCCTACTGTCTCTTGGTAGAGTGACTGCTGTGTACCTATCAAGCGATAATAATGTTAGAGCCTGCAAGATCGCATTGGCAGGAGGTACGAAAGTTACGAGGCCAGTACAACAGTTGGGCCTGTTGGAGTTGGGCTATTGAAGTTTGTCAGGAGCGGGGGATGTTGTAAATTGTTTGAACCTCTTGCACGAACAGCACGTCCATCTAAGGACTTCAAGAACGATGAAGGAGAGAACATTGAGTGAAATAGAACACGCTCGTTGACACAGATGCTCGGCTTTGCGTTTTTTTTCATTTGGCGCCTTTAGACGCTGTTACGCCTGCGAGTCCACACCGAACGTCCATGCCTCTGAAAAAGGCAATCTGTGTCAAGACCAGCATGCGAGCCCGCCTGATGCGAACAACTCAACGGCATCATCACGCGGCGTTGCCTTTCTGTCGCGCACGCACAGGGAGCCCGTTGCAGCAATAGGCGCCTTTCTGTCTGGCGAGTCTTATGCAATGCGTGGCGACGTCACTCGTCCTTGGCTACAACCACGCGCAGCGGCTTCGGATTCGATGAGAATGACGCGGCCCAGCAGCGACCCCATTGGAGGATTCTGACCTCATGGCCAGCAGCACTTCTTGTTAGACATTTGGTTACTCAAAGAATCCTCCCGGTACGTATAAAAAAAGCCCTGCGGCGCGCCGCGAGCAGTAGGTCTATGTGTGAGAGAAGAGAGCTCGGCTCTTCGAGTCTTTAACTGTCGGCCCCAGTACTGAATTTGTAACGCCTCTGTATCCATGCTGTACATAAACCTTGTTTGACTCACTGTTGTCTCATCCGCTCATCTATCAGCTCTGCGCAGAAGCAGTCGCGAGCTGAGAAACCTACCCTACCAAACGGCTGGTGACTGTGTCGGCGGAGATCGGAGCAGTGGCGCCTTCGGGCCCGTGTTGGCGTCGCCGCCTTTCGTAACAGTGGTGGCAGCGGTGGGATCGGCCGACCTCAGCGACATCGATGCAGTGAGTCCCTGATGTTTTCCCCTCAGTTCACCAGACTACTCTAGCTCAGGTTGTAGTAGTTTAGAGAAGGGCTGTGTGAAGCATTAGAGTGAGCGTTGATCGTTTCGAGCAAAGTCGGAGCGCTCTGAAACCAAAGTTAATACGGAGGGTGTAAACACGGCAGTGTTAAAATTGCTTGTGCGTCTTCCTAGTAGACTTATAGTGGGTACGGCAAGTAGATTCTTAACAGGGGCAAACAGCAAGAGGCTAGTGTGAACGATGGAGAACCTTAACGCGAAGGAACTCATCGAAATTTGTGAGGAACTCGGCATTACTTTGGGCCGTGCGAAACGAAAGCAAGCTATCCTTGAAATCATGAAAGATGAAGGAGTGTCGACTAAGAAAGTCGATGAGGCCTGGGCGGATATCAAAGCACGCCGCGAGGAGGCCGAAAGGCGAGAAGTTTGCGAACGTGAAGAAGCTGAAAGGTGAGAAGTTCACAAACGTGAAGAAGCTGAAAGGCGAGAAGTTCGTAAACGTGAAGAAGCTGAAAGGCGCGAACGTCGCGCCTTTCTGGTTTTAGCCCTGCAGAGCTTGTGTATGGCAGGAGTTTGAGAACACCATTGCAAATGCTACGGGAGTCCTGGGAGGGATTCGATGAGGACCCTAATGTAGTTGCGTTTGTTCTAGACCTCCTTCAGAGGCTTGGGAAAACGAAAGAGCTTGTGGAAAGACACATCTAAGCTGCACAAGTGTTGTTGAAGGAGTACTACGACAAACCGGCGAAGAAGCGCGCTTTTGAAGTAGGAAGTCAGGTAATGCTGCTGCGGCCGTCCAAAAAGAACAAGCTTCAGGTTCATTGGGAAAGGCCCGCCGAAGTAATATCGAAGCTTTCTGATACCAATTATGAAGTGAAATTAGGAAGGCGGCCGAACAAAATTTACCACAGTAACTCGATAAAACCATACGTTTAACGTCAAGCGGTCGTAAATCTGCTGTTGAATGCTTCAGAGGAAGAGGAAGCAGAAATTTTGAGTTCTAGTGATGTAATCGAAAGGAGATTGGGGGTAATCTTGGAGCAGTTGAACCTAGAGCCTAGGTTAAGTGAAGTCTAGAAAGAGGACCTGACAAGGATTGTTTCCGAGTTTGAAGACGTGTTTTCGGACCGTCCCGGAAACACGACGGTGATCGAACACGGTATCGAGCTAACTTGTGAGGAGCCAATCCGTAGCAAGCCTTATCGTTGTTCCCCTGTGCAAAAGCAAATCATGAAAGAGGAGATCGCTGAAATGCTAAAGTTGGGAGTCATAGTACCGGGCGAGAGTGACTATACATCCCCTCTAATATTGGTTCAAGTGCCGGGAAAAGATCCCAGGCCACGCATCAATTATCCGCGTCTTAACGCCATAACTCGAGACCAAACTTACCCGATACCAAACCTAGAGGAGAGGGTAGAAACTGTGTCACAGTCCAGCTATATTTCCACGTTAGACCTCGTGCGAGGGTATTAGCAAGTCCCCCTTACGAAGCGTGCTAGCCACTATGCCGCATTTGTTTCTCCATTTGGAACGTATGGCCACCGCGGTATTAAAGGCCTCTTTGAGTTCGCTCTGCCGTATCTTGACGATGTCGCCATTTTCTCAAACAACTGGGAAGAATATGTCGAGCATTTAGGCGCCGTTCTGAGCAGGTTGAAAGAGGCTGGCCTTACTGTGAAACCTACTGATTGTCACCTAGGCTGCGGCGAGGTGTCTTACCTAAGACACGTTGTGGGGCGTGGCCGGCATAGACCTTCAGGAAATTAAGGTAGCCGCCGTCGTGAACTATTCACGACCAATAGCAAAATCTGAGATAAGGGCATTTTTGGGCCTGGCTGGATACTATCAGCATTACGTGCAAAACTACTCTGGCATTGCCAGCCCTCTAACTGACGCACTTAGAAAATCTGAGCCGGTTTTAAAGCGTTATGGGACTCAGAAAAGGAGAATATGTTTTGCCAGCTAAAACAGACCCTAAGCGAAAAGCCCGTTCTCATTGCACCCCATTTCTCTAAGAGATTTGTGATTCAATGCGACGCGAGCGATCGCGGCATGGGAGCTATATTGTGCCAGGAGGACAGTGCTGGTAACGAAAGGCCAGTTTTGTATTTAAGTCGAAAACTCAGCGGCAGGGAAGAGGCATACAGTACCTCTGAAAAGGAATGCGCTTGCCTCGCTTGGGCTGTTCAAAAGATAGCTTGTTATGTCTCCAATTCGAGGTTTGTGGTCGAAACGGACCACTGTCCTCTAACCTGGTTAAATAATATGTTGCCTAAAAGTGGCCGGTTACTTAGGTGGAGCATGATACTCCTACAGCACAACTTTGACGTTCGCTGCAAAAAAGGAAAGGTAAACGCTAACGCAGACGCATTGAGCCGTGTGTTTAGTTAGTACTTTCTCCGTCCTTTGGTTTCTCGCTGGCGATTCGGGGCAAAATTTTGTCCTCATCACGGCCTTAGCTGAGCGCTCTCGTCCAGAATGAGCTTAAGGAGCCAACTTTATGTTCTATTCTATTTCGTTACGTTGTTGCACATGTGAAAATTTGAGTTCTCATTTTAAGAGTCTTGTGTCCCACATGTGCCTCTTGATGTAGAGGGAACGAAATTCCGACAGACACATAGCTAGGTATATGTTGTAATATACTTTGTCTGGTGTTCTGTCGGGTGACCGAGGGCACTTGCTTGTGTCGTGTGTTGTCTGTTGTCGAACCGTTCTTGACAAGTTGCGGAACCATCCACAAGTGCTGAGACGAAAGATCGTCAGAACAGACGAGCGAAGCTGGCCGACAAGTTGTGGCGACAAGCCAGTGGAGCTGGGATCCGTCCTCAAGAATGGGATGTGTTCCCGGAACAGAGTCTGGAGCTGCATTCTCCCCATGGCCCTGGAGGCGAACCTGGAGGGACCTGGCGAACGAGCGCGGTTGACATCCGAGCCACGTGGAAGCAGCTCGTCTTACCGGTGCATTGTCTGGCGGCGGGGTGCTGTTATGCCTGCGAGTCCACACCGAATGTCCATGCCTCTGAAAAAGGCAATCTGTGTCAAGGCCAGCATGCGAGCCCGCCTGACGCGAACGACTCAACGGCGTCATCACGCGGCGGTGCCTTTCTGTCGCGCACGCACAGGGAGCCCGTTGCAGCAATAGGCACCTTCCTGTCTGGCGAGTCTTACGCAATGCGTGGCGACGTCACTCGTCCTTGGCTGCAACCACGCGCAGCGGCTCCGGATTCGATGAGACTGACGCGGCCCAGCAGCGACCCCATTGGACGATTCTGACCTCACGGCCAGCGGCGCTTCTTGTTGGACATTTGGTTACTCAAAGAATCCTCCGGGTGCATATAAAAAAAGCCCTGCGGCGCGTCACGAGCAGTAGGTCTATGTGTGAGAGAAGAGAGCTCGGCTCTTCGAGTCTCTAAACTGTCGGCCCCATTGCCAAATTTGTAAAGCCTCTGTATCTATGCTGTACATAAACCTTGTTTAACTCACCGTCGTCTCGTCCGCTCGTCTATCAGCTCTGCGCAGAAGCAGTCGCGAGCTGAGAAACCTACGCTACTAAACGGCTGGTGACAGTGTCGGCGGAGATCGGAGCAGTGGTGCGTTCGGGACCGTGTTGGCGTCGCCGTCTTTCGTAACAACGCCCAAGCGTGGTTTTTTCACAGGCTTCATCATGGAACGTCAAGTTAGACGTAATATTGACATCACAAATTGTGACGATCTGTGATGTTAAGTCGCTTTGACGACGTTGACAGTAAATTTTTGCATTCGATCTCGCATTTAAGGATATAGCTTTAAATATAGTACTGAAGGACTGTGAACTATGCATGAGCAACAAAACCTTAAATGCAGCATGTCACTGTAGTGATAAATCGACGTGAAATGTAATACTAAAACTAGGAAAAAGCTTCACTAAGTATCTCTTAATCCTCATCAATTGCTTAATTTAGAGCAATGACATATTCTTAGAGCAATGAGATATTCAAGTTGTTTGTTGGTCTGACAAACACAGGGATTCTTTAAGATATCTCCGTAACCAAACACTAGGTGTACTATAGCCTGAAAGATTTAATGTGCACGGTTTAGAGTTGCAACCATGTACTTCCAAAAGACATTAATATCTGTCAGTCTTTCAAGGATTCTAGATCACCCACAGTGTACAACTAGATGTTTTAAAGGGGCGCTGAAACACTTTTTCAAGTAACCGTTGAATAGATTCCCTACAAGAATTTATTGTCTCACAAATTCAACACTGTACAAATTTTAAGAATCCGTCCAGTACGAGCGTAGTTACAAAGTTTTGTCACACGCTACAAATGCATCCTCTCTTTGAAAATTTTGTTGAAGCGCACTAAGCAACAGACAGACAGAAGAGGTTGACAAGAACAGTGCTTGCTGTTTTTTAGTGCGCTTCAACAAACTTTTCAATTATGAACGTAATCTGACTGGCCCAACTTACCATCTTGCTGCATTCTCCCTTCTCTCGTCCCAACAAAAGCACTGGAAGCTAAACAGGAAGGGATGCCAGGGGCAAAAAAAAAAAAAAACGTCATGCGCGCCTCGTGACCTTGAGCACTGTTTGCTTTCTTTTTTCTTCGAATACGCGGCTTTTTGTTCACACGTGCACCCATGGACAAGTCACGGCTTCCCGCAGCGGTCCCTGTAACGACCAAGTGCGCCATGTTCAAATGAGCCAATGGCAGATGGATGGCCTTTTACGAGTAATTTTTCAGCGTCTTTAGTCATTTGTCGAGAGAAGAGGAAGCAATGTTTAGGTGACTTTGACAATTTATTGTGAATTGTAGGCCGCGTGCAGCACTATATTATTTAGCTTGCGTGTTCTTGGGAGCCTCTGCTGCCGATCCGCAGCGTCTTCTGACCATGCTCAAAAAGTGTTGCAGGGCCCCTTTAAGAAAATGGAAGAAGCATGATTTCAAAGTGGCAGTGCATCACATAGCAGAAGCAGCATGCCTTTGTAGCCATCAATTTTCTAGCTCCAAGGCCTCATTCAACATTAAATTGCACTGTATTAGACTTTCCCCAAATTTTTTTAAGGTGATAGCAATCTCAAAGCATAATCAACATTCACGGGGACAGTTAACCAGGTATGGCAGTTTTCACACGTATGGTAGTACTGCAACGCCAATACGCACCGGAGCCACACCTAGGCGAGGGTGCCACCAGCAGCTGCTCATATTTATCAAACATTCACAGAAGCTTCACGACCAGTAAAGGCATTGAATGACTCTGGTAAAAGCTCTTAAGGAAAAGCTGAGCATCTCGACTGCAAGGGCGCTGCCAATATTCTACCCTGCAAAAGTTACCAGCCGTTAAGATCTAACAGACTATGATGCCAAGCAAACTGTTGGGCATATTATTAGAAGTACTTGTAATGTAAACGTAGAAAAAGAAAAGTGGACCAAAAAATCACTTGCCAAAGGCAGGGACTGAACCTGTGACCTTCGAATAACTGCGATAGTCATCCCTCCATCCATTTTATAAGGTATATCATCATAATCAGCCTGAACACGTCCACTGCAGGACAAAAGGCCTCTCCCATGTTCCGCCAGTCAACTCGGTCCTTTGCTTGCTGCTGCCGCTTTATACCCTCCAACTTCCTGATCTCATTTGCCCACCTAAGTTTTTATCTCCCCCTAGCCCGCGTGCTTTCTTTGGTAATCTAGTCAGTTATCGGTAATGACCAGCTGTTATTCTGCCTACGCGGTACGTTCCCGGCCGATGTTAATTTCTTCTTGATTTTTAACTGTGATATCCTTAACCCCTTTTGTTCCCTGACCCACTCTGCTCTCTTCTTGTCTCACAGTACAGTGGCGATGCTAGCAAGCACAAGTGGGTACGGTAAAACGTGGCAATATGCCATCCAGGCATGGTGCAGCATAGAAAAGTGCCCATCACAATCATTTGCGGTTACACCTATCACTTTCCTTTCCATCTCTCGCTGCATCGTCCTCAATTTAAACTGAACCTTCTTTGTAAGCCTCCAGGTTTCTGCACCGTAGTTAAGTACCGGCTAGGTGCAGCTGTAATATACCTTCCTCTTGAGGGATAGTGGCAATCTATCAGTCATGATTTGAGAGTGGTTGCGAAATGTGCTCCACCCCATTCTTACTCTTCTAGTTACTTCAATCTCGTGGTTCAGCTCTACAGTTATTTCCTGTCCTAAGTAGACGTAGTCTTTTACAATGTCAAGTGCACTATTACCTATCTCGAGGTATATATGTGCATTTAAACATGTGAACGTCAGTCGGCGCTGCCTGTTATCATTACATCATGTGTGGAACACTCTATTAATCAGCTGCCAGCTGGTGATAAGATCATGTGCTATGTGATTCTAAAAGGCAGAAAAGAGCGTTGCAGACTCGCCGTATAGTGCAACAGGTGGCACTGATTGACGCCCCCACATTTAAATGCACATATATACCCATACGCCAATTTCACAAGGAGGCTGCCATTTACAGCGAAAGTTGTTATGAGATCACAACTCGGGTCACGCGCAGTTGTCTGCCGCCGTCAGTGTCCGTACCCACATTGCGCGAAATTAAAAAAAAAACCAAGCACTAAAGACACAGTGTGGCTCGACTTGTTGGCAAACCTAGCACCAAAGACACAGTGGGGCTCGTGCCTAGGTCCGCTGGGTGCCAGCCCAGTATTGTACCACTGAACTACACCAATGCTTGTGACTTGTTGGCAAACCTAGCACCAAAGACACAGCGCCGCTCAAACCCGGGTCCGCTTGGTGCCAGCCCAGTATTCTACCACTGAGCTTTGCTGGTACTTGTGGTGAACATTGTGGTGCTTGTGACTTGTTGGTAAACCTAGCACCAAAGACACAGTGGGGCTCGTGCCTAGGTCCGCTCGGTGCCAGCCCAGTATTCTATCACTGGACTACGTTGGTGCTCGTGACTTGTTGGCAAACCTAGCACCAAAGACGCAGCGCGGCTCAAACCCGGGTCCGCTGGGTGCCAGCCCAGTATTCTACCACTGAGCTTTGCTGGTACTTCTGACTTGTTGACAGACTTGCGTTAGGCAGGCTTGATGTCAGGAAAGCAATCGTGTTAATACGACTTATAAAGCGTTTTAAAACAGCAAAAGAACAACCAGTTGTCGCACAATGCGATCAACATAACGAGTGGGCTGTCTAATGCTCCGACCCATTACAAATACGTTTTCTTGTTTCCCTATTAACTGTGACACATACCCACTGCAGCCATAATTCCTCATCCTTGTAGACCACTGCATGAACAATTGGCACAAAATTCCTTGCTAGTGTTTAGCGGATACCACGCTTCTCAGAAAAACGACAAAAAATAGCATTGCGAATGCCGGCCTACTACCCCCCAAAATTTATTATTAATGCCCTAGTGGGTATGAAGCAAGTGTGCTTGCAGTATTTTCCCAATGAGTGTTTTCTAAAGGCTTTGAAAGGCCACTCTTCTAGCTTTTCCTGTGACTGCACTGTGCCTTCCACGCAGGCCTGGCGTTTTCTTTTAAAGCACTTTACTGCCACAGTACTGCTTAGCGTATGCGATGTTTAACGGCCAAGCCGGTGTATGGGTTTCTGCAGTGGTGTATGCAGCATTTACGCTCATCTCACGAGGCATTGCTGCCTTTTGTGGTACATGTGCTAAACACAGCAACGCTTAGCGCAAGTGTAAAGGTGCTAGTAAGCTTCAAAATAGCCCTAATCACCAAAAAGGTCAGCCCCACACATTGACATAAAAGGGAGGGGGTTGCGACTAACCTTCACCCTCTTGAAGGGGGACCCTGTGCCTCTAATCGTTGCACAGGTTAAGAAGCCAATGTACGACAGGTGATCTCATGCTTTGGCGTGGAAGCGAACATGAGAAAATGAAAATAAGCCAGTTGCTGTCCAGAAGTGATGTTTAAGCTCGAGGAGCCACTACTAACGATACCCCGAAAATACATACATTTTTCCTAACATTCTTGCAGTTTGTTTTTTGATGAGTATTTGAGAAGCATTACAACAGACGCACTCAGGTAACAACCTGAATGTAGGTTGATTATTCACGACACCCAGGTTGTCACGGTATAAAAAAAATGTATGGCTGTTATGACATTACTCAAAATGAAAAAGTTGAGAAGAAACTGCTCTCTCCAAAACGCTACTGGCGTGTACCTATGGCAAAGAACATGAATATCATGCGGGCATTTCAATTGTGTAGTTTAAACAGTGCTGATTCAACTTTCTGAAAATTGCATGCACTTGAAACATTTCACTAACCGGAGGCAATTTAAATCCTGTGCTGTTGCATAGAAATGAGTGAATTTTGACCTGATGAGGAAACAACTTGCCATACATCATCATCATCATCAGCCTGACTACATTCACTGCAGGACAAAGGCCTCTCCCATGTTTCACCAGTTAACCTGGTCCTGTGCTTGCTGCTGCCAATTTATACCCGCAAACTTCTTAATCTCATCTTCCCACCTAACCTTCTGTCTCTCCCTAACCCGCTTGCCTTCTCTGGGAATCCACTTAGTTACCCTTAATGACCAGCGGTTATCCTGTCTACGCGCTACATGCCCGGCCCATGTCCATTTCGTCATCTTGATTTCAACTATGATATCCTTAACCCCCGTTTGTTTCTTAATCCACTCTGCTCTCTTCTTGTCTCTTAAGGTTACACCTACCATTTTTCTTTCCATTGCTCGCTGCGTCGTCCTCATTTTAAGCTGAACTCTCTTTGTAAGTCTCCAGGTTTCGGCTCCGTAGCTAACTACCGGCAAGATACAGTTGTTATATACCTTCCTCTTGAGGGATAGTGGCAATCTACCTGTCATAATTTGAGAGTGCTTGCTAAATGTGCTCCACCCCATTTTTTATTCTTCTAGTTACTTCAATCTCGGGGTTCGGCTCCTAGGTTATTACCTGCCCTAAGTAGACATAGTCTATACAACTTGAAGTGCACCATTACCTATCTCAAAGCGGTGCTCTTTTCCGAGGTCGTTGTACATTATTTTCATTTTCTGCAGATTAATTTTGAGAACCACCTTTCTGCTCTCCTTGTCTAACTCCGTAACCATGAGTTGCAATTTGTCCCCTGAGTTACTCAGCAATGCAATGTCATTGGCGAAGCACAGGTTACTAAGGTACTCTCAATTAACTCTTATCTCTAACTGTTTCCATTCTAGGCTTCTGAAAATCTCCTGTAAGCACGCGGTAAATAGCATTGGGGAAATTGTATCCCCCTGCCTTACACCATTCTTGATTGGTATTCTGTTGCTTTCTTTATGAAGCACTATGATAGCAGTTGATCCCCTGTAGATTTCTTCCAGGATGTTTATATATGCTTCATTGACGCCCTGATTCCGCAGTGTCTGCATAACGACTGATATTTCTACTGAATCAAACACCTTCTCGTAATCTATCTAGGCTACGTATAGCGGTTGGTTATATTCTGAGCATTTCTCTATTACCTGATTGGTAGTATGAATGTGGTCGATTGCTGAGTAGCCTGTTCGAAATCCTGCTTGTTCCTTTGGTTGATTGGATTTTAATGTTTTTTTTTACTCTGTTAGCAACTACCTTTGTAAATAGCTTGTATACTATAGAGAGCAAGCTGATCGGCCTGTAATTCTTCAAGTCCTTGTCATCTCCTTTCTTATGTATTAAGATGATGTTAGCGTTCTTCCAAGACTCTCGTACTCTTCCTGTCAGGAGACATCTCGTAAACAGAGTGGCTAGTTTTTCTGACACAATCTGTCCTCCATCTTTCAGTAGATCTGATGTTACGTGATCCTCACCAGCAGCTTTGCCTCTTTGCATGCTCTCCAAAGCTTTTCTGACTTCTTCTATCATTACTGGTGGGGTGTCATCTGGGTTACTGTTAGTTCTTATAGTATTAAGGTCGCGGTTGTCCCGGCTACTGTACAGATCTCTGTAAAACTCCTCCTCTATTTTAACTATCCTATCCATATTGGTAGTTATTTTGCCTTCTTTGTCCCTTAGTGCATACATCCGATTTTTGCCTATCCCAAGTTTTCTCTTCACTGCTTTGACACTTTCTCCGTTTTTCAGAGCGTGTTCAATTTTCTCCATATTATACCTTCTTACATCGCATACCTTACGGCAATTAATCAACTTTGAAAGCTCTGCTAGTTCTATTTTGTCTGTTGTACTTGTCTGTTGAGTTTCATGATTTGATGCTTCTTTATGAGATTCTTTGTTTTCTTGGAAAGCTTGCCAGTGTCCTGTCTAACTACCGTGCCTCCAACTTCCACAGCACACTCCGTAATGATACTCGTCAAATTATCATTCATTGTCTCTACGCTAAGGTTGGTTTCCTCAATAAGAGCCGAGTACCTGTTCTGAAGCGAGACTCTGCATTCCTGTACTTTCCCCTTCAGTGCTAGTTGATTGATTGGCTTCTTGCGTATCATTTTTAGTCGTTCCTTCTTCAAGTCTAGGCGAATTCGAGACCGTACTATTCTATGGTCACTGCATCGTACCCTGCCAACCACTTCCACATCCTGCTTGACGCCTGGCTGTGCACTCATTATAAAGTCGATTTCATTCTTATTTTCGCCATTAGGGCTCCTCCTTGTCCACTTATGGTTTCCTCATTTTCTTTAGAAGGTATTCAAAATCCCTAAATTATTGCGTTCTGCAAAATCTACTAGCAGCTCTCCTCTGCCATTTCTAGTTCCGATGCAATAATCTTCTACTGCCTGGTCTCCAGCCTGCCTTTTCCCTACCTTTGCATTAAAGTCTCCCATCAGTATAGTACATCGTGTTTTTACTTTACTCATTGCCGATGCCACGTCTTTATAGAAGCTTTCAACTGAAGTGTCATCATGGCTGGGTGTAGGCGCGTAAGCCTGTATCACCTTCATCTTGTA
This sequence comes from Rhipicephalus microplus, assembly GCF_043290135.1. Lineage (NCBI taxonomy): Eukaryota > Metazoa > Arthropoda > Arachnida > Ixodida > Ixodidae > Rhipicephalus > Rhipicephalus microplus. The sequence goes on from NC_134701.1 coordinate 11,028,815, forward strand.
TCTCTTATTGAATTCAATTGCGATAGCTACCACCCTTTCAATAATACTATAGTATTCTCTATGTTGCCAGCTATGTTTCTGTGAAATAAAAACCCCACTCCCTGTTCTCTTCTGTCAGCCAAGCCCCGATAGCAAAGGACGTGCCTATTCTGTAGCACCGTATAGGCCTCATCTGTCCTCCTAACCTCACTGAGCCATATTATATCACATTTAACACCCTCTAGCTCCTCGAATAGTACAGCTAGACTTTCCTCACTAGATAAGGTTCTAGCGTTGAACGTTGCCAAGTTCAGGTTCCAATGGCGGCCTGTCCGGATGCAGAGATTCTTAGCAGCCTCTGCTGCGTTGCAGATGTGACCACCGCCGTGGTCAGTTGCTTCGCAGCTGCTGGGGGCTGAGAGCCGTGAGTTATTTGTCGTATGCATGTGGGAGGTAGTGGCCAGATACTGCACCAGCGTGGCCAATCCTTCTCTGGTGAGGGAGTGGTGCATTTTGCGAGTGCATGAGCGACGCCGGCCGTTCTAATTAACGGGTTGAACCGCACCTTGCAGAAGTTGGAACGCATTCTCTTGCTGTGTGCTGCTGTGCAATTAAGAGGCCATAATAATTAACCAAATGAACTGCGCCTTGCAGACGTTGGGGCGCGTTTTCTTGCTGTGTGCACTTCTGTGCAATTAAGAGATCGTGTCTCAGTATTAGGAACGACAGGGAAAACTGAATAGAGTCGCAGCAGGTGGTGCGCTGCCCCCCACCCCCCCCACCCTTTTTTTTTTCACAGCTGATCGTGCCGCGTAGACCGCGTGCCACAACGGGGACGCTACGTTTCCGCTAGCTGTGTCAGCACAAGACATATCGTTCGGACTCATGTAATGTGACGAATAAATGTCCCAAGGCTGGCTAATCGGGGTAGGTCGGATATGCTACAGCTATATACCCCGCCGGCCAGACACTGTCGCTTGCAAGGCCCCACCCTCAATAAGCACAAACGACCAAATTTCCAAATAATGAATGCTTATGGGTGTTCCATTTACAGGCACTCGCGAGTTGCGCTTAATTCGCTCCAACTGCGTGGCTAAAGCAGCCTTTCAGGCGAAAAAAAAGCTGACTTCGTTTCAAACAGTAAAGCGCTTACCCTTGAATGATCAGAAAACCTCTCCCACCCTACTTCGTTTCTGCCCTTTCTGTAGTTACTGAGGGCTGGCCTCTTTTTGATGGCTGTCATCCAATAAATCCTCTGCTTCTCTGACTTTTCGCTTAGTGTTCCTTGTTGCTGTGTGACCCACACTGCCAGCCGTATACCTACTGGTGAGCTTCCTAGTTCTTTTTCTCCACTTTGTGTCCACCGTCTCCCTATACAAATACCTTAGTACCTTCCCTGTCCATGTACTGCTTGTCATTTTCCTAAGCCTCTCTTCCAATCCCATTTCGCTCTGAGCTTCTTTTACTTTAGAACCATTCATCCCATATCCCTCTTTACAATCTCATTCCTCGTCTTCTCGTGAGTGCCCAATGCTAGGCGTCCCACAGCCTTTGATTTACATCCATTCCTGATTGCACCTTTGACCTCATGCACATCACTGAGTACCCAAATGTAAGGCCTTCCTCCCAAATGTAAGGCTTTCCACAGACTTCGAAGCACTTGGTACATTTTGTATCCCCATTACGCTCTGTGTTTGATTATTGCAGCATTCCTCTATCCCTTTGCTGCTAATATGTTTTTTTGCTGTACGGATCCATATATCTATCTCCCTCATTCACCCATATTCCGAGGTACTTGTACTCGTTTATCATCGGTATTTCTTGCTTCTTATTGAGACCACCTGGTATTGATGATCATTGAATTCTATCAATTCACATGTTGTTGCACTAAATCCTAGTCCTAGAGCTTCGCCTTCCCTTCCACATATATCTGCCGGCCGCTGTATATCCTCTTGACTGTCCGCAAATAGGACAATATCGTCTGTATAAAATAGACCTGGAAGCTTCTTCTGAACCATTGCGCCAGCCTATTTGTGTGACAGATTAAACCCAATGTTGCTACCTTACAGCGCTTTTTTCATCCTCACCATGTACAATATGAATAACAGTGGAGATGAACGACATTTCTGTATCAGCCCCTTGTGAATTTCAACCCTGTCATTGCTACTTACTTCTTCCCATTCTATGTAAACTTTATTTTCTCGGTGTATTTCTCTCAAAAGCTGTATACAGCCGTCACCTGTGCAACTTCCTTCAATATTCCCACAATTTTTTCTGATTAACGTTGCAATACACCCCAGTGATGTCCAGACAAGCTACGTATGAGGGCCTGTTTTCTGTATTAGATATTTCTATACACTGAGTAAGAACAAACAGGTTATTGTTTGACCGCCTATCGATTCGGAATTCATTCTGAAGTTTTTCCAAAATATCATTTTGCTCTGATGTTACGTGCTCTGATCATTTTGCTCTGATGTTAAGTAAAAGCGGTCGTATAGACCGCTTTTACTGCCTGCATAGCCAACCTGTATAGCAGAGATGAAAGGGTCAGCGGTCTATACGAGCGAATGTTAACCTTTTCTTCTCTGCCTTTCTAGATTAATTTAATTGTACTTTTCTGCCAAGTGTCTGGTATTTCCATTTCTTGTAAGCACTTTGCTACGCATTTCAGGGGTGCTTCTTTAGTGCTATGTCCCCATTCATTATTGAGGCGGGCTGGAACCCAATCTAAGCCCAAAGTACTGCGCTTAGAAATTTTTGCTTCAGCCTTCTTCCAATTGAAATTCTCAAGTACTCTCTCTTCCTCGGTTGCACTCTTTTCCATTTTTTTACTCACCGGGGAACTCCCCAGGGCGACCATTTTAACCGAATCTGCTGTTACCTTTTGGATATAACCTTGTGCTTTGTACCCTTCTAATTTATTTCCTTCTTCATTTACCATATGTTGTTGCATTGTGACAGACTTCCTATTTAGCGCTTTTAGGTGGCTCCAAAATATTCTAGCCACGGCAATCTTCTTTTTCAGATTCTCTGTCATTCAGCACTTACTTTCACTTTAATTTTTTCCTTGACCAATTTCTGCACAATGTTTTTTTTTCTTTATATATATTTCCCATATTTTGTTGACTTCATCCTGTGACCGCTTCTCCCTTTTGCCTGCCTGTGCTCCTGTGATGTCTCATGTCGCTTCCCGATTGTTTCCCAGATTTCTTTGTTCCACCAACATTTAAGCTTTCTGTTTCCTTTCTGGCAAATAGTTCTTTCTCTTTTTCCATCTCTCTCGTCATTACATGTAATAGCTCACCATACTCCCAGTGTTTGCCCGGTAGTTTTCTTACTTTGTCCTCGACTCTTGTGGCTATATTTGTTATTTGTGTATCATTTACGTATAAGCTTCCAAACTTTGACTCAATGTTTTTATTTTCAGTTTTATATCGCATTTGTAGTGTTACAGTATGTGTTTATTATCACTACCCAAGCTGTTGATGCCTTCCTCGTCTATTCTCATCTCTGTAAGTTTGTCATAGATTCCCTCTGTCATAAGACAACAATCAATGCTCGATTATCTGTGTCGGACTTCCCACGTAATCTGCCTCTCACACTTGGGCTATGCGTTGACTATCTCAAGACTATGTTGCTCGCAAAGATCTAGCAATAACCTGCCATTGTTGTCAAGGGCCTGCATGTGAGCATTCATGTCCCCTACAAGAGTTATTTCGGCCCCCTGTCGAAATTCTCTGATACTGGTGCGTATGCAATTCACCATTTCCAAATTCTCTTCCTTGCAGTTATTCCCCGTCCACAAGTAAGCTACACCTAGCCACATTGTTTTCCCCCTATACTGAACCCGAAACATGAAAGTGCTCTGGACGTGCTTGCTTCACTCCATCCCGAAATTTGGCTTTGCTATGGATTGCATTCCAACACCTTCACCTTTCCTTTCTGCTATGCTCCTGTCGCATCCTTCCCAACTAAAATTCAGAATCTGTGGTGGTTGTTCCAAGTCTTTAGGGTGTGTTTCTGTAACCGCATACATACCTATATGTTCCTTATTTAACTGCTCCTCAATCTCTAGCCGTTTTGCCTTTTCTCTGCCACTCTACATGTTAATGTAACTAATTGCAACACGTGCCTTCTTTGTTCTTTTATCATTTTTTATTTCTTGCTATAGTACCTGTCAAAAAGTTCCCCTGTTTTTTCTGGTATTAGCTATCTTGTACACCGAAGCGCCCGCGTGTCCCCCAAAAATGCTATGTGCGACCTGACATGAGCCCTTCGTGCCGTCTCGCGACTGATGACGACAATGCGATGAAGTTGCAGAGCTCTGAAGATTGCCAATTGATACATGGTGTATATAGATGGCTTGCTGTAAGTTATTGTGACAACGTGTGCTCATGCCCTGAGGAGTGAGAGGTCTGTCACCCCACTACGGTCCCTTTTCTGCTATTTTTTTAAATGCGAAGCATTTCTTAGTGAACTTCGGCGACTTTGAGCGTATCTGTCTGTCTGTCTGTCAGTCTGTCCGTCCGTTCGTCCGCCCGCCCGCCCGCCTACGACTTTTAGCTCTCCTGGCCGTTATGGCATACCAAACTTGGTATGCCATAACATGACTGTATGAAGAACACATACTTGACTAGTCATAAAATGAAAATCATGTAATGTATGTCATGATTTGCGTGTTTATTTATTCATTCAACACTACTGTAGGTCTTCTGCAGACCCATACAGGAAGCGGGAATACATCATCACAGGTAACCATTTAGATACAAAGTTCAGGAAATACAATATTTTGAGGGACGATACGCACAAGAGCGAAACACTTACAATAGCGGATACAATAATACTACATTGGTGCTCTTCCCATACACGAAAAGACGAGAAAAAAAAAATAATAAAAACCACGTACTACGCATGAAAAACAATATATATGTACAAAAGATTACAATGCACCACTGCAAAACACGTTTTTCGTTATTGCAACAACAAGAACAGCAAAATGTAACTATACTGGCTCTGTTAACTGCTCCACAAAAAAACGAAAATCATCAATATTTGTAATATCAACAGCTTCACCTGGTAGCACGTTTCAAGCGGTGACAGCGCAAGAGAAAAAGGAATATTTAAACACATTGCTGGGGGCACTGAAGGGACGTACACATTTATCATGGTTTGTCCTACTAGAATGGCGGCCAGGCATCCGGGATGAATATAGTCGTCTTTACAGATCTTTTTTTAGTCGTCTTTACAAATTACGGGACGTGAATGGATGACGAAGGTATGTGGCTGGTGCAAATATGATCAACATAAGATGCGTGTCATGTAACAACATGACTAAATGCTACGTTAATGATGCACTCGCAGCTTCACATGTACCAAACTCGGTATTACACGACGCGAATGGACGACATAGGTGAATGACACATCCAAACATAATAATGACGAAGTGCGTGTCATGTAACAACATGACTACATGCCACACTCATGATGCGCTTGCGGCCTTTTCGCTAGCTTCACATGTGCCAAATTCGGCATTACGTGACGACAATGGATGACGAAGGTATGTGACTGGTGCAAACATGATAATAATGAGATGCGTGTCATGTGAGAACATGACTACATGCCACAGTCAAGGCGGCAATACATTTCGACGCGACGCGATGCACGTGCTCGCCGGTATTCATTTTGTTGCGTCACGCCAGCGTTTCCACGGCAGGCGCCGGTCCTGCCATATACTCGTAGGCACGTGCTGCGCTGCGTTGCTTTGACGCATGCGCGTTTCAGCGCATACTGCGTCTCTCCATGACGACAAGAGGGAGATGCTGTGTTGTCTGGGTAACGCATCAGCGCAAAATGCAGCATGTCGCGATTCGCGCCGGTTGCCGTCAAGCCGCAGTGACAGACGCTGGTCGGGCCTGGCGTCAGACTATAGAGTCCTCGCGTTTTGCTAACGTAGCGTCGCTGTGCTCAGCGTGCGCGCGCGTCACGCTACATTGGAGTATATTGGGACCTTCATGATGCGCTCACGGCCGTCTTGCTGGCTCCGCATATACTAAATTTGGTTTTACGTGATGTCAATGGATGATGAAATATATGACTGGTGCGAACATGATAATCTTGACATGTGTGCCATGTAAAAACATGACAACATACCACACTCAGTGTGCTCGCAGCCGTTTCGCTAACTTAGCATATACTAAATTTGATATCACGTGATGTGAATAGATGACGAAGGTAAACGACACATCCAAACATGATAATCATGACATGGAAGTCGTGTACGGCATCATTTACCTCCACCTCTTAACGTTCAGCTGACCTTAAAGTGACATGTACACTTTTCACTTTCGTGCTTCACACATCATCGATTCCCACTGTACGTGGGATGCCAATTTTTTTTCTTTGCAATCAATTAGCATATTTTTGACAACGTCATATCCGTGATGGAAATACATTATGTGGAGCCGTAATGGACCGTGGCATAAAACACTTTCGTGATAAAATTTTTCGTGGGAGTTGCGTTTTTCACAAAAAAGTCCTTACGCATTTGCATTCGCTGAAAACTCGTAAATAAAAGTATGTGAACAAAAGGTTCCTTGCAGAGCACGTGAAGTATCATTAATTATTGACTTTAAAGAGAATTGATACATTGATTGTAAAAGCTTCTTTTACATTAACGCACTCATGAGTCAACTCAGCCTCACTGAGTCTCAGAGCGAGTCATGACTGAGTCTGTGCGAGCCAGGTTGTGTAATGTGTAGGTGAGTGTCAGTTGGAGTGCGTCTGAGAAACAGTTTAATGATTCTGAGTTCGAGTGAGTCTAGCTGGGTAAAATATTTAGAGAGGCCAAGTCCGAGTAAGCCCTCAGGCAAAATATATTTCTCAAGTGCGCTCCACTTTTCTTGCTGACCCATGCATAGGAGATAATGACAATGAGGCCAGTAAATTGTAGTAGTGAGATTGTGCCAACAGAGAAGTACAAATGAGGACACACTGCGATTCACAAAACATATAATCAGCCATGACCTGGAACTCGAGTGAATGCGATGGTGCCCTATGGCAAAACTGTGTGCAAGCATTTCTTTTTGCACCATGAATCTCGCACACAGTAAATAATTTGAACAGCCTTCTGTCTTCCTTCAAAATGTTTCCTGTAACAGCCAGACCCAGTGGGCATGTCTGTTGCACGTAAAAGCACCACTGTTTTATTTACACTGCCAGTATTATACTAGCATTGCATAACACCAATTTTAGCCATCCTGTGAATAAAAGTACAGGCAGCAATGGCAACGTGAGTACGTTGTTCTTGTGCTGGGTGCTCTTTGGAACCAGCTTTTCCTCCAGAGTCTGTGCTAACTCATTTTGTTAGAAGCTTAAGTAGGATGGTTCTGTGCGTGACTGAGCTAGGCACATCACATACAGTAGACTTTAGGTACACAAAACCTGAAGGGACCAGGAAAGTGTGTTTCATTTGATAGATTTTCATTTACTTAGAATGCACTGCTTTCGTTTTATTTTGTAGTGTAAATGCTGACATGCCACTGTTAGTATAAATGCTCACTTCAATGGAAAGCTGCTTTCTTCGCCTGTGTGCTTGACTCTGGGGACTAAGTGCTGCACACATGGTTCATTCGATTCACCTGACACTTCCTGGACTGGTTCATGGTGGTGCCGTCTGGGTGCTATCGTCTACCAGGGGATGTTTCAGCAAGTGCAGCAGCAATGCGACGAAGAATCGAATACGAGTGTGCAAACGTTGTCGGTAGCGGAGGCTGTGACAGCTGTGGTTCTTGAAATACGGTGCCACTTACGTTGACTGGCATGTGCAACTACCAGAAAACATTCACTGTCGCACTTGTAGGATGCCACTAAAACAGACACGAATGCAATCGGCTGTGTCGTCTGTTGCAGCTGCAGCCATCTTGTGCTGCACAGACTTCACACTACCTCACAAGCAGGTGCAGCGAATTCGTGAGCTTGTTTTGCACGACCAACGTTACTAGAATAAGTTTAGTTTCGAAGCTCCATATCTCCGCCAGCAGAGGAGGATGGGCCAAATGACAGTTGTGAGAACTAGCGGCGCTGCAGTCCGATCTTGCGCCACTCTCGGCGCATCGTCTGCTACGGCGGCGTACTGCGGCAGTTCGCTGCGCTGTTTCTCGCTCCGGCTTCCCTATTGTACTGTTATCGTTCGTTTTCAGCAAATGTTCTCGTGTCGCATTTGTGTACTCCTTATGTGGATACACACAAGGTCTCCTGTGTAGATTGCCCCGGATGTGTTCCTCATTGCAAGTTGACAAAGAATCGATGTCCTGCCTATATTTGCGATGTCTGCATTCAGTTTAACCTCCAAGTACGAGAAATTCTGCGTAAATGTGCATTTTAGCATAAAAATTGTATGACGACTGCTACCATTTTAACAACTGTCATCTTGTCTCGACAAAAAAAAAAAAAGGGCCCGAAACGTTTGTAAAAGCCTCAAACAAGTTCACTTACTGGAATACAAGCATGCCCTAGAAAAACAGTGTACTCATGTTTTCTACTAGTTACAAAAAAAGATCTTCATGAAGAAACAGTACCCTTGCTTCGCACTGTTCATCAGACAAATCTTCGTGACGGCTACAAGAGTAGAGTGCAAAATTTTACAGCAACTTCACTTTTTTCTCTCATTTCTTGTAAAAAAAAACACGGAAAAACGAAACTGACACTATCGGTGACGGCGAAAACCCGCCGATAGTGTTCATATGATTGGTATCACAATAATATCGCAGTTTTTAACTGTAAAATAAGTGTTTTGGGTTAGCTCTGCTCCAGTCTCTCTTTTGTTTAATTTGTGCATTTATTTTCCGAATTTTCGTACCGCACCTCCATATAATGAAATCCTATTTATAACGAATTTTTCTGAGAATTTATCAATAATGTTATCTCCAGGTTTAACTGTACCGTGATACTGCCGCCATGTTGAACTCGTGAAACGATGCAGAAATGCAGCGCCAGCTTGAACCGGTTCACAAAGTGCAAATGAAATGAATGGACCTATAGTTTTCAGCTGCATGTCGACCAGGGAAAGTTTCCATGGGTGATAAGCAGATGTTTGAAACTCGCCTGTGGACTAGCTGAAGCTACTACATTTTGATTGAGCTTGTCTAGATAATGACTCTAGGATATGCCCATAATAGGGGCATCTCTATAACCATCCTAAAGCCAGGAAAACCGATTCACAGACACAAATCAACTGCTAAAAAAAAGGACTCTGGATTTTAAGAAGGTGTAGTATACTTGTCTCGCTATTTTTTTTTTCTTGTAATTGTCAACTAGGGGTACGCAAGTTTTTTATTTTTCAGAGAGAGAGAGAATAAACTCTTATTTGAGCAAACTCATTGTGCGGCCAAGGTGGGCGGCCTCCTTATTCCAGGTAGCCGCGAGCTTTCGCCATCTCCCGCGCCCATTGAACCATGCTGCGCTGATTCTTCAGGCCCGGGTCTCATAACTTGACCTCCCACTGCTCTTCAGTTATTGTAGTTACAGTGGCTAGAATAGCGAAGTGTGATGAGCGGCAAGCGGTGCCTACGGAGCGCACTGAAGCCTCTGAGGAGGAGCCAAATGAGGGCGCGCGCAGTCGTTTATACATTGTGTGCACGTTTTCGACAGTTTCGTTGGGCACGTTCGTCCTCGTTTTTTTTATTCCGGTGGCACTTTCACACTAATGCTTCTGTATGCACTCTCATGGCTCGAAAACAAAGTCATTGCTTCGTCCCGGGGTGACACTACAGGTTACAAGCCAGGTTGTTCGGCGTTACAAAGGGCGGAGTTCTGCGCAGTGGCGAAGAGTGAGCCCGCGCGCTGACAAGCTGCTTCAAGAAAACTTAGCTGTGTGTAAGCTGCACTTTGACGAGAGGTACATTTCCCGGCACTTCGAGCTCAGTGTGAACGGCAAAACGGTCCGCATTGAAAGGGGTAGGCCTATAGGCGTGCTTGTCGTTCAGGGAGGGGGGGGGGGGAGGCGCAAAGGTTTGTTGCAGTGCTTCCCCCTTTCTATTAATTCAGTGTATGAGGCAAATTTTGTGCCCCTTCCTTCCTCCCTTTAGATGACTTAAAGAGTGCCCCACCGCCTAGTCAATGTATAGAGCACATTTAGCGCCTCTTCAAAAGTGACTAGGGGAGGGGGCACTTGCCCCCTTTGCCCCCCTGGTGCGGACGCCTATGGGTAGGCCTTTCGGAGAAGCTCTTCGCATTTGTAGACGCCCTTAAAATCCCTTTTTCAAAGCTGTTTTTCTACAATGAGCTTCACAGTGACAGCTTGAAAGAGCCTGTTTTCTGATTAAAAAAAAAAAACGAAGAAAAAAACAAAACCTCTCTAGCCCAACGCTCCTCCCCCATTTCTCTCAATTGCTTCTCAAATTTTATCTTGCTGCTAGCTTCCCTTCCCTTAAATGATGTCTATCCCATATCACCTTGTACTCCCTGATTTGGTGTATTCTCGTGAGCTCCTAAAGCAAGCCTACCTATTCCACGTTGCTTACTTTCTAATCTTGCTTGAACTTCTGATCTCATGCACAAGACCGCATTCCGAACGTCAGACCCGGAACCATGACCCCTTTCCATATTCCTCTCAATATAATACCTATTGTAATTCTACAGTGCCCTGTTTTTCATTACTGCTGCATTCTTGTTACCTTTAGTCGTCACATATATTTCATGTGCCCTTAGGTACTCGGCCCCATTGCTTATCCATACGCCCAGATATTTGTATTTATCTGTCATCTCTAGCGTGACCTCCTGTATTGTAAGCTCACTACCTTCATTGTCATTAAAAATCATGACTGCTGATTTTTCCTTACAGAATCTGAAATCTAAACTATCTCCCTCATTACCGCAGATGTCCACCAATCTCTGCAAATCTTCCTTGTTGTCGGCCATTAGCACTATATCATCTGCATACATCAATGCTGGTAGTGCCTGTTCAATGAGTTGTCCTTGTTTGACGAAAGAGAGGTTGAAGCCAAGCCACTTCCCCCTAATTTGGCCTCTAATCCTTGTAGCTACATCATGAATAACAAGGGTGATAGAAGACACCCCTGCCTAAGCTCCCGTTTTACCTCTGTGGGCTTGGATACCTGTTTTCCCCACTTTATAACTACCTTGTTACTTTTATAGATATCCTTTAAAAGATTAGTGATTCCATCTTCTCCACCTAGTGTGTCCAGTATTCTCCACAAGTCCTCTTGAACCACGTTATCGTACGCTCCCTTGATATCCAAAAATGCTAGTCACACGGGCCTGTGTTCCTTTTCTGCTATTCTGATGCACTCATTCAGTGAGAACAGATATTCTTCCAACCTCCTGTCTTTTCCAAATCCATTCTTCAGTTCCCCCAGCACCCCCTCATCCTCTATCCATGCCTGCAGTCTTTCCTTTATAATCTGCATTGCCAGCCTGTAGACCACTGATGTCACTGTTATAGGACGGTAGTTGTTTATGTCAGCTTTGTCCCCCTTTCCTTTATAGATCATGCTCATCCTGCTCAGTTTCCATCCATTGGGGACTTCACCATCGATTGTTGTTTTGCTCACTGCCTCTCTCAAAGTCTGTGTAGACTTCGGACCCAATGTCTTTATCAGCGTAATTGGAATGCCATCTGGGCCTGTTGATGTACTACTATTAACCATTTTTTCAGCCCCTTCCCACTCTCGTGAAAATGGAGCCATTGCGCCACTTGATCCATCCTTGTCTATTGTGGTGCATAAGGCACTTCTTTGTGGAAAATTTTCTGTCACCCTTGTTTTTATATATTTAATAGCTTTGCCCCCTTCTAGCTTAGCACCTTGAGCGGTAGTTATAAACCTCTGCTTTAGGTTTGTTTCATTTCTTAGGGAGTTTAGATGGTTCCGAAATTTCGCAGTTGCCTGTCTGTCCTTTTTATGTACTTCTGCCAGCCACTGAGCGCACTTTCTTCTAATCTTTTCATTGATCAGGAGGGATGCTTCCCTTCTAGAGCTTAGAAAGATTTCCCATTTTCTTTCAACATCATCTGTCGGTTTACCCCGTTGCTTAGCATGTCTGCGTTCTCTAGCAGCTTCCTGACGTTTCGCTATGGTTCTCTTAATTTCCTCATCCCACCAACTCTTGGTCTTGTGTGTTCTTTTCCAGGGTGACTTGTCACGTGTCTTAGCAAACTTTAGCTCAAATAGTCTAATTAGATTTGTGTATGTCCACCCTGTTTTATTATCCTTAGTGATTACTTTCTCAATTTATTTAGTAGCTATTTCTATTTGCTTTTCTGAATAAAATTTTTTTTGTAGTTGCTCATCTTGTCTTCTTCCCACTTTCACGACTCTTCCAAAACTTAGCTTGATACGTTTGTGATCACTACCCAGACTTCTGGAGCCACATTCATCTATGTGCATTTACCTGAGCCTATCATACATCCTATGTGACATCAGTGCATAATCTATCGTCGACTGCAGCCTTCCTACCTCCCATGTTATTTGCCCTTCACACTTCTCAGTACTGTTGCAAATGATCAAATCATGCCTTTCACACATAGCCATGATCAATTTGCCTGTTGGGCCAGTATGCCTATCTATATCTTCTAAGTGCACATTCATATCTCCTAGTATAATTATCTCACACTCTCCTCCTAATTCCTCAATGTCCTTTGATATACACTCCATCATTGCCTGGTTTTCCTCTCTGGCCTTTGCTGCCGGCCACAAGTACACCAAACCAAGTAGTGTCATCTGCCCAGCTACTTTCCCTCTTGACCATAAATGTTCCATGCATCCCTGCTTGACTCTTTCCAACCCATACTTTTATGTATGAATGCACAAATTTCACCCCCTTTTCGCTGCATTCTGTTCTATTGCAATATTCCCATACGTAGTCTGGATTGCAAGGTGGTTGCTCCATGTCCCGAAGATGTGTCTCCACAACCCCATATACCATCAGCTCCTCCTGTCTCAACTGCTCTTCTATCTCTTCTCATTTTAACTTATTCCTGCCACCCTGCATGTTATTATAGCCTACGCCTGACTTAGCTCGGCCCTTGTGCTTACGTCGATTTCTTCTCCCACGGACTCTATGTGGCTTGAATATTTGTGCCCCTTTAGAACCATCTTTGGCTACACTGTTGGCCTCAGGACTTTGGGTCCCCCTAAAGAAGCTGTGGCTTGACGACCCATTCTATTACCGACCCTCCTGCCCGTCGCACCACAGTATTGAATGCCATCCTGAGCAAAAAGGCGGGTGCCGGGCTCGTACACGTCTTGGTTCACTTCCATTACGCTGTATCCGATTTGCCGGCTCATACCCTTGATCACACAGTTGGCCTCCACTACCCTCCTTTCAATCCCACGAGACTGCCCCCAAACCTCTGGGACTGTGCATATGGTCACGTAGACACTCCCAGAAGCTTCTCGGAGCTTACGCATCCCATCCTCTGTCTCTGAAGGTTCTGATCCTTGCCCTTCAGCACATCATTGAGCCCAGCATGAATAATGACAAGATTTTCGCCTTCCATGCTGTCTTCTACAACCTCCTGAGCTTTGGCCAGTGCATCCACGATGCTCTTCCCTGACTTGGCCGCCATCCTCACTCTCCCATCTTCCTTCACTGTCGTGACGACGCCATCCCTAACCCTTGCCATGTTAGAGTCCCCCAACGCCAGGTTGCACTGGCACACATGGATGGATGGATGGATGCTATGAGCGTCCCCTTTATAACGGGGTGGTGACAAGTATGCCACCAGGCTCGACAAAAAAAAAAAAAAAAAAACCTTTTTTCTTTTTTTATGTTGGCCTAATGCCTCTACTTCGATAAATTCTATCTTAATGGGAAAAAAGATAAATTTTCAGCTTAAGTTCTCTGCCATTTACGGCACACTGTCCATATTTTATTTTTCCAATATTTATTTTTGTCCTTTCTCTCTAATTTTCTGCCACCAATACTCTAACCGTCTCTTACTTATTTCAATCGCGGGTGTGTTCAGCTTTCCATTGTTGTCCCTAAAACCCAAGGCTTCCTGTAGGCTCGTGCCCAAACGTACACCTGGGTGGATATCTCCACATTCAATCAGAACATGCTCCGCCGTTTCCTTATCTTTCCCGCAGCATGTGCATTGTTCTTCTTCTTTACTGAATCTTGCTTTATAACTACGCGTTCTAAGGCAACCCGATCTCGCTTCAAACAGTAAAGCGCTTCCCCTTGAATTATCATAAAATGCCTCCCTCCTTATTTCATTTTTGCCCTTTCGGTAGTTACTCAAAGCCGGTTTTTTCTCCATAGCTGCCATCCAGTAAATCCTCTCCGCCTCCCTGACTTTTCCCTTAACGCTCTTTGTTGACATATGGCTTACAATACCAGCCGTATATTTACTAGTGAGTCTTCTAGTTCTTTTTCTCCACTGTGTGTCCACGCTCTTCCTATACAAATAACGGAACACCTTCTCTGCCCATCTACTCTCCTTCATATTTCTTAGCCTTTCTTCGAACCTTATTTTGCTCTGCGCTTCCCTCGCCTCAAAACCTGCCCACCCCATATCGCCCTTTACAGCCTCGTTTGTCGTCTTCCCGTGAGCACCCAACGCTAGGCGTCCCACAGTCCTTTGATTTACATCCATTCCCGATTGCACCTCTGCCCTCATGCACACCACTGAGTTCCCAAAAGTAAGCCCTGGAACCATTACACCCTTCCACAGACCTCGAAGCACCTCATACCTATTGTATCCCCACAACGCTCTGTGCTTCATTATTGCCGCATTCCTCTTTCCTTTTGCTGCCGAGGCTTTTTCCTGTACCTCCATGTATCTATCACTCTCATTTACCCATACTCCAAGGTACTTGTATTCACTTACCCTCGGTATTTCTTGGCCTTGTATGGACACCGTCTGATCACAGGGATCATTGAATACCATCAATCCACACTTCGTTACACTGAATCCTAGTCCAAGAGCTTCACCTTCCCTTCCGCATATATTCGCCAGCTGCTGTATATCATCTCGACTGTCCGCAAATAAGACGATATCGTCCGCATAAAATAAACCTGGAAGCTTCTGCTCAATCATCATGCCGCCCTGTTTGTGTGACAGATTAAAACCAATGTTGCTACCTTCTAGCGCTTTTTCCATACTCACCATGTACAGCATGAATAACAGCGGGGACAAAGGACATCCCTGTCTCAGACCCCTGCTAACCTCAACGTTCTTTTTGCTACGCATTCCTTCCCACTCTATGCAAACTGTATTTTCTCGGTATATCTCCCTCAAAAGCTGTATACAGTCGTCGCCCATGCCCATTCCTTTCAATATATCACACAAAATTTCCTGATTAACGTTGTCGTATGCCCCAGTGATGTCTAGAAAAGCCACGTACAAGGGCCTATTCTCTATTTTAGATATTTCTATACACTGAGTGAGAACAAACAGGTTATCGTCTAACCGCCTGTCGACTCGAAATCCGTTCTGAAGTTCTCCCAAAATATCGTTATGTTCGGCCCATGTTTCTATTTTCATTTTTACTGCTTGCATCGCCAACCTGTATAGTACCGATGTAATGGTTAGTGGTCTATACGAGCGAATCTTGTCCTTTTCTCCCTTGCCTTTATAGATTAAGTTCATTCTACTTTGTCGCCAACTGTCCGGTATTTGTCCGTCCTTTAAGCTTTTTTCTACTGCTTTTAACAATGCTTCTTTAGTGTTATGTCCTAGTTCGTTAATGAGGCTAACGGGAATCCCATCTAAACCCGCGGCAGTGCGCTTTGGAATTTTTCCTTCGGCCTTTTTCCAGTTGAAATTATCAAGTACTAGCTCTTCCTCTGTTGCTTTCTCCGCCACACTTTTACTCACCGGGGAGATCCCCTGGACGCTCTTTTGAAACGAATCGGCTGTTACCTTTTGGATGTAACCTAGCGCTTCGTACCCTTCCAATTGATTTCCTCCTTCATCTAGAATATGTTGTTGCGTTGTGACAGACTTCCTACCTAGCGCCTTTATGTGGCTCCAAAAAATCCTAGGCGCGGCCTCCTTTTTTTCGTGTATCTCTGTCATCCAGCGTTCACTTTCACCTTTAATTTTTGCCTCTACCAATTTCTGTACAAGGGATTTTTTCTCTAAATATATTTCCCATATTTTTTTGACTTCGTCCTGCGGCCGCTTCTCCTTTTTTGCCTTTCTATGCTCCCGTGATGCTTCGCGTCGCTTCTCGATCGCCTCCCGGATTTCCTTGTTCCACCAACTTTTTGGCTTCCTTTTTCCTTTCCAGCAAACAGTTTTCTTCTCTTTCCCTATCTCCTTCGTCATTAGATGTAACAGCTCACTATACTCCCAGTCCTTGCCTGGTATTTCGCCTACTTCTTCCTCGACTCTTGCGGCTATATTTATTATTTGTTTGTCATTTAAATACGAGCTGCCAGACTTTGATTCCATGCTCATATTTTCAGTTTCGTATCCCATTTGTAATGTTATTCGTTTATGATCACTACCCAAGCTGTTAATGCCTTCCTCGTCTATCCTCATTTCTGTCAGTTTGTGGTAAATTCCTTCAGTCATGAGACAATAATCAATACTTGATTGCTTGTTTTCGACTTCCCATGTGATCTGGCCGTCACATTTAGGCCCCGTGTTAACTATCTCCAGACTATGTTGCTCGCAAAGATCTAGTAATAACTTCCCATTGGTGTCTGAATATCCGTCAAGGTCATGTATGTGGGCATTCATGTCCCCTAGAAGGATGATTTCGGCCCCATTACCAAATTCCTTAATATCCG
The DNA here is from genome assembly GCF_043290135.1 of Rhipicephalus microplus. NCBI lineage: Eukaryota > Metazoa > Arthropoda > Arachnida > Ixodida > Ixodidae > Rhipicephalus > Rhipicephalus microplus. Next base: position 11,045,552 of record NC_134701.1, read on the forward strand.
CACTCATGCAATCCACTATCTCCTGATTCTTTTCTCTGCAGTTATTCCCCGTCCACAAGTAGGCTACCCCTAGCCACGTTTCCTTTCCACCTACTGTGCCCAGAACCCAGAGGTGCTCTGAACACGTCTGTTTCACTCTAACCCATTTGGCTCCGCGGTGAATTAGCATTCCCACACCCCCACCTTTCCTTTCCGATATGGTCCTGTTACACCCTTCCCAAACATAATTTTTAATATGTGGTGGCTCTTCCAAGTCTCTAAGGTGTGTTTCTGTAACCGCATACACGCCTATCTGTTCTTTGTTTAACTGCTCCTCAATCTCTAACCATTTTGCCTTCTTTCTGCCACCCTGCATGTTTATGTAACTAATTGCAACACGCGCCTTTTTCCTTTTTCTTTTACCTTTTTTCTGGTTTTTCGCAATTCTACCTGTCAAAGCGTCCTCCTGGTTGTTTTCCCTGTTACGAGCTACCCCGGACTCCGAAGGGCCCGTGAGCCCCCCAAAAAAGCTACTGCGCGTCCTGCCAGTCGCCAGCCCACCTCGTGTCCAAGCCTCTTATCGAAATGAATCTTGTCTCTTTGGAATCCACCCCACCTGTGCACTTCCCTGTTTAAATCCACTACCTCGAAACCCTTCTCTCGACTAATTCGCCATATCTCTTTGTTTGCGTCGACAACCGCTCTTTGCAGGTTGACGTTGCGTACTGGTACTTCCGGTACTGTGCATACTACAATTTGCACCTGGGGGGACACGGTGCGCATGTCATCCACCCCTTTCGCCAAGGTCGTCGCTAGTCCTGACGATTCTTTTTTCAGGACGTCATTTAACCCTCCCGCAATTACAACGAGGTTACGATTGTTAGCTTTAGCTGCGAGTTGTTCACCCGCTTGACTCATTACTGTCCCCAGCGTTTGTCCTGGGAACGTCCCTATCGCAACTCTCTTGTCGCCTTTCACCCTTTCTTTGATTGCCGCTGCGCATCGGACTAAATTTGAGTCACCGGCGATGATGACCTGTTCAGACATTCCTTCTGAAACCTGCACCTGGCTGCTGACTAGGTGACTAGCGTGAGTCACGGCTGCTGGTTTGCTCCCTCCCTCCCTCAAAACTACTTCCCGGTAGCTGGGCCCTGTGGCCAATGTATCTGCCTTTGTCATGCCTGTTTCCTTCATCTCTCCCGCACGGGGGGTCGTCGCCATAATGCTTCCGCCGTCACCTGCGTCTTCGTTCCCTTTCACGACCTTCGATAGGCCCTTCTCGGCTGCCCAGAGCCTTTCTTCCATGGCTGACGTTTTCTCTCGTTCCTTCGCCAATGCATTCTCCAGCTCTGCGATTTTCTCCATGAGCCCACTCTGGACCGCCATCATATTTTTCATTTTCTCCTCGAACTCGCACTGTCTACACTTGGCGTCATCTTCTGCTTTCTCCTCCGCACTAATTTCCACCTTCCACCCTACCCCGCACTCTGAACACTTTACGGTCTTTTTGACCATGGCTAGCTCAGTTTACCGATGCCCACGTGTTAGAAAACTGTACTAAAATACACTGGTCTAAGCCAAAAAGAACCACAATAATAAATAAATACGCTACACTTCACAGCACCTGCGCATGCACGTGGTCGGTCTACGCGCAGGCCTCAGCCACGTGGTGGCTGGAGAAAAAAAAGACCCAGTACAAAATACTAAAAAAAAAAAAAACGTACACCGTACTAGACCTAATCAAGCTTTACGCTAGCGCCTTACGTTCTCATAACGCTACATACAGAGGCAAGCTGGAAACATGCAAAAACACTTATCTGTAGCTGTCATTCCGGAGCTCTCCAAAAACACGTCCGACCTCGACCTCGACCACGTCCGAAAACCATGGCACACATGCAAACGTGTGCCAGCGCCACCTGGCAGTTTCCTCCCAAAGCATTACGCGCTAGCTGGGGTGTTCATCACACTTCCCTATTCTAGCCACTGTAGTGTAGTGGCTCGAGGGCTTTGTCTGCATCCCCATACTATATAAAATAGGGTTTCTGGGACGTCGCAGTGCTTGCAGATGTACGAGTACTTAGTTGGTGAGACGTGGTGAAGCAGTGTACCATGAATGTAGATTTTAGTTTGCAGCTTCCTGGGGCTTAGTGCCTCTTCCCTAGTTAGGATGGGGTGAGCTGGCGGATAAATTTTTCTGTTTAGGCTGTAGTGTTGCAGTATATCGTTGTACTATTTAGGTACATTTTCTTTCTTCCCTAGCGTGTCTTGTGGGATGGCCTGGTGTACATGAGCTCGGGCGAAAGCATTGGCTGCCTCATTTCCCGTCAGGGACTCGTGACCTGGAGTCCAAACGATGTACGTGTCTGGTAGATTCGTCTTCGCTGCAATGGGGAGAATTCCTAAGGCTTGCTTAAAAATTCTTTCTTTCTGATCATTTCGACCAGTTGCTTGCGAATCGGTTAGTATTATTGCTGTGTCAGTACAGGTTTTGATTGCTAGCGGTAGTGCTGTCTCTTCTGCCGTGCCGATTTCTGTAGTTAAGATGCTAGCTGCCACTCTCTCTTCGCCATCCCTGTCGACGATGCTGACAGCATGTGCTGCGATTCCTGGATATTTCGCTGCATCAGTAGTGTATCTTGTGTGCGGATTGCGGCCGTAATCTTGTTGGAGCTTCTTTATTCTGGCTTTTCTTCTTTCGAGATGATAGGTAGGATGCATATTTCGTGGGATGTGGGCTACTGAAATGTTCTGTCTAATTGTTGCTGGAATATTCCTTTTCTCATCTCATTGTTGCATTGCTTCAGAATAACCCAATCTTCGAAGTGTCGCTTGCCCAGTTTCCGTTAGTCTAAGCCGTTGAGTTGAGTTACTTTGTGTGCTTCGACGAGCTCCTCCCAGGTTTTGCGCGGGCCTAAGCGTAGTAGTCACTGCGTGGAAGCACATTCAGAGATTCCTATGGCAGTTTTGATGGCTTTTCGTATAAGGGTATTCAGTTTTTGAATTTCACAATTCTAGAGATCAAAGTAAGGGGTTTCATAAGTAATTCTGCTAATGATAAGTGCTTAGATCAATTTGATGGTGTCATGTTCTTTCAAGCCATGTGTTTTGTTTGATATCCGTCGTATAAAGTGTGCAACTTGCGTCATGGTTGCTTGAAGCTTCGATAATATGGCTGCATCGGATTCGTCTTTGTGGATGTCTGGACCCAGGGCTCTGAGGGATTCCACTTTAGGGATTTGCACTCTATCAACCAAAGCTTTGGTTCTGAGGTTTCACCTGTTGGCGACCGCCCCCTTGTTCTGGCTTTCAACAGAAGAAGCTCCAACTTTTCTTGTGCACATATGAGCCCACAAGCATTGAGGTAATTTTCTGTGCAGTCCACTGCCTCTTGAAGTGCATCCTGCTGAGCTCCTGTAAGGGCCAGTAAACAGCCCTGAGGTCCAAAAATTTTTTAAAAGAGATGTATGTGCAGTTTTTCTTTGCGAACATGCTGCCGCAAGAAATTTGCAAATACGTGCTATATTAAGGAACTTACAGAGGCTAGAACATTGGTCTAAGCTGGTTTCAAATTTTTGTGCGGCCTCGGCCCCCTTCTCTCTTCCATGAAGGGGAAGGCATAGCCCATCGTCGTAACTCCGCCCACTTCGGCAACGGGACACCAAGTCAGCGATCGACGTCATCGGCGAAATTGATCCGTCGCAACACACTACTGCTTGCTGCGAAGCGTGGTTGTTTGTTTATCGTTTGCCACACCAGCCGTGGGTCAGACGTGTAAACGTCATGTGCGAAGTGTCTACCACAAACATCAGGTCCGCCGCTGTTACCTAATCTGGTCGAAGGTCGAAGACACCTGGCTAACGAGCTGACATGTGTCCTAAACCTCAGCCGATCATCAAAGAAAAGAAAAAAAAACTGTGGAGGGGCCGGGGCGTTTGAAACTTTTTCGCCCGGGTGGGAGTTTCAACCATACTTCATGTATTCCATGTCTGTGTGTTCATGTGTGCAGGTATATATATGCTAGCAAAATTGAAAATTTTGCAGAGTGTTTGGGTCTTTGCTGTGTTCCTGGTGGGGGGTGTAGCAGTTCGAAAATGTCGTGGCCTTGTTCAAACCAGTGCAAAACGCTGCTTAAGCAACTTTCGTAGCAGTACACAAGTGCCTTGCAGAAAAGCGTATTTAGATTTAGAAGAGGTTCTTATTTCTAGTTCACACTGAAGCATCTGCTTTGTACAGCGAGCGGAATTCTCCTGCCGCCGAAATGCAGTGTCGTTCACACTGGACGCGCACCGCACCGCCGCATTTGCGAAATTATATCGCGCCATCAGCTGAGTGAAGAATCAACTATGGGGCGAGCACGTGATGGATGCACTGTTCCTCGGAGCTTTTCGGAGGCACGCCACTGCAGTGTGCCCGTGACGAGTTAGATCTTTTTGTTTTGCGCTATTGTAACTCTGACGAAAAAGGCAACTGCATCACAAGATGCTCGTGACTTAAAGGGCCCCTGACACCAAATGGAAACTCGAGATGCTTGTGCTGTTTGATGGACCTTCAGGCGGGGCCACCTCTGACCGATTATTAGTGCCGAGAATTGCCTAGCAGATATTTCAATTTGGTTTTAAAGTCAAGGTGCGCGCTCCTCCGCGTATTCATGTACAATCAACATTTTCTGTAGTTTGACGTAGACAGAGGATCCACTTGTGATATTGCAGAGGTCAAGAACATTTGTGAGATACGCACAATACTGCGACTGACACCCAGCGAGGACTATTGTTTGTCACCCCTCTCGCTCTGTTTTCAGGCTGATCTTGAGGTGTTTTAGGCTGCTAACGCCAGGAATGCTTTTCTTTTTTTTCTGAAGGGAACACGCTGAAAGCACCCACACCGCTTCATTCTTCACTGCCTGCGGGTATCCTTATGTGAAAACAGCGTATTTCAGTGTCACCAAAGCTTGAGCGCGAGCAGTCTCAGCTGCGGCTCCGCTGTGGGGTGCTAGTTTCTAATGGTATTTAGGTGGGACGTTTCGAACTGATGCAAAATTGTTCTGAATTAATGCCATTATACGATTCATTAGAATATTTGTGATATAATTTTGACATTACCAGATAAAAAAGCAGAAATTACTGTAAAAAAATTGGCAGATCCCACATACAGTGGAAATCGCTGATATGCGAAGCAGAAATGAGAAAGGTTTATATGTCAGTTTAAAATCAGAACAACGTTACGAGACAGAGGTAAATTATGCCGTATATAACTTCCATTTCATAATTATTATGTTTGGACATGTTGTTTACCTTCATCATCTATTCACGCCACTTGATACCAAATTTGGTATATGTGGAGCAAGCGAAAGGGCAGTGAGCGTGCTATGAGCGTAGCATGTAGTCCTGTTTTACATGACACGCATATCATGATTATCATGCTCGGACGTGTCTTTTAACTCTGCTGCCTATTGACATCATGCAATACCAATTTGGTATATGTGAAGCTAGAGAAACGACCGCAAGCCCATCAAGAGCGTGGCATGTGGTCGTGTTGTTACATGACACGCATCTCATGATTATCATGTTTGCACCAGTCACATACCTTCGTCGTCCATTCACGTCCCGTAATACCAAACCTGGAATATATGAAGCTAGTCAAACGGCGGGGAGAGCATCATGAACGGCCCAATATACTGCGACGTAACTTTGACAAGCGCACGCTGGGCGCAGCGACGCCACGTTAGCAAAACGCGAACACTGTATAGTCTGACGCCAGCGGCAACCAGCGTCTGTCGGCGCAGGCCGGCGGCAACCGGTGTGAAATGCGACATGCTGCATTTCGCACCAACCATGTTACCAAGGATGCACCGCGTCTGCCTTGCGTCGTGACGTAGGGACGCCGGGCATGCTCAAACGCGCATGCGTCAAGGAAACGCAGTGCGGCGCGTGCCTGCGAATATATGATAAGCAGATCGGCGCCTGGCGTGGCATCGCCGGCATGACGCGACAAAACGAACGCTGGAGCAGATGCGCATCGGGTCACGTCTAAGTGTATTGGCGCCTTGAGTGTGGCATGTAGTCATGCTCTTACATGACACGCATCTCATAATTATTATGTTTGCACCAGTCACATACCTTCGTCATCCATTCACGTGATGTAATACCAAATTTGACATAAACCGCCCCGAGCGCATCATGAGTGCGGCATGTAGTCATGTTGTTACATGACACGCATGTCATTATTATCATGTTTGGTCATGTCATTTACATATGTCGTCCGGTCGCATCACGTAATACTGAATTTGGTACATGTGAAGCTAGCGAGACGGCTGCGAGCGCATCATGAGCGTATCATGTAGTCATGTTGTTACGACATGCATCACATGATTGCCATGCTTGCACCAGTCACATCCTTTTGTCGTCCATTCACGTTCCTTAATACCAAATTCGGTGTATGTGGAGCTGGCGAAACGGCTGCGAGGGCATCATGAGTGTGGCTTGTAGTCATATTGTTACGTGACACACATCTCATGATTATCATGTTTGCACCAGTTCACATACCTTCGTCATCCATTCGCATCACATAACGCCGAATTTGGTATATGTGAAGCTAGCGAGATGGCTGCGAGCGCATCATGAGCGTGGCGTGTAGTCATGACTTATGACTTACATGACACACATGTCATGATTTCCACGTTAGGGTCTGTTGCTTGTGTTCGCCATGTGATCATGTCATACCATACCAGTTTTGCAACATGTTGTGTGAACGACACTACGGCAAGAGTAGCAAGACCAATAAATGTAAATTATGATGTTCATGACACACATGTCATGATTTTCATGTTACGACTAGTCTAATATGTTTTTCCTACAGTCATGTTATGCTATACCAAGTTTGGTATCGATATCATTATCCAAACGGCCAGGAGAGCTATAAGTCGTAGGCGGCTAGACAGACAGGCAGGGCAGGGCAGGGCAGGGCAGGGCTGGGCAGGGCAGGGCAGGGCAGGGCAGGGCAGGGCAGGGCAGGGCAGGGCAGGGCAGGGCAGGGCAGGGGCAGGGGCAAGGCAGGGCAGGGCAGGGCAGGGCAGGGCAGGGCAGGGCAGGGCAGGGCAGATACGCTCGAAGTAGTCGAAGTTCGCTAAGAAATGCTTCGCATTTAAAACTCACAAACAAAACCTTCGCTGTCAGGAGTTCTTAAACGAGCAAAGCAACATAGGCACATGAACTTGTACTTACTGTGATTCCGAGCTGGTTTCCTGTTTTATTCTACAAGTCGTCCTTTAGCAAGCTGTCCTTGTGCTCGGGAGTGGCGTTTGTCGTATAGGATGGAATGGTTGCGCACCAATTCAATGAGCATTTCTGCTGAGCGCACATTACCTGACTGCGACATGACGAGTGAGTTGGACTTGGCTGCCATTTTTTCGAATTCCTCGGCTAGCGCTCCTATTAGTTTGCGGCGAGCCGAACGGCGGCTGATGCTGCAAAAATCGGTTCGAGAGCGATCGACGTGGAGAGGGCTTTTTCGGCCGGTCTTGTCGCTGCCAAGTCTGATTTTGCACGCTTTTGGCGGCCAGAATGCTTAGTGTGAACGAGCCATTAGTACTAGTCATGGAACACAGCGCATTTCATTCATTTACTCATGCTTGATTGATTGATATGTGGGGTTAAATGTCCCAAAACCACCATATGATTATGAGACGCCATAGTGGAGGGCTCCGGAAATTTCGACCACCTGGTGTTCTTTAACGTGCACTCAAATCAGAGCACACGGGCCTACAACATTTCCGCCTCCATCGGAAATGCAGCCGCCGCAGCTGGGATTCGATTCCGCGACCTCCAAGTTAGTAGCCGAGTACCTTAGCCACTAGACCACCGCGGCGGGGCTCATTTACTCATGTTTTATACGCCTTAATTGTGAGTACTAGTACAACCGCTGATGTCTAAAAAAAGGTTACTAGCAATCATTCAAACAGTGTATGACATTTCTGAAGCCCCCCCTCACCTTCAGAGACCCATGTTTGAATTCGTAGAGTCTGTCAAAGGATTTGACATGTGCGACAAATACTTTTCTTGAAATCACTATGCTCATGTTCACTCTGCATGATTTAGGGCGTGTTCAATGGTCTGCTCCCACTTTTTCATGGTACGATGATTGTATGAAAAACAGAAGTAAAGTGACAAAGGATGTTATTGAAGCAGAGAGAATTAGTAGATTAGGGCTGAACTGCGTCAGCACGCCTTCTCTCGGTCATTGTAAAAAAGAATTGTCCTTTCTGAGATTGTAAGACTTTTGCACACGGTAATTGAGGGTTTCTTATCTGTTTTGTCTGTTTTTTCGTATTTTGTAAGCAGTGATATGTACGCTTCTCGGAATAGAATTTTTTTGGAAGTCAGGAGTACTTGCAAGGAATGGGCCTCGAGTGCTCAGCAACCAAGTCCGAACTTTTAGTCTACAATCCCACGAGCAAAGGCCGTAAAACCCCATGTGGCGAGGAAAGGGAATTCTTCAAAATACGTGTTCTGTTGACAGACAGCACTCCCATACCACATGTAGACAGAATTCGAATTCTGGGTTTACACATACAGGCAACTGGCCATAATGGTGAGACTGTGCGTCGACTCCGTCGTTCAGTAGATGACGCGATCAGACTTTTGCGTTGTATCACGAATAGGCGTAATGGTCTGCGCGAACACTGCGCGATCTGTCTCGTGCCGGCCCACGCGATTAGCCGAATAACATACGTTGCCCCTTACCTCAAGTAGATTGGCTAAGAAAAAAACTAAATCAACTGCATGATATGAAAGGATTTTAGAAGAGCTGTCGGCCTCCCGATCAACGCGAGTACCAAAAGATTTCTAGAGCTAGGACTTGACAACTTACTCGAGTTCATTGAGGCCCATGACGTCGCGCAATACGAACGCTTAACCAAATCAAAGATGGGTCGACACATCCTTGAGTCGCTGGGCATCAGATATCACACTCAGCAAAGAGAAAAGGTGGAGGTCCCTATCTCAGTCCGCGAACGCTTGATGTTCCGCCGATTCCTAAGAATATGCACCCGACGCACCACATCGGACGACGTAATAAGCATGCTAGACAGCTTGAAAAGAAGTTTGGTAACAGTACAAACGTGGTATACGTAGACGCCGCGTATACTCAAAATAATCAAATGGTGGTTTTGGGACGTTAAACCCCACATATCAATCAACGTAGACGCCGCGAGATATGGAGAAGGAAGAAGAGCCCACGCAACTGTGGTCGCTGACCATTAGGGCAAATGCCTTGCGAGCGCCACAGTGACGACAGGACACACGGAGGCGGCCGAAAAAGCCGCGATAGCCTTTGCACTCACCGCAGCACCACATGCAAAGATTGTGATAAGCAACTCGCAGGCAGCAGTCCGCAGTTTCGTGCGCGGCCATATCTCGCTGGAAGCGGCGCGCATTCTTCAAATGTGCGGAGATGGCGACTCGACCTCGCGCTCACAACCCCGAATTCCAACGGTTTTCCTTCTATGGACCCTGGCACACACCAGCGTTCCGCTCGTGGGGAACGAGGCGGTCTACACTGCGGTTCGAGGTCTCACTCCCCGAGCCGCGGCTCACTATGTGGCCGCCGCCTCTGACTCCGAAAGCTGGGCGATGCATCTGCTGTATCAAGGCACTTTGATAGGCATGCAGCCACAAGATTCACAATGGTCATGGGGTGATCGTCTTACAAGGTTCCGTGACATCACCCAACACTACAAGCTTGAAAGGCTTAGAATCCCGCCACCGCACGAGAAATCAAACAGGCGCGATGCCGTAAGGCTTACTCCAAGCCCATTCCTACCCTAGCCCGGTCGTTCTGCGCCACCTCTACCCGAACATATACCCCACCAATATGTGTAAAGCATGCGGGCACAGAGTAACGCTGAGCCACATGCTCTGGGAATGTGTCGGCGAGGACAGTCATGAAAACGCCGCCAATAGCGATGCGCCTATAGCGGCCGTCAATACCAAATCAAAAGGAGCCTCAAGCTCACTCGTTCCTGCCACCGCCCCGGCTGCGGGAGCCGCGGAAGACCTTCTTCGTTAGCGTCGCCGTCGCTGGGGAGCGGCCCTCCAAAGCCCAGAGCTGAACGACCAACTCTGGGCCGTCCGGCAGGCCGAGGATGCTGCCCGTGTCCAGGGACTACGAGCCGCCACCTAAAGCCACTGAGACCAAATTGCCGGTTCATTGTGTCTAATAGAAGAGCAGCGGTGGGGTAGTGGTTAGAGCATCCGCCTCGCATGCAAAAGGTTCGTAACTCAAATCCCCGTGCCGCGCAGTTCCCAACAGGATAAAAAAAAAAATCCGCATGGTGATGGAACTGCATTACGAGGCCTGGGGTGCGGCATCACCGGTAACCACCGCCAGGAACGCACTCCCTCACCAGAGAAGGATTGGCCACCCTGGTGCAGTATCTGGCCACTACCTCCCACATGCATACGTCTAATAACTCACGGCCCTCAGTCCCCAGCAGCTGCGAAGCAACTGACCACGGCGGCAGTCAGATCTGCAACGCAGCAGAGGCTGCTAAGAATCTCTGCATCCGGACAGGCCGCCATTGGAACCTGAACTTGGCAACGTTCAACGCTAGAACCTTATCTAGTGAGGAAAGTCTAGCTGTACTATTCGAGGAGCTAGAGGGTGTTAAATGTGATATAATATGGCTCAGTGAGGTTAGGAGGACAGATGAGGCCTATACGGTGCTACAGAATAGGCACGTCCTTTGCTATCGGGGCTTGGCTGACAGAAGAGAACAGGGAGCGGGGTTTCTAATTCACAGAAACATAGCTGGCAACATAGAGGAATACTATAGCAATAATGAAAGGGTGGTAGGTACCGTAATTAAACCGAATAAGAGATACAATATAAAGGTGGTACAGGCTTACGCGCCTACATCCAGCCATGATGACGCTTCAGTTGAAAGCTTCTATGAAGACGTGGAATCGGCAATGAGTAAGGTAAAAACACAGTATATAATACTGATGGGAGACGACTTTAATGCAAAGGTAGAGAAGAAGCAGACTGGAGACCAGGCAGTAGGAGATTATGGCATCGGTACTAGAAACGCCTCTGACGAGTATCATTACGGAGTGTGCAGTGGAAGTTGGAGGCAGGGTAGTTAGACAGGACACTGGCAAGCTTTCCCAGGAAACGAAGAATCTCATTAAGAAGCGTCAAATCATGAAAGTCTCAAGTACAACAGACAAAATAGAACTGGGAGAGTTGTCGAAGTTGATTAATCAGCGTAAGGTATCCGACGTAAGAAGGTATAACATGGAGAGAATTGAACATGCTCTGAAAAACGGAGCAAGCGTCAAAGCAGTGAAGAGGAAACTTGGGATAGGCAAAAATCGGACGTATGCACTAAGGGACAAAGAAGGCAAAATAACTACCAATATGGATAGGATAGTTAAAATAGCGGAGGAGTTTTACATAGATCTGTACAGTAACCGGGACAACCACAACTTTAATACTATAAGAACTAGCAGTAACCCAGATGACACCCCACCAGTAATGATAGAAGTCAGAAAAGCTTTGGAGAGCATGCAAAGAGGCAAAGCTGCTGGTGAGGATCAGGTAACATCAGATCTACTGAAAGATGGAGGACAGATTGTGTTAGAAAAACTAGCCACTCTGTTTACGAGGTGTCTCCTGACAGGAAGAGTACGAGAGTCTTGTAAGAACGCTAACATCATCTTAATACATAAGAAAGGAGATGACAAGGACTTGAAGAATTACAGGCCGATCAGCTTGCTCTCAATAGTATACAAGCTATTTACAAAGGTAATTGCTAACAGAGTAAAGAAAACATTAGAATCCAATCAACCAAAGGAACAAGCAGGATTTCGAACAGGCTACTCAGCAATCGACCACATTCATACTATCAATCGGGTAATAGAGAAATGCTCAGAATATAACTAACCGCTATACAGAGCTTTCATAGATTACGAGAAGGTGTTTGATTCAGTAGAAATATCAGCCGTCATGCAGACACTGTGGAATCAGGGCATCGATCACTGCGGAATCAGGGCGTCGATGAAGTAGTATATATAAACATCCTAGAAAAAATCTACAGGGGATCAACTGCTATCATAGTGCTTTATAAAGAAAGCAACAGAATACTAATCAAGAAGGGTGTAAGGCTGGGGGACACAATCTCTCCAATGCTATTTACCGCGTGCTTACAGGAGGTTTTCAGAAGCCTAGAATGGGAACAGTTAGGGATAAGAGTTAATGAAGAGTACCTTAGTAACCTGCGCTTTGCCGATGACATTGCATCGCTGAGTAACTCAGGGGACGAATTGCAACTCATGATTACGGAGTTAGACAAGGAGAGCAGAAAGATAGGTCTTAAAATGAATCTGCAGAAAACGAAAGTACCGTAATGTACAACAACCTCGGAAATGAGCAGTGCTTCAAAATAGGTAATAGTGCATTTCGAGTTGTAAAAGACTATGTCTACTTAGGGCAGGTAATAACCGCGGCGCCGAACTATGAGATTGAAATAACTAGAAGAATAAGAATGGGGTGGAGCACATTTGGCAAGCACTCTCAAATTATGACAGGTAGATTGCCACTATTCCTCAAGAGAAAGGTATATAACAGCTGTATCTTGCCGGTACTTAGCTATGGAGCAGAAACCTGGAGACTTACAAAGAGGGTTCAGCTTAAGTTGAGGCCTACACAGCGAGCAATGGAAGCAAAAATGGTAGGTGTAACCTTAAGAGACAAGAAGATAGCAGAGTGGATTAGGGAACAAACGGGGGTGAAAGATATCATAGCTGAAATCAAGAAGAAGAAATGGACATGGGCCGCGCATGTAGCGCATAGACAGGATAACCGCTGGTCGTTAAGGGTAACTAACTGGATTCCCAGAGAAGGCAAGCGGGTTAGGGGGAGACAGAAGGTTAGGTGGGCAGATGAGATTAAGAAGTTTGCGGGTATAAATTGGCAGCAGCAAGCACAGGACCGGGTTAACTGGCGGAACATGGAAGAGGCCTTTGTCCTGCAGTGGACGTAGTCAGGCTGCTGCTGCTGCTGCTGCTGCTGCTGCTGCTGCTGATGATGATGATGATGATGTGTCTAATAAAGTCTTTTCTCTCTTGGAAGTCAGCGCTCCCCTTTGTCCCTTTCCTTGTCCTGTGTCTCACATATTTTACATGCTCTATCATTAATTATGGCCTTTAATATTTGGTAAGTGGAGATGACAAATACATGAGATGTGTTGTACGAAAACAATTTAGTAGTATGTGAAGGTGCTTCACAGCTCTGCTGAACAAATTTGGGTCTTAAGCGAATATTGAGAATTTGGCTAATGAAGCATAATTATTCAGTTAAGTGGACAATTAAATACAACCTAAGTATATGTTGGCTTTTATTTTGAAGTGTTGGTTCAAGTTAAGTGGGGCAGCCTTTATAATTTATTTTAAATTATGTTGAGTAGTGTGTTGTGGAGCATTAATTTCGCTAAGTGCCAGCAGTTCCGATGCTTTGATCGGATTAATATGTGTCAATATGCCTGCCAAGTTCTACTGGCTTTAGTGTGCTAGTGATCGAATCATAAAGTGAGTACACATGAAGTGCTCTCCAGGTGGATTTTTTAACCTCAGCTTCAGTGTGGGTGCAAGTGGAGTGAACTTTGATAGCGGAGATGTTTTTTCTTGCGTTGGTTAAGTTGCTTTCTGAGTATACCTTACATGTGAATGCACCCACAGGAGTGGCAGACCACAGTCAGAATGCAATGTTCTGGCTTTGGGTCTTGCAGATGACGGCAACAGCAGTAGCAGCAGTGCCCTCGATGAGCCTGTGCGACACTGTGCCTACTCGCTTCCGGTGGACATGCCCAGGTGGCGGCCTCGTGATGATGACCACCAGGCAGGCCACTTTTTCTTTGCCATCACGTCTCACACTGTCATATATGTCATGCACGTAATGCCCAGAACAGCTAGAATTGTCTGAAAGAAATGGAATTTCAAGTGCTGTTCACGCAAGGAGTGGTTGATGTACGACATACCGCTCTCTTGCGGAAATTCATAGAGGGTAATGCAAGGTAGCGAACCAGGTGCTACAATTCTGGTTGAGCTCCCTGCTTTTCTCTGCACTATTTTTTTTTCTCTCTCTCTATGGGAGCATGCACAAAATCTAAAAGAAAGTTGACGGTGCCCATGTTTTGTCCCACTGCCAAAAACGCACGTGTTAGCTTATATATATTGTGACGCCAAGCTTCCAGGTAGAAGCCAGAACAAATTAGCTTATGAACTCTGTGAGGCCTATACCATATAAAGGAAAAAGAACTGATTGTGTTAGCAGCACGTCTATCTGCCCTTTTAACAGAGGTGATTAGGATTTTAGGGGCTAAGCTCTTGAGGGTGTTGGGCGTTACCGCCTCTGTAGTAGTAGTAGCGGTAGTAGTAGTAGCAGCAGTAGTACTAGCAGTAGCAGTAGTAGTAGTTCGTAGTCACGTCTATTCAATAAATTGCTCAACAGATGGCGTTGTATGTATATGTCATTGTATATATATAGCAGTGATGAAAAATAGGGCACTGTGGAATTACAATAGGTATGATGTTGTGAGAGGAATATGGAAAGGGGTCATGGTTCCTGGTATGATGTTCGGTAATGCGGTCTTGTGCATGAGATCAGAAGTTGGAGCAAGATTAGAAATTAAGCAACGTGGAATAGGGAGGCTTGCTTTAGGAGCTCACGGGAATACACCAAATCGGGGAGTACAAGGTGATATGGGATGGACATCATTTGAGGGCAGAGAAGCTAACAGCAAGCTAAAATTTGAGAAGCGATTGAGAGAAATGGGGGAGGAGCGTTGGGCTAGGAAGGTTTTCAGCTATTTGTACATGAAGAATGTCGATACAAAATTGAGGAAGCGAACTAGGGAATTGACTGGTAAATACTTAGAAAACAGCAGGTGGCGAAACTAAAAAGAACTATCGGTAAAGAAGAAAGGGAAAAAAACTGAGACTGACATGTGGAGAGTTGGCATGTTTAAGAAGTCCGCACTAAAGATCTATCGAACTTTTAAGCAGGAAATTGCCAAGGAAAGGATCAATGATAATACTTGGGTAGTTCTCAACCAAGTCATATCGAGCCAAATACGAAGGGTTAGACACGGTATGCAGTGCATGTGGAGAGGAGGAGGAAACTGCCGAACACTTGATAATGTTCTGTAAAGGGCTTCACCCTATAGTTCAGGATGATGGTGCAGAGTTCTTCAAAGAACTGGGGTTTAGGGACAGGGAAGGCAAAATAGACTTTAAGCGGGTAGAAGTAACTATAAGGAGGTTGTCTGATTGGTGGCTAAAGTCAAGGCACGAGTGAAAATTAAACCCTTCACTGTAAAGTACCAGTCCTCAACTACACTATTTAAAAGAAAAAAGTAAATCTGGTTTTTGGTTCACTAAATATTACAGCTTGGGGCGTTAGCCACCGCCCTATCTCAAGGGCACAGCCATATAAATCCATTCATCCATTCATCCTTAGAAATAATATGATGTCTTGGTAGTCTTGGCTGCGACAGCGTTTATTTGAGGAAAGACCTCGCAAAACGAACGGGCAGAGCCAGCACACAGACAATGACAATGACCCAGAGTGGCAATGAGGGCAAAGAGACAAGCGGATGATGGTGATTGTGATTATGCAGGGATGAGGACGATGTAAGTTACAAATGCCCACACTAATTCCCCCCACTTGGAAGCGGACACCCTGGCCGCCGTAAGTCAAAGTGACGGGGAACGTCGCGTGAAAGGTTTCATGCGACAAATGTGGACAATCTCTGTGCTGCGGTAGCGGCGGTCTGTTGGGGCGACGAGTGGTGTCACACGATAATTAACCGGCGAAGTCTGTTCTAAAACAATGTATGGCCCGATGAAGCGTGGTTGGAATTTGTCACAGAGACCAGGAGTGCGAATAGGTGTCAAAAGCAGCACCTCGTCACCAGGTTGGAAAGACACAACGCGGTGGGATTCGTCATAGATGATCTTCCGCTCGTGCTGTCTCGCTTCAGTATTGATGCAAGCCTGATGGCGAGACTGGGCCCGGCGGGAAATGTATTATTGAAATGTATTATTGTGGGCGGGAAATGCCCACAATAATATTGCCGCGAACCATGCATTGGGTTTGTTTATTTGTGTTTTGTTTTTTCGGCCTGGCTGCGCCGGCCTGTGCTATCGCCGTTTTCACAGCGTTTCGAACAAACGCTATCGAACAACGCTTCAGGCGTTGTTCGATAGAAACAACGCTTCAAGTGTTGTTTGTAAGAAACGCTGTTCGAACGAACAGCGTTTCTAACAAACGCTATCACGGCGTTCTCGATACAATTCGACCATTCGAGAAACCCTCGCGCCGAGGGATATAAATTCCCGCAGAGCCGATGCCGCGTCATTCGATCGCCGACGCTCACTAGCGTGCCCGTCGTTTCGCTGGCCGCTGCTTCGCCACCTGTGTATTTTTTCAGTTGTTAGGGGAGCACAGGTTGGCTCCAATAAACTTGTTTTCCTCATAGACAACTGCGTCGTCCTTTGTTGCGTGACAATATCACTAGATGGCGTTAGTGCTTTTTGTATAGTTTATGATTTCGTATAATTACGTTATTAGACCGAATTGTAATGTAAACTTTAAGAAAGAAAAGTGGGTGACAACATAACTTTCCGTGGGCAGGAATCGTACCTGCAACTTTCGAATAAGGCGTTCGATGCTCTACCACTGAGCAACTACGAAGGCTATCCTCCCAGCCACTTTATTTGGTATATATGTGAATTTAAACGTGGGAGTGTCAGTCAGCGCCCTCAGTAGCCATGGCGGCGAGTGTGGCACACTCTTTATGAGCCTGTGTGGTGTCACGTAGCACGTGAATTTATTACGAGCGGGCCGCTGACCAATAGTCCCTTGTATACAACCTAAGGCACCAAGTCTGCCAGTACGAGAGCCTCGTTAATGAGTAAGGGAGCGAAGTGTATACTTAAGGGCTTGTTTTTCCGTGTTTTGACAAGGTCGCGTTATTCGAAGGTCGCAGGTTCGGTTCCTGCCCATGGCAAGTTATCTTTTCACCCTCTTTTCTTTCTTCACATTTACATTACAATTCGGTCTAATAACTTCCCCTATACTTTCCTTGGCATTATTGTCTGTTAGATCTCCCTAATATTGTCAAAAACTTGGAAAAATGAGCCCTTAAGTGTACACTTCTTTCCCTTATTTATGTATATATGTATGTGTGGGTATATATATGAGATATAACAGACAGTAATACCAAGGAATGTACAGGGGAAGTTATTATAACCAATTTAATCTAAATAAGAAGAACGAAAAGTGGGTGAAAAAATAACCAGCCGTGAGCAGGAATCGAATCTACGACCTTCGAATAACGCGTTTGAAGCATTGAACGCGTTATTCGAAGGTCGTAGGTTTTATTCGTGCTCACGGCTGATTATTTTTTCACCCACTTTTCGTTCTTCCTATTTACATTCCATTGGTTCTAATAACTTCTCCTGTACATTCCTTGGCATTACTGTCTGTTAGATCTCATTAATATTGTGTCAAAACACGGAAAAACGAGCCCTTAGGTATACACTTCTTTCCCTTATATATATATATATATATATATATATATATATATATATATATATATATATATATATATATATATATACATACATACATATATATTTCCTTGTAGCCATTGCAATAAGCCAGTTGTTAGTAGCGCCTGTCTCGTCGTCTCTCTTGTGTTCTTTTTTCTTAGCGCAAATATCAAGATGTTATGCATTGATCACCTTTTTACTCAGCAATAAGTTCTCATTACGACGCAAACCACTGGGGAAGAATAGGCATTGAAACTTGGGCAAGTTGGTAGGACATAACTGAATGCACGAACAGTGCAACCTAGAAGAAGTTACCGCGTAACGTATTCTTGTTTTTTCGCTTCGTAGTTATGCAGTAACTACCGTATTTACTCGCATAGTAGGCGAACTTTTTTTTCAGAAAATTCGGCTCGAAGGCAGGGGTGTGCCAATTACCTGGGGTAATATTTTTGACAAGTTTTTGACTCGGTTCTCGTGCTTTAAATCTGCACATTTATCACGTAAAAGACGACTTTTTTGTTGACCCATTAATTCAGCAGAAAACAAACATACCTATGTAGCTTTTAATGAACAAGCGAGAGCCGCCAACTGCACACACACGTAAAATTTATTTACACAAAGGTCGTAGGTGTTCCTCTTTTTTCCTATTCGGAGTCCGAGTCGGAGAGCACACATTCATCCTCGCCGAGCGGGCATTCATTTTCAATGTCCGAATCATCCGCACCCCACAACATGTCATCCTCACTCGCATCCAGTGCGTTCGAGATACCTGGCTTCTTGAAGCTTTTCCTGATGACTTCGTCGGAGATTGCCTGCCACGCTTCCACGATCCAAGTGCAAAGAATTTTCACAGGCGGGCTCTTAATCTTACCACCTGGAATCAGCTGAGGTTGTCTACCAGCTATCCAGGTGGTATACAGCCTTCGAACATTGTCGTTGAAAGGCTTATTCATGGACACGTCCAAAGGCTGCAATATCGATGTGAGGTTGCCCGGAATCACTGCCAGATTTGTGCGCAGCTCCTTTAGCTCATCTCGTACGTGGTCTGTTAGGTGCCCACGAAAACTGTCCAGGACAAGCATGGATGGGAACAACAGACCACCCGGCCGCCGACCCCATGCTGTTTTAACCCAATCAACCATGAGTTTCTTGCTCATCCAGCCTTTTTCCTGAACTCTCTCGTAGATGCCTTGAGGGAAATTTGCATTTGGGAGCGTCTTATGTTTAAAAATACTGTAAGGTGGTACTTGCGCCCATCCGCTGTCACCGAGCATTATGGTGCATCGTTGTTTATCAGCGCCAGACGTTCTGACGAGGACGCTCTGTGCGCCTTTCTTCTCCACTGTCGTCTTCCGTGGCATATCAAAGCAAAGGGGGGTCTGATCACCATTCCCGATCTGGGACAAAATGAAGCCTTTCTGCTGTCGGAGCTTTACACCGAAATGGTGGTAGTCCACCACTTTGTTATCTTATGCTGCGGGCAAGCGCTGGCATAAGGTGGCACCTTCGCAGGGCGAGGCCATGGCGCCGCATGAAACGAGCTGTCCATCCGGAGCTGGCTTCTTACTCTTTTGCTTCGATGCGCTGCGGTCAGGCTATTTTGTGCGCCTCAGTCTGCACAATACCCAATGACACAGCGTAGCCATCTTGTCGTAGCTCCCATATATGCCGGACCAGTTGCTCTTCGACGTACGGATACATGCTGGTCTTGGCACTGTGGAAAGCCCATCGTGTTTTCTTCGTCGCCTGAAGTTTTTCTTTTTGATCCCTCCAATGCCGAATGCTAGTTTCTTCAACACTGAAATGCCTGCTTGCAGCCCGGTTGCCGTGCTCCAACGCGTACTGCACTGCTTTCAGTTTAAATCCAGCCGTGTAGCTTGCGTACCGCCCCATAGTTGAACCAAAACTGAATACACGACCGCAACATGCATCACTACTTGCAAAATTGCATTTTTTTCTTTTTGTCTGATGGTGGTGATGACGATCGAGCCCCTGGTGTTGTACATGTGACTTCCAAGGAGGGCGGCGATTTGGGGGGTATCATCAAATGATGGAACAGCCATTTTTTTTTCACTCATGAAAGTTTTTTTTTTTAGGTTTCATTTCCACAAACATGTTGGTTAGGTCGTTGCACTTCGACTTTTTTTTATTTGCTCGTCGATTTGCCTTCTTTTTTTCTTCAGGGTACAAGTACCATGTTCCTACTGTACCGCTGGGGGGTAGAATCGTTTATGATTGTACCCAAGTTCGGGGTGCACCTATTATGCTCCGAATTAAAAAAATTGAATTTTCTCCAACCGAACTAGAGGTGCGCTTATTATGTGAGTGCGCCGATTATGCAAGTAAATTCTGTACTTCTAGATTGCACTGTTTGTACATTCAGAACAAGAGGCGAAAGAAAAGAGCATCAATTTGCCCGACACTAAGTCTTCGCAACGCCGTTCAGATCAAAAAGGACGTAACACAGATATGCGGCCTCGTCCCACTTATTGGCGGCACTCGTGCGGTCGTAGCCATCAAGCCAGTCGTCGACGTCTTCTCCACGTAGACCAGCAAAGAGCGTGGGGTCACGCTGGTGTCCGTGTATGAAGACGGGGGATGCGGCTTGCGACAGTTGTGTGGTGGTGGCATTAGCGCTGGCAGGCTCGTTCTGCGACATGCTAGCGGATAGTGGGCGCAAGCAGCTGCCTGAACAAAGCTTGAGGGGGTAGAGCGGACTGAGAGAGGACCGAAAATTTCCACCACGTATGATGTTTGGGTTGCTATGGTGTTTATTCAAAGCAGGACTTCGGAGAACGAACGGATGGAGCACGTGCCCACACGATGATGATGATAATGACACACGGTGATAATGAGGACAAACGGATGATGGCAATTACGATCATGCATTGATGAGGAAGAAGTACACACATTACAAGTTAATCAAGTTTGGCAAACTCTGCTGTCTGGTGGGCTCCCAAAGTCAAGATATAGTTATTATATTATTGATCTTTTTTTTCTTTTTTTCCTCACTCACTGGATCTTTGTGTGCTTTTTTTATAATGTCTTTCTTGTTTTGGGGCGCTATACAGGATCAATGAGACAGATGCTTGGGCTAGTCGGGGATTGGAAATCAACATATTTGCACTGTGCAAAGCTACGAGTAGTAACGACGTACCTACAGAAGAAGAGACAAGGACAGAAAGAGTGCTGGCTTCAACTTTAACTAAAATAATGCGATGGTAATTATGAGCATGCTTAGTAAAACCAAGCTAATTAGCCCTTTCTTATAGGTTGACAATTATTATACTGCTAATTCACCAATAAAATTTCAACTGAAGTTAGCGCTCCTTCTGTCCTTGTCTCTTCTTCTGTAGTTTTTGTCGTAACTACTCGTAGTCTTCCACTGTGCAAATATGTTGATGCAGGATCGGCCGAGTTTCCCGAAATTCGTGATGTTCCCGAGCTCTGGCGACACCCCTTTATCAACAAGCCAACAGTATGAAAAAGTCAAATTCACCCCTCAGAATGCTGCATTCCATTGGTTATGATAGAAACAGTCACTGCGTCAAGGGCGTTCGACTAAGTTGGGCGGTGTTTTCTAATCAGAGGCATCTTCTTTCATTTGTTTGTCATTCCACTGACTGCAGAAGTGCACCCATGCAATAAAAGTGTCATAAACTTTGTGTGATGATATATTTTGGAGGCACGGGGTGTTTACATTATTTTGAAGCTTTTAATGTCTGCACTAAGTCTGTTTTAGAATAATCAGCATGGTGGCCTCTGAGATCAGCACCGGCCGAGCGTCTTACAACATCGCGACCGCAGCTTAAGCCGAGGCCACGTGTTAATCATCATGTGCATTCTAGCTTTCTGCCCGGCCGGTGCGCGTCGTCTTCGTTGTCGTCGCCCGCTAGCACCCGAGAACGTGCGGCCGGCTAATTAGCTCTTACAGCGAAGCCCCTAAAGGGTCTCTCTCTCCTAAGTCATAGTATGTAAGCGCCTAGTTCAGGGTTGTGTCCAGCATTTCTTTTTTCCGGTGGGAGGGTCACATTTATTATTTTGGGGAGGGCACCCGTGGATGGATGAACAGACGAACGGATGGATGATCGATTCACGGTTTACCTATAAAACCCTCTGAAGCTTCGCCCCACTCATCATCACTCACTCTGTGGATATGCTGTAATTTTTTTGCTGGATGCTTTACTTGGCTAGTTAGACCAGGATATGCTATGGCCAAGCTAATTATGTCAAATCAAGGCAAGGCCGAGGCAATTACGTCACATCTTAAGAATACCGCCCTTATGAAGCCATGTAAAGCTAGAACCGGGCTAACTAAAGCATGCTAGTTGATGAGGTAACTAAACTCTGCTAATTAGGGCAATGTTAATTATGAGCATGTTAAGTAAAACCAAGCTAATTAGCCCTTTTATATGACAATATTATACCACTAATCAGGATTATGTTTAATAGTTTCATACTGATAATGGCCTTGCTGATTGCTCCCGCGATAACTGGCTTTTAATTGAAGCCTTATCAATGAAGACGAAACAGCTCACTGTAATGGTCGTTAAGCCTCACTCAATTATTACAGTAAAATTAAAACAGAGCTGATGCGGTCGTCACTTAGAAGCCGACCATGCACATCAGCAGACGACCAACTAAAAGACCTGCGAGAAGCTATAGGTTATCACAAGCTTCTTTATCACTGCAGCCCTGCAAAAATAGTGTAAGCTCACCAAATTACTTTAGCAAAGAAGCTGCAACGTAGCGTTCGCTGCATCAAATGCTTGACAGTCACACCGACACTATCACAGTCTCGAGTTGAACTCGGCCTTCTCAAGATTAACGAGTTTGTATCCGAGTTCACGCGTCAATCAGTTTGATTGACGGATGCCCATGGCGAAGATCGGGTGCGCCCACAACGTTCGCTCTTGCCAAGGAGCACACTCTAAAAAAAGAGCGAGTAAAAAGGGTGTCTTTTTGTCCCACAACAATAATCGTCATCTATATTGCGTTCCATTCTTGCGCTATCGCCCCGCACCCGGTACATTCCAGTCACGATCGACATGCCCATTATCAGGGTTACATTGCATTCTCGATAGGAAAGTGGCCAGCGCCGAGTTTTCAAAAAAGGAAGTGCAAGCAAGCCTGATGACGATTATTGTTGTGGGACAAAAAGACACCCTTTTTACTCGATATTTTTTTAGAGTGCAGTACTCGTGTCAAGCAGCACGATTAATCTATCTATCTGTCTGTCTGTCTGTGCGTCTGTCTATCCGTCCGTCCGTCTGTCTCATATGCCTGGGTTCTCACGTGATGACCTAATTAATTTAAAGTAAACCAAAATTAGTAAGGGAGGGTGAGATGGTGTGACGATTATGACTAGCAATTCATGACATACAAATTGTGACAATCTGGTCGCACACATTGTCAAACCCTTTCCGCCAGACATGGGACATACCCATATGCCACAGGTACGCGGCAAAATCACTACTTGGCGTTGTTGAAGTATATTCATGTTGAAGTTTTTTTGCACCCGTTTGTGTTTCTCGTCTGCGTTTCTGTGTGTTTTGCACAAAAAATTTAAGAGGAACAGATAAGTAGGTATATGCCACAGGTGATTGACAGTTTATATTTACCTAGGAACGATCAGAATAGGCATTAGTAATCTTAACGCGAGAGAGAACACTAACAAAGATCTGAAATCGGCAGCTTCGATCGGAAGAATGCAAAGAATAAATATCAGGTATGTTTATCAGGTAAATAATAAGGGTAACTAACTGGATTGCCAAAGAAGGCAACGCACGATGGGAAGACACAAAGTTGGTAAAAAGTTTGCAGGTATAACGTGGCAGCAGAAAGCACGAAACCTAGTTGATTGACAGATCAATAAAGAGGCCTTCGCCCTGCAGTGGGAGTAATCAGGCTGATGATTATGATTATTAACAATTAAGCATTCACAAACCATACCCAATTATGCAACATTCATGCGATACCCCACCCCCATTCTGCAATGCACTTACTTGAGCTCCCCCTCTGGGATGATGCAGGCGGCATCTTTTTTTATTCCATTGCGCAGTGAACAAAATTTAAAGGAGACGTGCTACGTTAACTCAATAGCCACAGCTCATTCCCACATATTGCCTCATATGCCACATATTGCCACATGGTTTGCTTGGCTGAGATCGAAGAGTGAAAGAGGACAAAGACGATCTCTCTGAGCCGCTGCTTGGCTAGTCGACTCAACGAGCCCATTATATCAAGTTGTCGTGAGTAACGTGACAAGACTGGTGGAGGTGCTGGGTACAACGTCTCACGATCCACCCGATGCCCAAGACTCCGTCCAGCAGCCGGAACACAAGCCCTGCACCCGTGGACACTCCTGCTCATAGAGTAAGCCGCCGCCAACGAGGCCTACCGCCTGAGACACCAACCACTGGCGCGGCGACTATGACTTCGACACAAGATTCCGTGCGAGCTCCGACACCTTCCACGTCGATCTACTGCACCGTCTAGAACCCGCTCATGCCTAGCCCCTTTCACGGAGAGCAGCATGAAGATGTTGACGACTGGCTGAGTCAGTTCGAATGTGTCGCAGCGATCAATTACTGGGATGATGCCGCGAAGCTCCGGAACGTGTACACTTGCCTAAAAGACGGTGCCAAGGCGTGGTTTTTGAACAGGGATGATGTTCTGACATCTTGGCGCGAGTTCCAGCGTCGCCTCCTGGAGACCTACAGGAGTCCCGACCGCCGCGAACGGGCGGAGTGTGCACTACAATCACGCATCCAGATGCCCATTGAGACCGTCTGGATGTACGTCGAGGACATGACACGGCTTTTCAAGCGAGCGGATCCTGCTATGGCAGAAGAAAAAAAGTTGCGCCACCTCATGCGTGGTGTGAGAACAACTTTTTGCTGGTTTGGTGCGTAGTCCCCCCAAAAGTGTTGCTCAGTTCCTTACTGAAGCGGCAACAATGGAGCGAGTACTGCACCAACGGTCTGCCCTGTTTGACCGTCAAGTGAATACTGCCTCAACTCCCGAAATTTTCGCCACCCTTGGGAGCCAGAGCCCCGAATGGATTCGCAAGATCATCAGATCTGTCGTCCGGGAAGAAATTGAAAAGATGTACGGGACAAGGCAAATCGATGTTGGTTCTATCACCAGTGTCATCCGTGACGAGGTCCAGCAGGTGCTGCACGCCCATCGTTTTCCGCCAACGTCGGTTGATCCGGAAACGGCTCCTGTGTCTACTGACATTCGCCATCGTACGTACTCGGAAGCCTTGCGATCTGCCACTCCTCTTTCTGGTCAAGTAGTCCCGACCCAGCCAGTGCCGCACGTCCCGATCCAGACAATGCCATACGTCCCGATCCAGACAATGATGCCGTCAGTCGCGATACAGTCAGCGCACGCTGATTTGGACATCGATAGTCGCCGTGCACCGATGCGCAACTCTGATCTCTGGCGTACGCCAGACAGACGACCCCTCTGCTATCATTGCGGTGAGGCTGGTCACATTTACCGCCAATGCCCATACCGGCAACTTGGACTGCGCGGATTTTCCGTCAATTCCCCTCGTCCCCGAATTGGTCAAAGGCCAAGGGATATCGAAGAGTATCTCGCGCAACAGCCTGCACCCTTTACACGACGGCAATCGCGGTCACCATCTCCGAGGAGACCCGCAGCCACTGGGCCACGTTTCGGGGTGACGACATGGGAACACTCCCCGTGCCCTCGTCGGGAAAACTGAAGGCAGCGGCCTTCGGGGGCAAGGCCGCTGGGACTCAAAGTGCGGAAGACCTCCCATCAACGCTTGCGCGCAACGCTGAAGGCATTTCGGCAGAGAATCGCAGTACCGAAGAAACGCCGACATCCACATCCGAACCTAGTGACCGCGTGTCACTCGACATACCTGTGCTGATTGACGGTCTTCTGGTCAGTGCATTGGTAGACACTGGTGCAGACTATTCGATCATCAGCGGGAGGCTAGCGAAAAATCTCAGGAAAGTGATCACGCCGTGAAATGGAACGCGAATTGGAACAGCTGGAGGACACGTTGTAACACCGCTGGGTCGCTGTACCACAAGACTGAAAATTCGTGCCTCAACGTTTGTGCTCAGCTGCCTCGTTCTTCGCGACTGTTCGCGTCAGCTGATTATCGGCATGGACTTCCTTCAGGAATATGGTGCCATCATAAATCCCTGTGAGCGCATCGTGACCTTCTCGACTCAAGGCGCAACAGATCGAGATGCTGATAACTGCCATAGACCTGCGCTGCGTGTTGTTGACCACAGTGTGACGCTGCCACCTCGAGCAACTGTTCCCATCGAAGTCACTTGTGAAGACTTCCAAGACGGCGACGTGGTGGCTGAAACCAACCTATCACTTCTTCTGCTCCAAGTTGTATGCGCCGCCCGAAGTGTTGTGCGCGTCCATGACGGACAGTCAATGATACTAGTTACGAACTTCAATTACGAGCACCGGCATCTTTTCCGCGGAACCACCCTAGCTTATGGAGACCCTGTTGCCGACGTCACGGAGTGCTTCGCGTCTGAGGAAACGCATGAGGATGAGGAATTTCTAGATCGCATCGACATTAATTCGACGCTGTCAGACGAGAGAAAGGCTGCACTTCATGACCTTTTAAGGGAGTTTCGATGTTGCTTCGCCTCTTCTTCTAAAGTCCGTCAAACACACCTCACGAAGCATCGAATTATTACCGACGATGAGGTCCGCCCCATCCGGCAGCAGCCTTATCGCGTTTCTGCCAAAGAACGCGAGGCTATTCAGACACAACTAAAAGAGATGCTCGATGACAGGATTATTCAACCATCCAGCAGCGCTTGGTCCTCGCCAGTCGTTCTAGTAAAGAAAAAAGACGGAACGCTGCGATTTTGTATTGACTACAGGAAGCTTAATAGCGTCACAAAAAAGGACGTCTACCCGCTTCCACGGGTCGTTGACTCCCTCGACAGATTACGACGCGCCAAGTGTTTTTCGTCCATCGATCTAAAGAGTGGCTATTGCCAAATTGAAGTGGATGAATGAGACCGAGAAAAAACCGCGTTTGTGACTCCAGACGGACTTTACGAATTCGGAGTTCTTTCCTTCGGCCTCTGTTTTGCACCAGCCATTTTTCAAAGGATGATGGACACAGTTCTCGCTGGCTTGAAGTGGCAAAGCTGCCTTGTCTACTTCGATGATGTGGTCATCTTTTCCGAGAGCTTCGAAGAACATCTGAAGCGTCTGAGAAAGGTTCTGGAAGCCATTCGCACAGCTGAACTCACGCTGAAACCTCAAAAAGGCCATTTCGGCTATGAAGAGCTGAAATTTCTGGGACATGTCATTAGTGCGGATGGGGTGCGACCTGATCCAGACAAAACTGCTGCTGTCACCGCCTTCCCTGTTCCATCAGATAAAAGAGCAGTACGCCGTTTCCTCGGCTTGTGCGGGTATTATCGCCGATTTATCGCCAACTTCTCGAAGATAGCTGAACCTCTTACGCGACTCACCCGAGATGACGTGCCCTTTACTTGGGGCGCAGAACAAGATACAGCGTTCACAGAGTTACGACAGAGAATGCAAACAGCCCCTGTTCTTGCCCATTTTGATGAGGACGCTGCTACAGAAATTCATACAGATGCCAGCAACGTCGGACTTGGCGTTGTCCTTGTACAACGACACGGCGGCGTTGAGCATGTGATAGCTTACGCCAGTCGTACTCTTTCTCGAGCCGAGACCAACTATTCTACGTCAGAAAAAGAATGCCCCGCAGTCGTGTGGGCGACGACCAAATATCGGCCTTACCTCTACGGTCGTCCCTTCAAAGTGGTGACTGACCACCACTCGCTCTGCTGGCTGGCAAATCTCGGAGATCCATCTGGCCATCTCGCACGGTGGAGTTTGCGTTTGCAGGAGTTCGATATTACGATTGTGTACAGGTCAGGGCGCAAACACGAAGACGCCGACGCGCTTTCTGGAGCACCTGTGGGGAACGCTGTCAGGGGCTCCGAAGATGAAGATGCCTTTCTCGGAGCAGTTAGCGACTCCGAATTTATGTCAAAACAGCGAGCAGACAACGAATTACGACCAGTCATTGATTCCCTGGAAGGCCGCAACTCTCAGGTCCCTCAACACATTGCTTGCGAACTGTCTTCTTTGTTTAAGAAGAGGCATTCTCTACAAGAAAAACACTCGTGGTAGCGACAAAGCCTTCCTACTTGTTGTTCCTACCGACGTGCGTTATGAGATCCTCCTTGCGTGCCACGACGAGCCCACATCTGGACATTTGGGCTATTCGCGAACTCTCGCCAGAGTACGCCAACAGTATTACTGGCCGCGACTATCAACTAGTGTACATCGATATGTGAAAGGCTGCCGTAAGTTCCAGCGCCGCAAGACTCCGCCTGTGAGACCCGCGGGCCTGCTCCAGCCGATCGCACCAACACAGACACCGTTTGACCTCGTGGGAATGGACCTTCTCGGGCCCTTCCCTTTGTCGTCTTCTGGGAACAAATGGATTATAGTTGCGACGGATGATCTTACTCGTTATGCCGAAACAAAAACGTTACCTCGTGGCACAGCCTCTGAAGTCGCGCAGTTCTTCATGCACCAAATCGTCCTACGGCATGGTGCCCCGTCATGCGTGATTACGGACAGAGGGACGTCGTTTAGAGCACGAATGATGGAGGACATTTTTAAACTGAGCTGCACAAGTCATCGAAAAACAACGGCTTATCACCCGCGATCCAATGGACTGACAGAGAGGCTTAACAAGACCATAGCGGACATGCTGTCAATGTACGTGGACGTACAACACAAAACCTGGGCTGAGATTCTTCCATACGTCACGTTTGCTTACAATACAGCAACGCAAGAAACAACGCGATTTCCGCCTTTCCGACTTGTTTACGGACGCAACGTGCGAACCATGCTCGATGCTATGCTTCCATGTGACCAAAGCAACGAACTTGCTCAAGACGCTGAGCAATACACTCAATACGCCGAAGAAGCTCGTCAGCTAGCTCGCATAAACACCAGTCACCAACAAGATGCAGACGCACGACGTTACAACCTCCGCCATCGAAATGTCACCTACCACCCTGGGGACCAAGTGTGGGTGTGGATCCCTGTCCGGCGACCAGGCTTATCCGAAAAACTCCTAAGCCGTTATTTTGGACCGTACAAGGTTCTTAGACGAGTCACAGAAGTTACCTACGAGGTATTTCCGGACGGCGCAGCGTCTTCTTGTCGACAGCTTCGGCCCGAAACCGTGCATGTCGTTCGGCTGAAGCCCTACTTCACACAGTAGCCCTTGTGGTTTCACGTGCTACGACATGCCGTGACTTTGCGTTGCTGCTGCTGTTGTGTTCTCCTGTGTTTTTATACCTTTTCTTTTTGCGCTTGGCGCAAGCGTTGACGAAACTTCCTCATTTGCGCTGCGAGTACTGGCACTCTCCCTCTTTTGGTTCTGTATATCTGCGTGTGTATACCTTCATTTTTTTTATTTACGAGCATCGAGTCGATGCTTTCACAGGGGGGGACTATTCCCACATGGTTTGCTTGGCTGAGACCGAAGAGTGAAAAAGGACAAAGACGATCTCTCTGAGCCGCTGCTTGGCTAGTCGACTCAACGAGCCCATTATGTCAAGTTGTCGTGAGTAACGTGACAATATGCTCTTTATGTAGAGTTGGAGTATAAAAGTCTTGCATTTTTTCTACTTTATGAGGGTGATATACCTCGCACTTTTTTTGTACTGCAAAAATAAGGTAGTGTGGTTAGCACTGCGTAGATGAGACAGCCAGCTGTCACTCAAATTTTATTTGACATTGCTCGGCAAATATTTCCCAAAAGTGTTACAGGTGTAATTAACCGGAAATATACGCAGAAACGATTAAAGTTGTGGCCCTGAAAGATATTGTTACGCCACGTATGTGCCGGACGAAGAAGGAAAAAGAAGCAAGGGGTGTGGAAGAAGAAGATCATCATCATCTGCCTGCGCCGATACGGCTCGTCCCTCGAACCGTGTATCAATAAACCCCCAGACGCCTACTGAGGTCGTAACAGAGTGGTGGAAGGTGCTGGGTATAGGAACCAACGACGGGACCGCTACCCCTCGGATTTCGCCGGAGTCGTCGCCTCGCCGGCCTGCCTCCTTCTTTGGCCATCATGCCTGACGAAACAGAAGCTCGGGAACCAGTCCCCAGCAGTTCTTGGCCGTATCACAGAGAGCCACGAACCTTCTCCGGGAGGGCCAATGACGACGTGGACTCATGGCTCAAACATTTCAAGCGAGTAAGCAACTGCAACAAATGGGATGCTGCCTCCCAACTGTCACGCGTTGTTTTCTACCTCACTGATGTTGCCCTCGTTTGGTATGAGAACCATGAAGATATTCTGACAACATGGGAACGCTTTGTTGAAGAAATCAAGAAGTGTTTCGGCAACTCAGCTGCAAAAAAGAAGCTTGCCGAGCAGAGTCTTGCACAGAGGGCCCAGCTATCCGGTGAGACCTGCACCGTGTATACTGAAGAGATTTTGAGGCTGTGTAGGGAAGTCGATTCCAGCATGTCGGAAGAGGACAAGGTGGGGCATTTGCTGAAGGGAATTGCAGAAGATGTTTACAACTTCCTTATTAGCAGGGAAAGCCTGACTTCAGTGTCTGACGTTGTACGGCACTGCCGCACGTTTGAAACCCTGAAGCAGCGCAGAATAGCGCCTAAGTTTGGTCGTCTGGCAAATGTCACCTCAGTAGCCAGCATAGAAGCGGCCTCAACTGGTGACCTTTCGGCAACCATCCGCCAAATTGTTCGGGAAGAGTTACTCAGACATGGCGAAATGACACGTGAACGGGCAGCTGCCACGTCTCCATCCTATTTCCCGCAGGACACCACTGCCCCACAGCTTACAGTTTATGAACATCCATCCGTCAACGCAACGGAGGTTGCAGGGCCTCGGCGTATTCAGCAGTCAAGTCCGGTTTTTTACGAGCGATCACAGTACCCTCAACGTTTCCGTTCCGTACGCCCATACCACCCACCGACAACTGATTTCATTGAATCTCGGGCTTACGCGAACGCTCGCAGACGTGAACACTTCGAAGAACGGCGACGACCTCGTCCTGCGCCTGTGTGCTACAACTGTGGTCTGACTGGTCACATATCGAGGTATTGCGATCGTTCGCGCATACCACGCTATGATCAGTGGACAAGCTTGACCGATAAACCTGCTGTCCCACCTTTTCAAGGACACTGGCCCACC
Source organism: Rhipicephalus microplus (assembly GCF_043290135.1). Taxonomy (NCBI): domain Eukaryota; kingdom Metazoa; phylum Arthropoda; class Arachnida; order Ixodida; family Ixodidae; genus Rhipicephalus; species Rhipicephalus microplus. The sequence goes on from NC_134701.1 coordinate 11,076,383, forward strand.
GACTCAAGACCCGGCAGCAGCTTCTGGCACGGACACTGGCGCAACAACTCCCCTGCCTCTGATCGAAGTGTGACGCCACCTCCTGCGCCTCGATCCCACCGGTCTCCATCGCCACGGCGCCGCCCATCGTCACCACATCAGGAAAACTAAACAGTGCGGCCGATGGGGGTGAGGTCGCTGGTGACTTGCTGCAAAACGAAATACCCCCGTCTGTGTTGATGTTCAAGAACAAGGTAGAAGTTTTTGTTGATGGTGTGTGTACGATGGCTTTGGTGGATACTGGTGCTACAGTTTCGATTATGAGTGCTGCTTTTAAACACCGTTTAGGACAAAAGGTGATGTTTTTGTGGGAGAAGGCAACAACATTCTGTGGCGTTGGTGGTAACTCGCTGTGTCCCATTGGTGTCTGTACCGCAGAAGTGTGCTTGGGTGATCAAGTGTTTGTCACAGAGTTTACGATTCTTCCAAGGAGCACACACGACATAATCCTGGGGATTGACTTCCTTCGAATGTGTGGCGCCACTGTTGATTGTAGAAATGGAGAGGTGTACATATGTGATGCTGCCCCTGGAGAACTATTAGAGAATTCAGACAGGGAGCACGGTGCGCTCCGGGTCAGTGAAGATAGCATTGTGCCGGCATTCTCTGCAGTCTGTGTTCCTGTATACTCTTCACGCATTGAAAACAATGACAGTGCGTTCGACGCATTAGTGGAGCCCTTTCATCTCAGTTGCATTAAGAAGAACACATTGGTGCCGCATTGCATAGTGTCACTCGTTCAAGGACGCACAGGACTATGGGCGGTAAACTGTTCAGCTGAGTCGGTGGTTCTACCAGGAGGACTGAAGCTTGCCAAGTTCAAAACATACTCACCGATGGCAGTGGCTGCCCTCAGTGATGCTCCAGGTGGGGCCTCAGCCAATACTTCTACGGCCGATTCAAAACTTTTACCTATGATCGACAAGTCACTTACTACTGACAAACGCCGCATGCTTCTGGACGTTTTGTCGAAATACGTGGCGATTTTCGATTTTTCCCATGACCATGCGCCCTCGATTCCCGCGTCTCGGATTCTCCACAGGATAAACACGGGAACAGCACAGCCCATCCGCCAGAAACCCTACCGAGTGTCGCCGTCTGAGCGCAAGATAATTGATGAACAAGTGCGTGATATGCTGCAGAAGGGTGTCATTCGAGAATCATCGAGTCCTTGGGCGGCTCCCGTGATTCTAGTCAAAAAGAAGGATGGTACCTGGAGATTCTGTGTGGACTATCGCCGTCTAAACTCCGTCACAAAGAGAGATGTCTACCCTCTCCCACGCATTGATGACGCTCTAGACTGCCTCCATTCAGCATCCTACTTTTCGTCCATAGACTTACGCTCAGGCTATTGGCAAATACCTGTGCATTCAATGGACAAAGAAAAGACGGCTTTCGTTACTCCGGATGGACTATATGAATTTAACGTGATGCCTTTTGGTCTATGTAACGCGCCCGCTACATTTGAAAGATTCATGGACACCATTCTGCGCGGCCTGAAGTGGAACATCTGTATGTGTTATCTTGACGACGTTGTTATCTTCGGGCGTACATTCAGTGAACATAACGAAAGGGTAGAGCTGGTTCTGAAATGTATTCGAAATGCTGGCTTGGTTCTTAATGCAAAGAAGTGTCATTTCGGAGCTCGACAAACACTGGTGCTGGGACATCTCGTCAACAAGGATGGCATCAGGCCCGACCCGAATAAGACGGCGGCTGTTAGAGCTTTTAAACCACCTGGCTCAGTGAAGGAGCTTCGGAGCTTCTTGGGCCTCTGCTCTTACTTTCGCCGATTTATTCCCGCCTTTGCAGAAGTTGCCTTTCCACTGACCTGTCTTCTCCGCCAAGGTGCTAGTTTTGAATGGACTCCTGATTGTGAAACTTCTTTCAACCAACTGAAGTTCTTGCTCACGTCGCAGCCTATCCTGCGGCACTTCGATCCTTCTGCGGCGACTGAAGTTCACACCGACGCAAGCGGCATTGGCATAGGTGCAGTCCTCATACAGCGATGTAATCAAGTGGAACACGTAATCGCATATGCCAGTCGTACTTTAAGTAAGCCGGAACGCAATTACACTGTGACCGAACAAGAATGCCTTGCACTCGTCTTCGCTGTGCAGCGATTCCGCTCATACCTATACGGTCGTCCTTTCCAAGTAGTTACGGATCATCATTCTTTGTGCTGGCTTATCAACCTTCGGGATCCGTCAGGCCGTCTAGCACGCTGGGCCCTCCGGCTGCAAGAGTACAACTTCACGGTATCGTACAAGAGCGGCAGGAAACACGCGGACGCAGACTGCCTTTCAAGGATGCCAGTTGATGCTACAGTTTGCGACGCTGACGATTTCGATCATCTGATTGCGTCCGTAGCACCAGCGTTCCCGGATAAGGCCACCTTTGAAACTGAGCAGCGGAAGGACGTGAGTTTGAATCCGTTATTCGTGATCGCACAAGCATCCACTCCGGAAAGCCGCTTTTGCGTCCGTGATGGTCTACTGTACAAGAAATCCATCTCCGGCACCGGTTCCCGCTTCCTGCTGGTGGTTCCAGAGGCACTACGGTCATCTGTTTTGTACGCCATGCATGATGACGCCACTTCAGGTCACCTCGGAACGACGCGCACTCTTCATCGTACCCAGGAACGCTTCTACTGGCCACGTATGCGCCAGTCAGTTGAGTTGTACGTGGCCAGTTGTGCGCAATGCCAGGCGCACAAATCTCTCTCAGCAGCTCCGGCCGGACATCTACAACCTGTGACGCCTCCCAGTTCTCCGTTCGAACAAATTGGCATTGACCTGGTGGGCCCTTTTCCGCGTTCATCGAAAGGCAACAGATGGATTGTGGTATGTGCTGACCATCTTACTCGGTACTGCGAGACTGCTGCCCTGCCATCCGCGACTGCTGGTCAAGTGTCGTCCTTCCTTCTCCATTCTATCATACTGCGTCATGGGCCCCCTCGCGTCATCATAAGTGACCGTGGACGTCAATTCACGGCAGACGTTGTCGAACAACTTCTCCGTATGTGTGGCTCAGAGCTCAGACACTCGACGCCTTATCACCCGCAGACGAATGGTCTCGTCGAGCGAACAATTCGAACACTGGTGAATATGCTTTCTATGTACGTTGCTTCGAACCACAAGAACTGGGACGATGTCTTGCCGTTCATCACATACGCGTTTAATACTTCCCAACATGAGACCACTGGCTACAGCCCGTTCTTCCTCCTCTATGTTCGACCCCCCCGTTATACTCTGGATACAATATTTTCCTTCTCTGATCGGGACCAATCAGAAATCTCCCTAGCAGAAACTCTTTGTCTCGCCGAAGAAGCTCGTCGTCTTGCTCGTTTACGTACAATAGCCTCGCAAGACAGATCGAAAGTTCGTTATGACAGCAAGCACCGGCAGGCCACATATATTCCGGGAGATCTCGTGTTGGTGTGGAAGCCTTTACGCAAACGTGGCTTGTGCCAAAAACTGCTCGCGCACTACATCGGACCTTTTGTTATCCTTGACCGCCTGAGCGCAGTCGACTACCGCATCGCACGTCTTACAGCTAGCGGGAGACGTTCCAGAAAGACAGAGGTCACGCATGTCGCTCGCCTGAAGCCTTTCAGTCAACGCGACACTGCATGAAACGCGCGGCGCGCTTTGTCTGCGAGGGGGGAAATGTTACGCCACGTATGTGCCGGACGAAGAAGGAAAAAGAAGCAAGGGGTGTGGAAGAAGAAGATCATCATCATCTGCCTGCGCCGATACGGCTCGTCCCTCGAACCGTGTATCAATAAACCCCCAGACGCCTACTGAGGTCGTAACAATATTCTCAAATTACTCCTCACAACTTGTCTTGTGTGCTGCAGGTATCTACACAATAACCGAAGATTGGACAACGCTTCGTTTATGCTGGAGGCATATTTGGCTGAATAGGGCTAGGGCGGGCCGGGCCGGCGCGTGGATTTTTTGGCCCGGGCCGATGAAATGGGCTCGTGCAGTGCTCTAGTGCAGTTACGGCCCATAGGATACTATATGTTTTCTTGGCCAGTCCCTCAGAGTGGCTATGCGACATGGTTTCCAGGCTACAAGGAAAGAAGATGCCAACAGTATATATTTGTTGTATAGCAACTTGCGCTGCACTTTCAAACTCAAAATTCTACTCAAATTACATGCGAGCCGCGAGCATTTTGAAAAAAGTAAAATATATTTACCTAGGAAAAAATTCTTTGCCCTATGCTTGTCCATGTCTGTTCACGCTGTGGACCACGTTTTGTGTCCTTGTTCAGCAAATGAGTGCTTCATTATGAATATTGCCCACATGTCGCAGACAAGCACTGTATCTACATCATAGTGAACAAAAAAAGATGTTGTGGCGTGGCTGCAGGGCTGCGCCTGGTTTTCCGGCAGCCCTTTATGCTTTGGACAGTTGGTAGTGTTGGTGGGGGCGCTGCTGCTCTTTTTCATATACTTGGGAACTCAGTGGTTTGCATGAAGTCAGAGGTGCAATCAGGAATGGATGTAAATCAAAGGACTGTGGGACGTCTCGCGTTGTATGCTCACGGGAAGACGACGAATGAGGCTGTAAAGAGGAATATAGGATAAACAGGCTTTGAAGTAAAAAAAGCTCAGAGCAAAATGAGACTTGACGAGAGGCTTTGGAAAGATAAGGAAAATAGATGGGCAGGGAAGGTGTTCAGGTACAGTGAACTCCCAATAAACGAAACTCGCTTAAACAAAAATGCCTCATTAACGGAACTAGACAGGCTCATATGGCTAGATTTCTATGTGTTGCGCAGTTAAATTCATCGGTTAATAAAAACAGTACTGATTGGTCACCTACGGTTGAACAGCAGAAACTCTAAACACAACATAGACTCGCTCAAGCCAAGGGTAGTCTCACAACCGTGGCAACACCTCAATTTCGAGACAAGCCATGGAGGAAGGTAAAATATAGGAGAGGCCCTACTCTATCCCAATGTATTGCGAGAAATGTGGCGGAAGTGACGTCAAATTTATAGGGCAAACAAAACACCATACCCTGCGCAACGTGCCCTCAGCACTGGTTCACTTTTGCGCGGACTTATGGACCCGGCGAAAACTTGATGCGTATTGTATGGTTTGCATACAATATGCGTCATAAATGCATACAATATGCGTCGTCACGCGCTGCTACATAGGTAAACGCGAAGGGAAGTGGTCATCCACTATCACACGTCACAATCCTCTTCACTAACATTCGAAGCGTTATCAACAAGCGTGACCAAATAACTTCTGCTATAGATACTTGTAACGCTGACATACTTGCTCTCACAGAAACCTGGCTACACACACAAATTCACGACCACGAACTTTTTCTGCCCGCGGATAAATTTTCTATTTTCTGATGCGACCTCACTGCCCGTAAAGGTGGTGGCGTCCTCTTGGCAATTACCAAAGATTTTCCTTTCCAGTGCATCCATACTAACAGCGAGTTAGAGATCACATGGGCACTAACCAAACTTAGTTTTCGAAAAATCATTATCGGCGCTTGTTACAGGCCACCAAATTTTTCCGGCAACTTCGCGAATGAACTACATGACGTAATTAATCTGGTCTCATCAAGATATCCCGATTTACCTCTGTTTTTGCTTGGCGATTTTAACCTGCCGAACATATCATGGACTTCAGATACACCGATTATGCAGCCTTACTCGACTATTAGCCAAGAGTTCCTAGACTTATGCACTGTCTTTTCCCTCACCCAACTTATTACTCAGCCAACACGATTTGCTTCGAACACCCTAGATCTCGTACTAACGTCGAGGCCAGAGCTTGTCTCGGATATTACACTGTCACCTGGCTTAAGTGATCATTCATTAATATCATTCCAGCTAAATATTCAGCGTCCCAAGAAGCCTAAAAAAAATAAAAATGATTAAAAACTATTCAAAAGCAAACTTTGAAGCCATTAGCAGTGAACTTGGTTCATTTCTTAGTGCTTTTTTGGAAAACTTTCACGAACGCAGTGTGCAAGAACATTGGGACATGTATTCAGCTGCTGTTGCCAACTTGGCAAACAAACACATTCCTGTTCACGCAATAACAATGACCCAAGATTCCCCATGGTTTAACGCACACCTAAAGCGCCTATCGAACAAAAAAAAGCGATTATACAGGTCTGCCAAGAAATGCGGGAATGAAGAACGCTGGAATGCCTACAAGCTCGCATCCAAAAATTATGTAACAGCACTAAAAAAGGCCAAAAGTTATCACTTACAAAACGTGTTGCCATCCATGCTAATGAAAAATATTAAAAAATTCTGGCGCACAATAAACCCTAAACCCGACGGCGCAATCACCCTAGAAGATGCTAGCGGAAATCAAATTCCTTTTGACTTATGTGCGAACGTTCTAAACGATGTTTTTTCGTCTCACTTTTCCCTTGATGCAAATGTTGTTTTACCTAACGCAGAACCCTTTCTCCATCCCGCTATGCCTCCAATATGTATTGATTGCAGTGGTGTTGAAGCGATAATTAGGTCCTTAAGATTGTCTTCCGCTCCTGGTTGTGACCAAATTGACCTGAAATTCTTAAAGAGTATGTGTGCTTCTTCATCGGTCATACTAACAATGATCTTTCAGCAGTCACTCGACCAAGGTTGCCTGCCCGCTGAATGGAAGATCGGGAAGGTGACTCCATTTCACAAAGCTGGTAACCGCCATTCCTCACTTAATTACCGACCTATATCACTTACCAGTATACCGTGCAAAATATTAGAACACATCTTATTTTCGAACCTTGTAAAATTCCTCGAATCTAATTCATTCTTTACTCTAGCACAACATGGTTTCCAAAAAACATACTCCTGCGAGACCCAACTGGCATCTTTCACACATAAACTGAACGTTATACTGGATCACTCTTCTCAGGCCGACTGCATATTTTTGGATTTTTTTAAAGCGTTCGACAAGGTTTCCCAATGTTTATTAATGCACAAATTACTTCAACTAAACCTTGACAGGAAATTACTAACTTGGATTGAATTCTTTCTTAACAATCGTTCTTAGTATGTTGCTGCTAACGGGGTGAATAGCCGCCACACCGATGTTCAATCTGGAGTACCGCAAGGGTCGGTGCTTGGTCCTCTTCTTTTTCTTATTTATGTTAACGACTTACCTGCGTGTCTTTCCTCTCATGTGCACCTATTTGCTGATGACTGTGTAATATTCCGTGAATTAAGCTCCGATGCCGACGTAATTGCTCTTCAAACTGACCTTACTGCTGTCTCAATTCGGTGTCAAAAATGGTTAATGCAACTCAACGTCAACAAGTGCAATGTTATGAGAGTGTCTAGAACAACTAATTCACCTCCTCTCTCAATGATCTTGCATTAGTAACGGTTTCTAACTATAAATATCTAGGCTTACACATAACCAGCACTTTAAATTGGGCAATCCACACTGAACAAAATTTGCAAAAGCAAACAGAATGCTTGGGTACCTACGTCGCAACTTTGCTAAAGCTCCTTCTTCCTTAAAACTCACCCTCTACAAAACATTGATTCGCCCTAAATTAGAATATGCCGCCTCGGTTTGGGATCCTGTATCTGCCAATCTAATACACTCAGTCAAAATGGTTCAAAATAATTCTACCCGCTTTATTCTTTCCAATTATAACCGCACCGCAAGCATATCGGCAATGAAATCTAGCTTGAACCTATCATCTTTAGCATCTCGCCGTCAGTTTCTTCGTTTGTGTCTTTTTCACAAAATATATCACCATCCCCAATTACATAATGAACTTATTTCACTACCAGATTATGTGTCACCTCGTCTAGATCGTCGTCACAAGGTCGGAGTTCCATTATGCAGAACAAATGGCTGCCACACATCATTCCTACCACGCACGAGCATCGAATGGAATCACCTTCCCGCATCAATAGCAACTATCCAAATCATGAATTGTTTAAAACGCCATTAGCTAAGACTGTATGAGTAGGAGCCGCACCACTGTAATAACTGCATATTCATTGCTGCATTTCTGTATTCTTTTTTTTCTTTTTGTGCTAAAACCACTCACCTCTGTAATACCTCCCGGTCCTGAGGGTACCAATAAAAGAAAAATAAATGAAATAAATGTATGAGTGGAGGGACCTTAGTCAGGCAGAGGTAATCTGCCTTTAGTCCCTTCAACCTAGGCAATCATTGTTTTTGTCGGAATAAACAGTGAATGAATGAAAGAAGTAAAATGTTACGAGCACACCTTTCCGAAACTGTTCCCGCATGGCAGGTTTGAGCACAGTGTGCTGAAATACTTTGTGGATTGTTTTTGTGCAACAGCACAAAAAGCACCGGTATGTGTCGTAATCGAAATCATTCTGCCCCTGCATCATCGTATTCTAACTCACCCAGTAGTGACTTACGCGTTCTACTCGCCGTAAGCCTCATTTTTTTTTTTAGCCAGATTTTCCTATTGTAATGTACTAGACAGAGAACAAGAGACAACACCCGATCCTGGGCCAGCTGTTCTTATTCTGACTTTGTTCTTTTCTTCTTTGCTCTAGCTACCCGCGCGCTGAAGCGCCAGCGTCTTTCTTGGTCATGACACTCGGCCATGACTGCACGCGCGCGGAGCTGGCGGCAAAGTCTCTGGTGGGCGGGCTTGGCTGCATCGTGGTGGTCAGCCCGGACCACAATGCAACATGAAGCGACGGTCTGGGGGAAGCATCTCTGGTGGACGGCACTGGCTGCCTTGAGCTGGTCGCTCTTTTGCACGTCACGATGTCCCTTGAAAAAGTGCTGTGGACTCAGGCGGCCGGCACTGGCTGCCCCGTTGCGGTCGACGCTCTCGGCCGCGATTTGGTCCCGGTATCTGCCAAAGCCATGGAGGAAGGAAAAATATAGGACAGGCCCTACTCTATCCCGATGCATTGCGAGAAATGTGGCGGAAGTGATGTCAAATTTATAGGGCAAACAAAACACCATACGCTGCGCAGATGCAGTCGATATAGTGGCTGCATCTCGGAGGTCGGCCTTGGCCACGCTGAAACTGGGTGCCAGAGTCTTCCACAAGTCTATCGGGAGGTCGAGACTGGCTGCATCTGTGGTCGGTCTCGGCCATGCAGAGACTCTTTGTGGGAAGCAGCTAAACATGCACCTGACAGCGCGCTTCGGACGGGCCGCAAAATCAGCGGCAGACGTTGCACTCCGGACGAGAGTAGCCGAAAGAGTACCCCAAAAGACGCGCTGGGTACCTTGGGCTCTACCGGCGCCATCACCAAAGGCGGTACAAGCATAGGCGATGCTGGTGTCTCCACTTGCCTCAGTAAAGGTGATATTGGGGCTGGCTTCTCTAACTGAGCTGTATGAGGACTGGTATCAGCCTCTTCCACTGACATGATGGCATAGCGTACCGGCGCGGGTACTGAAAACAGTAGTGGCGTGTCGCACCTGCGTCTGACGTCATTCGTAGGGCAGGTGGAAAAGCTTACTGCCGCGCGGCTGGAGGGCTCCGAGGAACCTTCGAGGTGTTGCTCCACTTCAGCTCGGTGTGCGAATGAGGTTGTGTCGGTGAAGGGCAATGCAGCACAGTCGAGATGATTCTCCGCGGCTGTTTCGTTGGAGCAACGCCCTTCAAGAGGTCTGACTTCGGTAGCGGCCTCTGGCCGCAGTGAACTTGCTTCGGGTATCGACAAAGTGTCTAACTTCTCGTGTGGTAAGCTGCTGCGCACAGCTGCAGCCTCGAGGTGGAAAGCCTCTAGAGCCTGCTCCTCGATACCGGCCAGTCCGAAGCGTTGGTGATCGCGGTCTTCCAATGAGTAGCGGTTGCAGCACTCACGCCGGTGAGGTTGACGAGCATAAAAGCCTGGTCGGCGTTCCCTGGCAGCTCGTATGTTGAAAGAGTGCGGCAACGGGAATGTAGGCCATGGGAAGCGTGAGTGGCATTCCCAAAGGACAGGAGCCGGTGCGGATCCCTGCCGCGAAATGGTGGCAGGGTGTCAATAAGGTCATGTCCTACAACCCCATGGGAGGCCTGGACGCCGTCCACTGGTGGTTTGAAGGGTAGCTGAAGCGGCGGGTGGGACCCCATCGCCAAGGAAGCGTGAACGGCGTTCCTCAATGGAGAAGCCCGCACTGCCGACGAACCACGAAGACACGTACCGGTGGCTTCCCGCAGAGGGTTCACTTGTCGGCTTGCGCTGACGACAGAATCCATTGCCAAGGACACGTGGACGGCCTCCTTTGTGAAATGGTACCGGTAACGGGTACTGCAGCAGCCGAGGAGGCCTTGACGCCGTCCCCGAACGGTGGTGGCAATGGCGGCAGGTGAACAGCTGCCAAGGAGGCCTTGACCCCGTCCTCAAGCGGCGCTTATCGCAGCTGTCCTGGATGACGAAGCCGGGACGTAAGCCTTCTTCTTCGTCGACTGCGCCATTGTAATGTACTAGACAGAGAACAAGAGACAACACCCGATCCTGGGCCAGCTGTTCTTATTCTGACTTCGTTCTTCTCTTCTTTGCTCTAGCTACCCGCGCGCTGAAGCGCCAGCGTCTTTCTTGGTCATGACACTATCTACAGGCCGATTAGCAGTTCATTGCTCTTATATAGTGTCGGTGTGGCGATGCACAATTTTGAGAGCTTGCTTCGTAGCTATTCCATGCAATGCCAGCCTAGTACTTGACGTAGTTCACGTTGGTAAGAAGGCACCACTGTATTGTATACGTGATCGTGCACGTAAAGTGTGTAATTGCAGTGCGCGCGCACACAACACGCAACGAGCACACACTGTACAATACATACACATTTAGTCCGATAATGAAAAAAAGTTTATTGTCCTTCCGTATGAGCGACACAACTTCTGAAAACGCGACATGATGCCTACGACACTAAAAAGGAAAGTTTGCGGCCGATGGCTCAGTTGACGCAATGAGTGAAAGCCAACGGAGCGTACGGCTGAGAGCTCCGCATGCAAATACCATGTATTATTGATCAACAGCGAAGGGAACATACGTGAAAAGTGCCACCAGATACATACGGCGGTGCACACGATTCGCACCGAGTATACACTACAGCTGGGCATCGCACAGCTTTTCTAAAACACGCAAAAGAAGCAGCACTCGTGCATCGACTCGCTGTCGGCAGAGAATACCTACCACTGCTACCACTCCGCCGGCGCCACTTCGAAGGCCGCTGCCGCGGCTGCTCACCGGAAATCGCGAAGTGTTCATCTGCTTTTCTGCTAGGAGGGAATCCGGGTGTTTGCGACAATAGACTAGGATGAATCAAGTGGCGCAATGGCCTCCTTTTCACAACGAGAGTGGGAAAGGGCTGAGAAGAGGGTTCCTAGTAGTACATCGACAGCTCAGATGGCATTCCAATTATGCTGATAAAGATATTGGGCCCGAAGTCTAAGCAGACTTTGAGAGAGGCAGTGAGCAAAAAAATAATCTATGGTGAAGTCCCCGATGGCTGTAAAGTTAGCAGGATAAGCATGATCTATAAAGGAAAAGGGGACAAAGCGGACATAAACAACTACCGTCCTATAACAGTGACATAAGTGGTCTACAGGCTGGCTATTCAGATTATAAAGGAAAGACTGCAGGTATGAATAGAGGATGAGGGGGTGCTGGGGTAACTGCAGAATGGGTTTCGGAAACACAGGAGGTTGAAAGACAATCTGTTCTCACTGACGCAGTGCATCAAAATAGCAGAAAAGGAACACAGTCTCCTGTGTCTAGCATTTGTGGATATCAAGGGAGCATACGATACCGTGGTTCAAGAGGACTTGTGGGGAATACTGGACACACTAGGTGTGGAAGATGGAGTCTCTAATCTTTTAAAGGATATCAATAAAGGTAACACGGCAGTTATAAAGTGGGAAAACAGGTATACAAGCCCACAGAGGTAAAACAGGTAAAAGCACTGGGGTTTAGGGACAGGGAGGGCAAAATAGACTTTAAGCGGGTAGAATTAACTAGAAGGAGGTTATCTGATTGGTGGCTAAAGTCAAGGCATGAGTGAAAATTAAACCCTTCGCTGCAAAGTACCAGTTCTCAACTTCACTATTTAAAAGAAAACAAAAAAAGATAAATTTAGTTTTTGGTTCACTAAATATTACGGCCTGGTGACGTTAGCCGCCGCCCGATCTAAGCCTTATCAATCCATCCATCCATGTGGCGGCTTCACGAATGTGACGTCATGGCCTCTTCTATATTTTTCCTTCCTCCATGAGACAAGCCAATCCAGTAGCTATTCTCGCTTGTGGCTGTGGGAGCAGAGTCAGCGAGTCAATTGTGCGTTAGGCCTATTTGTGCGGCTAAGTGTGGTGAATCGCGGCGTTATTCGGCCCGATTGAAATGAAGCGGCCGCACCATGCACTGTCGTTTAAAAAAAGCTGCAAATTCTTCAGGAGATCAGTCGAAGCGGCCTGCCCAAGACGGAGGTGGTGGAAAAAATACATCCTGAAATTGACGCTATCGTGAATCTGGAAAGACAGAGAAAAGATTGAAGGCGCTTTTAAGAACGGGACCTTTACATCTAAACAGATGCGGACGACGCCTTATGAACCACTAGAAAAGTTCTTTTTTTGTGGTTCAAGCGTGCAGGTAGTTCAAATTAGCCCATAAGTGAACCAATTCTCGAGCAGAAAGCTCGAGAGATCGCCATGCAAATGGGTGTTAAGAACTTTGTCCTAAGCGACGGATGGCTCAGCCGCTTCGAAACACGCCATGGCGTAGTCTTCAAAGCAATCTCCGGTGAGAGTGGTGCAGTCAACAGAGACATTTGCACCGACTGGCAACTGGGGTGGCTTAAGGAAATTTTGATGAGCTTTGAGCCTTGAGACATCTTCACCGTTGATGAGATGGGTCTTTTTTATAAGCCGCTTCCATCGACTCTCACCTTCAAAGAGGAAGCGTGTAGTGAAGGAAAACGCAGTAAAGATCGCATCACTGTGCTGTTGGGTGCAAACATGGCAGGAGATGAGAGATTGAAGCTGTTGGTAATAGAAAAATCAAGGCACCCACATTTTTTCAAAGGCGTTCGACAACTGCCAATTGCGTGCCATAGGAATGGAAGAGCGCGGATGACCATGATGATTTTCGAAAACTGGCTTCGGGAGGAAGACGCAAGATTTACAAGGCAAGGCAGGAAGGTTGTCTTCATCACGGATAATTGCCCAGCCCACAGTCAGGTTCAAAGACTCCACGCCATCACTCTGGAGCTCTTGCCAGCCAATGCAAAGGCAGTGATTCAGTGGATGTATCAAGGGGTTATTCAGAACTATAGAGTTCATTACCGCTGACAATTGCTCCATCAAATGCTGCTTAGAGCAAGCAGCGGGAAATGCTACAGCATAAATTTATTGACAGCCATCCACATTTTGGCTTGTGCCTGGGAGCAAGTGAAGGCAACAACAGTACACAGATGTTTTCACCATGCTGGCTTTCAAACGCAAGAAAGCAGTACCTGATGAAGAAGAAAGCCCTGCTGATGCCAACTTTGAGACAATATTCAGCCAAGTCGTGCCTTCTGCTTCTTTCACGCTGCAGGACTACAAATCAATTGATGAAAATGTTCGTACCTGTCGTGAAGAGACTGTTGAAGAAATGATTGCCAAAGTGCAAGATGAAGATCAACCTTTCAGCGATGAATGTGATGATACTGCCAGTGCAGTGGTGCCACTAGACCGATCAGCTAAAAAGGCTGTTGAACTTTTGCAGCACTATTTTGAGCACGAGACTTGTCCAGAATTTCTAGCTAGTTTGTCAGGCATGGGTGCGTACCTCATGAAAAACAACTCGAGCTTGCCAAACAAACCATTCTTCACTCCTTTTTTCTCTTACTCATCCTCATGAGTAAGGTGAGGTTTGAGCAATTTGAATAAAGGTCTTGGTTCACTAAATAAGTGTACTTTGCTTAAATGAAACTTCTGATAAATGGAACACTTTCATGAATCCCCTCCGAGTTCCGTTTAAGAGGAGTCAACTGTATTTGTATAGGAAGAGCGTGAACACAAAGTGAAGAAAAGGAACTAGGAGGCTCACCAGTAAATATACGGCTGGCAGTGTGGGCAACATGGCAACAAGAAGCATTAAAGAGGCCCTGAAACGCTTTTTCTAGTAACTAAGGAATGAATTCACTGGAAAAGCTTATTGCCTCACGAATTCAACGCCGCAAAAACTTTAAAGATCTGTCCAGTGTGAGTGGAGTTATTAAGGTTTGTCGCATGCTGCAGTTGCATTCTCTCTTCTCTCGCCCGGATGAAAGCGCTGGAAGCTATGCAGGGAGGAATGGTAGGGCCACAGAAAAACGTCACATGCGTCTCGTGGCCTTGAGCAATTTTTTTCTTTTTTTTTCTTCAAATGCGCCATTTTTTCTATGTGATCACACGCAGGTGTGGACAAGTCGCGGCCTCCCGCGGCAATTTTTGTAACGAGCGAGCGTGCCATGTTCAAATCAACCAATGGCTGATAGGTGGGTAATTCACGTGTGATTTTTAAACATATTCTGCGGTTTGTCAAGAGAAGAGAAAGCAATTTTTATCTGACTTTGATAATTTATTGTGAACTCCTGGCCGTGTGCTGTGCTATAATATTTGGCTCGCGAGTTGTCGGGAGCCTCTACTACCGATCGGCAGCGTTTTCTGACCATGTGCAAAAAATGTTGCAAGGCTCCTTTTAGCGAAAAGTCAGAGAGGCCGAGAGGATTGATTGGATGACAGTGATGGGAAAGAAGCCAGCTCTCAGTAACTACCGAAAGGGCAAAAATGAAATAAGGTGAGGGAGGTTTTATCATAATTCAAGGAAAAATGCTTCACTGTTTGAAGCAAGGCCAAGTTGCCTTAGAATGCGTTGTCATAAAGTGAAATTCAGTGAGGAAGAACAACAATGCACATACTGTGGGATAGTTAAGGAAACAAGAGAACATGTTCTGATTGAATGCGGCAATATCTACCCAGGTATATGTGTGGGTACAATCTCGCACGAGGCTTCGGGTTTCGAGGACGGACATGGAAAGCTGCACATGTCCCCAATAGAAGTAAGAGATGATTAGAGTACTGGTGGCAGAAAAGTAGAGATAAAGGACAGAAATAGTGTAAAAATGAGGTCATTCTGCCTGAAGAGACAGAAAGATGGAACATAATTTTGTATTTTTCTTTGTTATAGTAACATCGATTTAATCGAAATAGATAAGGCATTAGGCCAACATAAAAAAAAAAGATTTCTTCTCATTATTTTTTTTTGCGACTCTGGCAGCACGCATGTCACTGTCATAAAGGGGACGGTCATAGCATCCATACATCCATACTGTAATAGGTGGCATGGCGAAGACCAGAAAGAGAGCCAGCGCACCTGCATGCGACGTACGCTTCATATCTCCGGCTACTCGGCCGATCCCATAGGTCTCCCAACCTTGGCCATGGGGGAGCTGCGTCGCGCGTTTTGCCGTCTTTCTAGCAAAAGCAGCTCGCTAGGTACCCCACTCCCTTGTTCTGCCTGCGCTCTCTCAGTACATTGACGCGCTATGCACGCGCTGTTGTCTGGCCGCCCTGCACGTGCAGCGTCACCGGTGACTTTCTCCGAAGGTTTAAAAAGATTGTAAAAACATTTTCACGGTGTGAATCTCATCAGAACCGAGAGCGATTCATTGGCAACTTTTGCGGGACCAAGCAAGTCAAACACGATGTTTTTGAGTGAGTGCTATGTGCATCTTTATGGTGAACAGCAGCCTTTCTATGACATTAGAAGTGAGGTGACGGCGTGAATTCTATATGTATGTTACCGCTAATCCACTCTCGGTAATAATCCACTCTCGACGCCTTTGGTCCTCTCATTGCTTGCTTTAGAAGTGGTTGAACTTCATAGGCAGTTTTCAGTTCTGGGACATTTTTAAACTTTTGTAGCAGCTTAGAATGCAGCAGGAGTGTGTGCCTGCTTTCCAGAATGATGAAGGAGCCGCACCTATAGCGTACAAAATGCGAGATGAAAGCGCCAAGGAACACGTTGCCCGTGTGCGCAATGGGAAAACCAAGCAAGCGCCCAGAGCGACCGGAGCTTTGCCCTCTCTTCGCTAGGGCGGCAATTGGCGCTGCACAAACTAGAGCCTGTCTTCCTTACGCATGCGCTTCTTGTCAGACGTTTTCACAAGACGCGAACTGCGTGTAGTAGCAACGTCGATGCACGTTCTCTACAGAGTGCAAGGACTCCTCTTGCGTTCAGGCAGGGCGCAGACCGCATTTGGAACGTGCGCAGATGAGCGTCCCTAGCAGACCTGTTTTTTGCATTGCCAGTCTGCATAGGCAAGACAGTCATGAGTGTTGGGAGCACCCGTTACGCCTTAGCGCTTTCTCGTGTGGACCGTGTGCCCTGAGCGTGTTCGCAGCGTGCAGCCAGCAACATGGCAAGGAGGTGGAACGACTTGCACTGCTTCGCTCCGGGCAGCCACATTGGCTACTTGAGTGGACCAAAAGCATCACTGTTTCCGGCGCCGAAAGTTCACGGCCTCCGCAAGAAGCGGGACTGCAAGCTTCACAGAAAGGTTAAAGCTTTCACAATTTCTTCAGTTTTATGTGAACATCACTTTGAACTGCACTTAGGTAGTTCTGCGTTATAAACGGCAACGAAATGCAGATTCCGAGAGGGAAGTTGCTGCTTGCTCCAGAAGCGGTTTTGACACTTCTTTTAGGCTTCACATGTTATTTTTCCACTGCAACGCCGTGACAACACCAAGATAGGAAGAGATCCGCACAATCAAGAATTTATACGGAGACTGAAGGTGGGCATGGGAAGGTCTTCAGGAGCAGTGAGCGGCCCCCTTGCTATAGGTGCTGTGGACTACTCTGGGAACCCTTTAACACTCTCATTGCATCAAGAATGTTTCATTCCCTTTAAGTCTGGGTCGCAAAAAACGCCAGGCTTGCGCGGAATACGCAGCACAGTGACAGCGAAAATTATAGGAGTGGCCTTTCAGAATCTTTTCTAAACACTCATTGGGTAACTGCTGCAAGCACACTTGCTTGATGTCCGCTACGGCATTAATAATAACAATTTTAGGGTAGTAGACCAGCATTCGCTATGCTATTTTTCGTCATTCTTCTGGAAAACGTGGTATCTGCTAAAATGTTGCGAGGAATATTGTGCGTATTGTTCATGCAGTGGCTGACGAGGATGAGGAATTATGCCTGAAGTGGGCATGCGCCACAGTTAATAGCTGAACAAAAGAAGCTTTTGTAATGGGTTGGAGCATTGGACGACCCACTCGTTACGCTATTTTTATGGTGTGACGACTGGTTGTCTTTTCGCTGTTTTAAAAGGCTTTATAAGTCATATTAACGTGATTGCCTTCCGGACATCAAGCCTGCCTAAGGCAAGTTTGTCAAGAAGTTGCAAGCAACGGGGTGGCTCAGTATTCTTTCGTCGACACTCACGCGTGTCGGTCGCAGTAATCATGTGCTTCATTGGAGCGGCATTTGCGGCACAGCTGTGGTAACAGGATGACCAAAAATCAAGGCGCAGGATACCAGAATATTTGCCACCACTACCCAAGATACGTGTGGCGCAAGACACTGTGTTTTTACACGGTGATGTGTGTGGCAGACCATATCGAGTAGATTTCCGAGGCATGCTCAGCCCTACAGGGCTGCTGCCGGAGGTGTTGTTACTGGGGGCCTACCAGATCAATCATGTCGGGGCTGTCACCATTAGCAATGCAGACACTACCAAACGCTTGCTGGGTGTGAAGGAGCTGAAGGTCAAGGGGCAATGCTGCATCATCGTGGACCCCCGAGATCAGCAGGTGTGGCTGCGCATTCATTGGATGCTTTACAGTGACGACAATGAAGATGTTTGAATGGCGTTGGCAGCGTTTGGGAAGGTTATACAAGTCACCCGGGAGCATTGGCGTGTTCAAGGAGTCAGCGATAAAGGGTCAACCACACGGTCTGTTCTACGCAAGCTCAATAGTGATGCAAAGGTTGAAGATCTCTCGCATCAAATCAGGTTGGCTGGTGAGTGGGCTCTTGTGGTTTCACCTGGTCGGCCAATGCAATGCTGTCAAGGTACCGGCCATGTTAAAAGAGAGTGTAAGGTACTTCAATACTTGTGCTGTCGTGGGTTCGGCCACAGAGAAGACGAGTGCATGCATACGTATGCATCGGCGATCGGATTGGCTGAATGGGAAGCCACAGAGTTGGTGATGGACGCGACCGAGGCTGAGGATGCGGCGAAAAGGGCCGGTTATGTGGTGAGCCCAGATGTTTCAGCAGGTACAGCTGCTTCGATTGGTCGCGTCGAGCCAACAGTACAAGCCGACAAGGCACCGGAGGGCTACTCTAGAGCCAGCCTGCCAAACCAAAGAAGGCCACACAAGTACCCCGTTGAAACTCGAGCACGTGGACACTACTGAATAACCTTCAGTGACGGCTGAGAGTACCAATGACGGGTCCACGAGCAAAAGACCTCACAAACGTTCTGCAGGAGGGAACGAGGTGTTCAGTGAAAAGCATGAAGATGGGCCACCTGCAAAGGCATCTTCGTTCCGATGCAGTAGCACAAGGCTGCGTCTCAACACGATTGCGGACAAACACGAGCCACCACTGCCCTCCAGTGGCACAGGTTCACGTGGAGGCTTCGTGGATGTCTTGCTCCGGGCTAGACGCTGAATGTAAGCATCATGAACTTCTTCATGGTGTAGACATGGCTTTTGCACCGACGTTTAGAGTGGCAACGCTAAATGTTCGAGGTCTTGCTGCCAAGCGGAAACAGAGCGAAGTCTATAGGCTGCTTGTTGATCATGATTTAGATGTACTAGCTGTACAAGAAATGAAAGTAGACGGTGACGAAAAGACCCGGGGCATAGTGCTGAGGTTTACGGCGCGTTAATATGCAATTGTAAGCCATGCAATAGGCACGTCTGCAGGCTGTGTCTTCTTCATTAAATAGTTACCAGGTCTTGTTGTGCAAAATACCTTCTCTTGCCCGTCTGGTAGATTGGTTTTTTGTGATGTTGTACCTAATAAATGCTCGTGGGGTGCTATGTGCATTCATGCAACAACCCTCTGCGAGGAACGCACACTTTTTTTTTCAAAGCTGAAAGAGTACCTCAGTTTGGAAAGGAAGGCTGTGTTACTTCATGATTTTTAACTGCGTCCTCAATGGGCGAGATCGATCTAACGGACGCATCATGTACGATAAAAGCAGCAGAATGCTAGCGGACATATTACTGAATTCGAATTAGAAGACATGGGTGGCTGTATCGAGCGAACGCGGGAAGAGCAATTTACGCATTTTCAGGAGAATAGCCATGTACACCTGTATCACATTTATGTGTCGCTTGAAATAATTGCACAATGTAAGAGCTATGTGGCGTCTACCCTATACACTTCAGTGATCATTGTTTAGCTAAATGTGATATAGGAGCAAAAACAAAAGGCGGAACTTTTTCGCGGGAACAGTGGAAGATGAATTTCACTTTAATTACTGATGAATGTTTTTTAGATCAGGTAATAAATTTTGTCAATGAAATAAAAATGAATGAAGTTAATCTTTTAGGACAATCGGAAGAGTCCAAGCAGCAAATAAAAATAAAAGCTGTTGATCAATCTAGCCCATTGAGTTACATAAGGAAAAGTAAAGAGAAGGCACTCCAAATGTTAGAAAGATTAATTGACTTGAAGTGCAAACAGCTGGGAGAGTATAAAAATGACATACCCAATATTAAGCAGAAACTTGCACTGCATGACGAGGAACGCTACCGTGGTGCACTTCTTTGTGCTAGGGCTGAGGCTTTAGCTGCTGGAGAAACGCCTGCCAAAAGAGCGTTAGGGGTGGAAAAAACTAAGTCTTGACAGAATCACATCGAAAGAATAGAAAAGGATGGTCACAAAGTAACCAATACTGACAGCATTTTACGTGTCTTTTCGAGGCACTTTGTTTGCGTGTAGAGAAGGGTGGTCACAAAGTAACCGATACTGACAGCATTTGACATGTCTTTTCAAGGCACTTTGAAAACCTTTTTTCGTGTAGACAGGTAAACATAAAAGGATTTAAAGCAGAATATTTAGGGCGCACGCTGCAAATGAGTGGTGAAGTGAAAAGCGCTTTGGAATTATCTATATCGGCATCTGAAGTTGAACGGGCAATTGATAAGTTGAATACCGGCAAGTCTCCATGTCCAGATGGTCTGTGTGCCAAGTGGTACAAGAGTTTTAAAAGTGAATTGGCTCCTATAGTTGCGAGTGAGGCATATGAGGAAAAAAATATTACCGTCTTTTGGTGAATCACGTACCATTCTGATTCCCAAGACAGATGAGGTTGAAAAGGTTAGGCACGTCACAGCGTGCTGACCAATCGCACTGACAAACGTAGACTACAAAATAATAATGAAAATATGGCTTCTAGACTTCAGTCAGTAATAAAAGATATTGTCAGTCCACATTAAACGTGTGGAATCAAAGGTCTTCTATTGTTACAAATGTTCATAAAATGAAAATGCGGTCTGTTCTATAATATATTCACGTCAGTCAAGCTCAGGTGGCTATACTACAGCTGGATCTGGAGAAAGCGTTCGATTGCGTCACCCGCAGTCTTTTCTTTGCAGTATTGTCGCATTGTCGCACATTAATGCTAGTAAGATAATTGTGGATGATGTAGCAATGGCATATCGAAATGGTAGTACGAGACTAATAATCAACACATTGCGCTCCCCCATTGGAAATGAGCACTCAATGTGTCAAGGTTGCCCTGTTAGTCCACTGTTGTTTTGCGCCTACATTGAAACATTATGTCTGGCGATACTGCAGAACGATATCATTAGTGGGTATATATTACAATCCTCCGAGGTCAAACTACTCGCTTATGTTGATGATGTTGTTTATGAAGACATTGATGATTCACTAATCATTCGCCGAAGTAACTGGAAGCCACATAAAGTGGGGTAAATGCCTCGATTTTTGGCACGGATCTTGGCCTTCAGCCCCAGAATTTTTCGCAGTCATTAAATGGACAAATACTCCATTTAAATATCTCGGAGTTCTGCTTGAGTCATACAAAAGTACTGATGATTACTGGAAACGGCAAGGAAAAGAAATAAAAGAGAAACGAATAGGTGGAATGCAACTTATCTGTCTATGTTTACTAGGGCTATGCAACTGGTTTTTTGTGTCCAAGCTATGGTATGTGATGCAAGTGGTGTACTGTTCCCGTGTCAATGTGCAAAAATTACATCGAGTGTTTGCAATATTTGTGTGGGGGTCTAACTGGGAAAGGTGCACTCCCACGAATTCGTTTAGACGAGTGAAGTGTGGTAGCCTTGGGCTAGGACATCAAGCAGTTGGTAAATAAGTATTTCCTTTTCCATGAGACAAGAGATCCTTTCCTGCTAACAGTGTGCCAAATAAGACCCCGCAGGGGCGCCTGCGCAAGTAGGCGTTTGGTGTGTAGCGACACCACGGACTCGAGCTAACGGGGGAGTTTCGGCTCCCTCCCACGCCTAGCCGTGCGTGGCTTTGCCGTGTCCGGGGAAAAGGGGATCCTGGGGGTTGAGCTGTCGCTGGGTGATTGGACCTTTAAGGCCCCCCGGAAGAGGCAACACACCCCTTTGGCCCCGGCTTCACGTAGACGGCACCCCTGGGCTGACCCACCCAGGGGAAATCGGCAGTCGCCTTTTCCTATCTCTCTCTCCCTACATCTTCGTCTTTATCTCTTACTATTTATCTGTCCTGTCTTCTACTCTCTTCCGTTTACTTCCAAACTTCCTGGCGGCTAGGGTTAACCCTGTGCAAATAGCCTACCTTGGTCTAGGCGCATTGGGTTATAGTGGCGTTGTACGGCTGGCGTCTGCAGGTTTCAGCATCCGTAAACTTGCAGCGTCCCCTCGTTGGGCTCCGTGGTGGGTGGCCGCCAACGCTACTGAACAACATACAATTAGCATGCACAAAGCATTCCCTTTACTTAGTGATCGTGCCTCCTCAAAGCGGGTACGCACCGAAGATATCAATTTTTTCATCCGGCCAAGACAAACCTTTCCTCATTTCCACGTTATACACTGCGAAAAAACTAACAAGCAAGCCAGAACAGTATCCCCCTTCGTAGTGGCTAGGTCCTTAACCGAAACTCTCGGTGCCGGGTACAAGGTTACCAAAATGGCCAGTGGAGATCTACTCCTTGAAATACGTGACAAAGACCAATTCGATAAACTGAACACCCTCACAACGTTTGGAGACACACCCATCAGTATTACGCCACACAGGTCCATGAACTCATCTCGCGGGGTCGTATCGAACGCAGATTTGCTTGACCTGACCGAAGCTGAACTTCTTGAAGGATGGAAGAGCCAGAACGTGACAAACGTACAGCGTATTAAGATAAGAAGAGATCAAAAGGAAATACCAACAAAACACTTAGTACTGACCTTTGCTTCGAGCGATTTGCCGGAAACAATTCAGACTGGGTATACAAAGACATCTGTGAGGCCATATATTCCCAACCCCCGCCGTTGCTTCCAATGTCAGAGATATGGCCACGGCTCGCAAAGCTGTCGTGGCCAGAAAACTTGTGCTCTGTGTGGAGTCGTGGGCCATGCATCCGACAACTGCGAAGCACCTGCACACTGTGTGAATTGTGGCGGTAGTCATGCCGCGTACTCACGTTCCTGTTCTTTCTGGAAAAAAGAAAAAGAGAGCATCACTTTAAAAATAAAAGAAAACGTTACATTTAAAGAAGCAAGAAAAAGAGTCTCGCCATTTTATGGCCCCACATATGCTGATGCGG
This sequence comes from Rhipicephalus microplus, assembly GCF_043290135.1. Taxonomy (NCBI): domain Eukaryota; kingdom Metazoa; phylum Arthropoda; class Arachnida; order Ixodida; family Ixodidae; genus Rhipicephalus; species Rhipicephalus microplus. The sequence continues at coordinate 11,099,163 of NC_134701.1, forward strand.
CGCGCCAGGGGGCAGTGTCGCACCCGCCCTCGCCACTCCTTCGGCCTGCGCAGAGCGAGCCATTGGCTGTGGCGCCTGCCCCCAAGGTGGCAGTAGTTGAGTCTACTCTGCCTACTATCGAACAGAGACCAGGGACTCCAGGGTCCTCGGGTCTCAAGGCCTCACCTCGCCAGGCGAGGCCCAAGCTTCGAAAAACCAGCTCGCATGAGCGGGCATCCAGTGCCTCCGAGGAGGCAATGAATACGGCGGCACCCCTGGTGCCAAAAGAGCGGCGCGGCTCTCTGGAGCGCGCCAAGAAAACTAAAAAGCTCTTAACAGGGCCTGATAATAGCCCTGCTACTTGAGCTCGACCTTTCAGCTTAAACAAGTCACTCCCTTAACGTACACACAGCACTACTTTACTTCCAATATGGAAACACAAATTATACATTGGAACGTCGGAGGCCTGCTTAAAAACCTCGACGACGTCCAAGAGCTTTTATACAAACACTCACCTCAAGTGCTGTGTGTACAGGAAACACATCTGAAATCCTCCAATACAAATTTTTTACGTGCTTACGTCATATACCGAAAGGACCGAGATGATGCTGTGGCGTCATCCGGTGGCGTAGCCATTATTATTAACCAAGGAGTAGCGTGTACACATTTACCACTCCAGACATCCCTTGAGGCGGTGGCTGTTCGAGCGGTACTTTTAAACAAACACCATCTGCTCTTTGTATGTACCTCCCCACCACCGTCTTGAAAGACGTGAATTTCAGTCTTTAATAGACGAACTGCCTGAACCCTATTTGCTTCTTGGGGACCTAAATGCACCTAGTGGACTGTGGGGCGATTCTCGCTCTGATGCACGAGGTCGTCTCATTGAACAATTTCTCTTCTCTTCTGGTGCCTGTTTGTTGAATAGGAAAGAGCTAACATACTATAACGTTGCCAACAAAACTTACTCGTCTATAGACCTCATCGTATCACCTTCACTCCTAGCATCGTATCACCTTCACTCCTACCCCTACTGAAATGGAAAATCATAAATAATCTATATGGAAGTTACCACTTTCCTGTAGTGTAGAGTTCACAAACAACATATGAATGTCCTCTACATGTTCCCAAATGGCTGATAAACAAAGCAGACTGGGAACAGTTCCACAATACTACACGTTTGAGTTGGAGAGACATATGTAGGTTAAACATAGATGAAGCTGTGCAGTACTTCACAGCTTTTCTAACTGACGCAGCAGCCAGGTGCATACCGCAAACATCTGGAATGCCCGGCAAACGACACGTCCCATGGTGGAACACGGAGTGTCGTAATGCGCGAAAGGAACAGAACAGGGCATGGAGATTGCTGCGGAACTCGCCAACAGCGGAAAATCTTGACACGTTCAAGAAAATAAAGTCTCAAGGAAGGAGAATGCGTCGGCAGGCCAGAAGAGAAAGCTGGCAGAAGTTTTTGTCAGGGATCAATTCATACACACAGGAGGCTAAAGTCTGGAACATGGTTGGTAGGATAGCAGGGAAACAAGTACACACACTTCCACTTGTAAACACTCAAGGTGATACCTTGGAAGATCAGGCAAACTTCCTCGGGGCACATTTTGAACGGGTATCCAGCTCTTCCCACTATACAGACACTTTCCAAAAATACAGAACAAGAATAGAAAAGCAGAAACTCGAACACAAATCCACTAGAAACGAGGCATATAACCAAGCTTTCAGTCTAGCGGAGCTCCGAACATCCCTAAACTCCTGCAGTACTTCTGCCCCAGGTTCTGACCGTGTGGTGTATGAAATGTTAAAAAACCTACCAGCCGAAACACGAAAAACCCTACTTTGTTTGTACAATGCTATCTGGTTTTCTGGCACTATCCCTACCTCCTGGAAAGAGGCTATTATTATTCCCATTTTGAAAGAGGGCAAGGACCCTTCTTTAGCTTCAAGTTATAGGCCTATTGCACTTACAAGCTGCTTGTGCTAAGTATTCGAAAAAATGATAAACTGCCGACTTGTACATATCCTTGAAACAAACAATTTGCTCGACCCATTTCAGTGCGGGTTTCGAGAAAGTAGATCCACCACAGACCACCTTGTTCGTATCGAGGCACAGATCAGAGACGCCTTCGTCCATAAACAATATTTTCTCTCTGTGTTCCTCGATATCGAAAAGGCGTATGATACAACATGGCGTTTCGGAATTCTAAGAGACCTGTCCCACCTTGGTGTGCGTGGAAGAATGTTTCTTATAATCGAAAGTTACTTGTCCAACCGGACATTCCGTGTCCGTCTGGGCAGTGTGCACTCCCAAACATTTGTCCAGGCAAAAGGCGTGCCACAAGGTGGCGTGCTTAGTTGCACACTTTTTATTATCAAAATGAATTCTTTGCACTTGTCCATTCCCCGCAATATGTTCTATTGTACATATGTCGACGACGTTCAGCTTGGCTTCAAGTCATGCAACTTGGCCATGTGTGAGCGGCAGGTTCAGCTGGGTTTAAATAAGGTCTCCAAATGGGCAGATGAAAACGGATTTCGACTTAACCCACAAAAAAGCACGTGTGTCTTGTTCTCTCGAAAGAGAGGCATGCACTCGGAACCTGACATTCGACTGAACGGGCAACGTCTGTCCGTCAAAGCCGAGCAGAAATTTTTAGGCTTAATCTTGGACAACAAGTTGACCTTCGTACCGTACATCAAGTATTTAAAAACAAAATGTTTAAAAGCCATGAATGTTATAAAAGTGTTGTCACGTACTACGTGGGGTAGTGATGGGCAATGCCTCATGAACCTTTAAGAAGCCTCATTCGCACCCGCTTAGATTATGGGGCCGTTGTCTATCAGTCTGCTACTCAAAGTGCCTTGAAGATGCTGGACCCCGTGCACCATTTGGGCATCCGCCTTTCTACGGGTGCTTTTCGCACCAGCCCCGTAGAAAGCCTTTATGTTGAGTCAAATGAGTGGTCGCTTCATCTGCAGAGAACTTACATGTCCTTTGTTTATTTCCTTAAGGTGAAAGCGGACAAGAAGCACCCCTCATACTCTACAATTAATGATTTGTCGAGCTCAACTCTGTTTCAAAACAAGCCTTCGATAAGGCAGCCCTTCTCAGTTCGCCTGAAGTGTCTAGCTGAAGAAACTGCAGTGTCACTTGAACACAATTTAATGGCTCCTGTAGCATACCCGCCACCGTGGCAGTGGCACACTATAGACTGCGATGTGTCTTTCCTAGAAGTTACAAAACATGCACCTATTTCCCATATCCGAACATACTTTTTGGAACTTCAACACAAATACACACGTCCTGAGTTCTTCACAGATGCTTCCAAGACCAACTCCTCTGTGTCCTACGCTGCTGTCGGCCCATTCTTTTCGGATGCTGGCCCTCTACATCCACACACAAGTATCTTCACAGCGGAAGCTTACGCGATACTTGTGGCAGCTAAACACATCAAACAATTACAAATACAAAAAGCAGTAATTTATACAGACTCCCTCAGTGTGGTAACGGTTCTGCACAGTCTTAAAAAACAAAAAAACCCGGTCCTTGTCTCACTTTACTCCATTTTGTGCACACTCTGCACACTCAAACAACATGTTGTAGTGTGCTGGGTGCCAGGGCACCGTGAGATCCAAGGCAACATGAGGGCGGATCAGCTCGCTGCATCCGTCCATGAGAGCACCGCCATTACATCCATATCAATCCCGGCCCTTGATCTTAAGCCCTCTCTCAAACGAAACCTCAGGGACTGCTGGCAGAGCAAGTCGGATACACACACACAAAACAAACTACACGTTATCAAGCCACACCTTGGCCAATGGCTTCCAGTATCAAAATCGCGTCATACAGAGGTCAAAAAGACTCAGGATAGGACACACATACACAACACACTCATATCTTTTGACCGGGGGCGACCCACCATTGTGTGACAGATGTGGTGAAGCACTAACAGTTCTTCACATTTTAATTCAGTGAAAACAATTGGACACTATAAGAAAACAACACTTTCCATTACCCTACCGACAACATATACCTTTACACCCTACAATGTTTTTCGGTAGAGAACCGCTTTTTAGTTATAAATCGTTGCTAGCGTTTTTAAAAGAAATTCATAGTTTTCATATCATATACTCGGGCATTCCGTAGCACGACCTCTCCTAAGAGGTTTTCGCTGCGGTGGCTACACAAGAAAGCACTTGCCTCACGACCCTTGGACGCAAGGGTATGAACGAGTGAGGCACTTGTGCTAATGCCATACATATCCACCATCGTCTTTTATTATCACCAACTTTGTTCATCTATTCGCATCCCACACACCTTTCACGGCATGGTCATGATTTTATTACTTGTATGTTTTTACCCGCCTTACCACGAGGAATTTTATGGCCCTTATACAGCCGCTAATCACAATCATCGTCCGCTATCCTTGTCCCATGAACTGGCGCTCTTTGGCCATCAAATGGCCCTTGCGCCAAAAGACGCCATATAACATCAGTGTGCCAAATAAGACTAGGTAGACTGTTGCCGGAGTTTTTTGTGGGCACTCAATTATGACTCTGGCGCTGCGAGGCTACATGAACGAAGCCGTGGCCAGTGTGCAGTTCTTGTGTGTTTGTTTTCCGACTGAATACCTGTGGTCTGTAGGGAAAAAAAAACTGTACAAATATTTATGGTCAGAATGTACTTAAACAAGTAAAAAAAAATGCAGGCAGCTCCAAGTCTAAAAGGTTCCTTTTTAAATTACACACTGCAACGCTTTCTGTAGGAAGTTTCCTCGAGGAGCGTGGTTTTTGTATGCTATGGGGATTTGACTGTTTACTCTGTAAAACACCGGCAACTATTGATCATGTTTTCTCACACTATTGGGAAGGAGTATATTTTTGGGATGTATTGCAAAGGACAACTAAAGAAAGAATTTCTTTTAGACCCGTCCAGAATCTGGTATTTGGCATTCGATAATGATGATGGATTACCTTTTGATTTAATCATAATGACTGCCTTAAACAGTATATGGCGCTCTAGAATGGCTGGATTTCACTCTGATCCTGACAAACGATCAGCAAGACAGTATTTTAAAAAAAGTATCTCACAGTTTTTCGAAGTAGTAAAAACAGATCAATGTGTACTTGTTTAGTTAGGGAGGGTAGAAGCCCTACTGACCATGAAGGTATATTAGGACGTGATGTGTATAGTAGTGCTTCACAGCCATAGTTATTTTCCTGTTATGTATGTTGTGTCATCATCATCAGCGTGACTACGTCCACTGCACGACAAATGCCTCTCCCATGTTCCGCAAGTCGACTCGGTCCTGTGCTTGCTGCTGCCAATTTATACCCACAAACTTCTTAATCTCGTCTGCCCACCTAACCTTCTGTCTCCCCCTAACCCACTTGCCTTCTCTAGGAATCCAGCTAGTTACCTTTAATGACCACCGGTTATCCTGTCTATGTGCAACGTGCCCGGCCCATGTCCATTTCCTCTTCTTGATTTTAACTATGATATTATCACGGGGTCGTGACGTGGCCGAAGACAGGATATATTGTATTGGGATTTAACAGTTTATTTGGCCGAACCAGTGCCCGGCAAACGGAAAGTCCGATTACAGTAGCAGTCTTGCACAGATAGCAGTGAACGGAGCGTCGGCCGTCGATCAACTACTCACAATCGGCGAAGTGCGTCGGCATTTATACTCTTGCCATCGAATGTTCTAGCGTTATCGCTGGCGGTGGCGTAGGTTCCAGAATAATCTGTACAGTTCGCAGAGTGGGCGTGATCTTATCAAAATGATCTACTAAAGTCTGGAAGCTTCTCGAAAACTGCACACGCATTTTTTTGTGTTGAGAATTGTGTAGTCTTTTGGAGCGATAACAAAACTTGAGAAATGGAACGTGGCATCACCCCCGCCCGAAAAAGGCATCGTTCCGATGCTTTAACTAAAGGTGAAGGTACAACAAATAATGCAAGAAAGTACAATGAATAAATTACGATACAATAATAATAAAAAAAAAACGCTGTTTCAGTTTGTTAACGCGCATGAAACGGCTTGAGGCGCGCGACATGGACGACATCAGGTCGCGATCGGCGTCGTTGAGAGTTCGTGATGCCATCGGGAACAACCTCGTAATCAAGTGGGCTGAGACGTTGAACCACCCTGTACGGTCCGAAGTACCGTCGCAGAAGCTTTTCGCTTAGTCCACGTCAGCGTATCAGCGTCCATACACAAACACGTTCACCGGGCTGGTATGCCACGAAGCGTCATCGAAGACTGTAATGACGGCTGTCGGTCGTCTGTTAATTCTTGATACGGCAACGCGCGAGTTGTCGGTCTTCTTCGGCGCGTTGAAGGTATTCACTCACATTGAAGTTTTTTTCGTCGGTGACGTTGGGTAACATGGCATCGAGCGTCGTTGCCGGGCTTCTTCCGTAGACCAATTTGTATGGAGATATCTGCGTCGTCTCCTGCACCGCCGTGTTGTATGCGAAGGTCACGTACGGAAGAATGACGTCCCACGTCTTGTGTTCGACATCGACGTACATTGCCAGCATGTCGGCGATTGTCTTGTTTAGCCGCTCGGTGAGGCCGTTGGTCTGTGGGTGGTACGCTGTCGTCCGGCGGTGGTTTGCCTGGCTGTATGCCAAAATCGCTTAAGTTAAGTAAGCAGTAAATGCCGTTCCTCTGTTGGTGATAAGGACCTCCGGGGCGCCGTGACGTAGGACGATATTTTCGACGAACTTAGCTACCTCGGATGCACTGCTTTTTGGCAGGGCTTTTGTCTCGCCGTAGCGGGTGTGGTAGTTGGTAGCTACCACGATCCATTTGTTTCCGAAAGCTGACGTCGGGAACGGCACCACTAGGTCCATACCAATCTGCTGGAAAGGTCGGCGAGGTGGTTCAACTGGCTGCAGAAGTCCCACCGGCCTTGTCGGTGGTGTCTTGCGTCGTTGACAGTCCCGGCATGTCCTCACACAACGAGTGACGTCAGTGGTAAGACGTGGCCAACATTTACCTCGCGAGCGTGCGAGAAACACCGTGGTGCCCTGCTGTCGGATTGTCGTGCAGGGCCTGCAGGATTTCTGGTTGCAGAGCTGAAGGCACCACAAGGAGGTACTTGGCTCGAAGCGGTGAAAAGTTTTTCTTTCGGAGAATACCGTTTCGCAGGAAGAATGACGCAAGTGCGCGCTTGAATACCTTCGGGACTTCGGCGGTCCGGCCTTCAAGGTATTCTATTAGGGCCTTAAGTTCCGGGTCGGCCCGTTGTCGTTCAGTGAAGTCGTCGGTAGTTATCGTTCTCAAGAAATAGTCGTCATCCGGGTCGTTGGGTGGTGGTTGGTCGACAGGCGCACGAGAGAGACAGTCGGCGTCGGAGTGTTTCTTGCCGGACTTGTAAACGACAGTAATGTCATATTCTTGAAGTCCCAGGCTCCATCGTGCGAGGCGACCCGAAGGGTCCTTCAAGGTGGCTAGCCAACACAAGGCGTGGTGGCCGCTCACAACTTTGAAGGGCCTGCCGTAGAGGTAGGGGCGAAATTTCAACGCAGCCCAGATGATGGCGAGGCACTCCTTTTCTGTTGTGGAATAATTGGCTTCTGCTTTGGATAGCGATCGGCTGGCGTAACTAATAACCCTTTCAAGTCCGTCAGCCCTCTGCACAAGAACGGCGCCAAGACCTACGCTGCTTGCGTCAGTGTGTATTTCTGTCTCGGCGAATTCGTCGAAATGGGCAAGTAACGGAGGCGTCTGGAGGTGATGTTTAAGCTCCTGGAAAGCATGTTTCTGCGGCGTTTCCCACTTGAACTCCACGTCGGCCTTGGTTAGGTTAGTGAGAGGATCAGCGATGCGGGCGAAGTTTTTCACGAAGCGCCTATAATAGGTGCACAGGCCCAGTAATCGGCGCACCGCCTTCTTGTCAGTGGGGGGCGGGAAGTGGGCGTTGGCGGCTGTTTTCCGTGGATCGGGACAAACTCCAGATTTGCTAATAACGTGCCCCAGAATTGGCGGCTGTTTTCTGTGGATCGGGACAAACTCCAGATTTGCTAATAACGTGCCCCAGAAACAAGAGCTCCTCGTACGCAAATCTGCACTTTTCTGGCTTCAGTGTGAGTCGGGACGTCTTGATGGCTTGAAGTACAGCTTCAAGGCACCGAAGATGCTCGTCGAAACTCGAGGAAAACATGACTGCTACTTCAATCTACTGCTACTTCAAGTCTGCTACTTCAATCCTGCCAGTACTGTATCCATAACGCATTCAAAAGTTGCAGACGCTCAGCAAAGGCCAAAGGGCATTACCTTAAACTCGAAGAGGCCATCCGGTGTTATAAACGCCGTCTTCTCTCGGTCTTTTTCGTCGACTTCGATTTGCCAATAGCCAGTCTTGAGGTCCGTTGACGAAAAGTACTTGGCGTTATGGGGCGGATCAAGTGCGTCGTCTATTCGTGGGAGAGGATGCACGTCCTTTCTTGTGATTTTGTTCAGGCAGCGATAATCGACGCAGAAACGTAGGGTCCCATCTTTTTTCTTCACTAACACCACGGGGGATGCCCATGGACTCTTGGACAACTGGATGATGTCATCCCGCAGCATTTCATCAACTTGTCTCTTCATGGCCTCACGTTCTCGCGTCGAAACCCTGTACGGACTCTGACGGAGTGGTCTGGCATTTTCTTCGGTTATGATGCAATGTTTTGTGATTGGCGTCTGCCGAATTTTCAATGACGATGAAAAGCAATCTTCGTATTGCAGGAGCAGGGCCTTGAGCTGTTCTTGCTTATGGTTCGGAAGTCTGGGATTGACTTTGAAAGCTGTGGGAGGGGCTTGGTTCCTCTCAGCAGGTTTTGCCGAATTGGCGAGGGCGAAAGCACTGGTGGTCTTCACAATTTCTTTGATGTATGCGACCGTTGTTCCTTTGTTCGCATGTTTGTACTCATTGCTGAAATTTGTGAGCATAACCGTTGCCCTGCCTCCCCGCAGCTCTGCAATTCCTCTTGCGACGCAAATATTTCGTGTGATCAACAGATGCTGACTGCCTTCAATGACACCTTCCAAGTCAGGTGATTTAGGAGCGCCGACTGAAATAATGACGCTAGAGCGAGGCGGAATGGTGACTTGTTCTTCCAGCAAATTCAAGGCATGGTTTTCTGACGGCGTGCGCGGCAATTGTGCTTCTTTTGTGGATAACGTTATCGACTTTGTTCTTAGGTTGATGACAGCACCATGGAGGCATAAGAAGTCCATACCAGGGATGATATCTCTTGAGCAACGCTGTAGGACTACGAAGTCTGTAGGATAAATACGGCCGTTAATGGTGACTCTCGTTGTGCAGATTCCTGCAGGCGTTACGAGATGACCTCCGGCTGTGCGGATTTCAGGGCCTTCCCAAGCTGTCCTAACTTTCTTTAATTTCGCGGTGAACGACCCACTGACAAGGGAATAGTCGGCTCCGGTATTGACGAGAGCGGTCACACTGTGGCCGTCGATAAGAACGTTGAGGTCGCTAGTTCGCTGTCACGCATTACAGTTAGGGCGTGGCGTCGGGTCACGGCTGCGTCGGCTTGTTCCGCTGCTTCCATGTTGTGTCGTCAGGTCACCTTCGGTAAGTGAGTTTTCGCCGTCAGCGCTTTGCCTGGTTGGCGTTGTGTTCGGAAAGCTCCGTCGCGGCGGCGTCGTCGGAGGAGGATCTTTGGTAGTTCGTCCAGCAACCGCACCTCCATCGGTTGCTGCCCTTAGTTTCCCGGATACGGGCTAAGAGACCGGCCCCGCGTTGGGCCAGAGTACTGCCGGGGGTGCGGTGACATGCGGCGGCTTGGCGACGGCGAACGGGAAGGACTTCAGGGTGTCCATTGAGTTCCTGTCAGGTAGTCGGCGATGTCACGTGTCTGTTCTTCTTGCTGTGGACGCGGTGCATTGACGGCGAAGCCACGCAGTCCCACTTATCGGTACTGGCAATGGCGGTATGTGTGCCCGGCCTCGCCGCAGTGGTAGCAGAGCGGGCGGTTGTCAGGTGCACGCCAATTGTCCGTTTTCTTCGGCACACTGCGCTGGTCCGCTCGCGAACGGTAGGATGTCGGTAGGGGTGGTGGTGGCGGTGGCGTCTGGCGACGGAAGTGGGACTGGGCGGTGTTTTCGCGTGGACGGGGAGGAGCGTTGTGGCGCACTGCAGAGGCGTAGCTCATAGTTTCTGGCTCGGGCAGCGGTGTTTGGGGAATTCGAAGCGGTTGCCAAACTTCTTCTCGCACAATGTCGCCGATCGAACCCACTTGAGGCTGCACCCAAGGCAACAGCTTGCGCAGTTCTTCCCACAGGATTGCTCGGATCGTTTCACGCAGGTCTTCGGAGTCACTGGCTTGAGCAGCCGCGCATTCTGGAGTCAGGCAACGATTATACTGTCTGGTGCGCATGTCCAAGGTTTTTTCGATAGCGGTCGCCTCGGATAGGAATTCTTGGACGGTGTTCGGTGGATTCCTCATTAGTCCCGCGAAGAGCTCCTGTTTGACCCCTCGCATGAGGAAATGAACTTTCTTCTCCTCAGGCATGTCTGGGTCAGCGTGACGGAATAGGCGGGTCATATCCTCTGTGAAAATTGTAAACTTTTCATTTGTTAGCTGAACCCGGGTCTCTAGTAGAGCTGCGGCCCTCTTTTTGCGACTCGCGAACGTTTGCAGGAATGCGCCGCAGAAGACATCCCACGTTCGGAGCGTGGATTCCCGATTGTCGAGCCAGGTCTTTGCGGTGTCTTCCAGGTAGAAGTACACACGACGGAGCTTATCTTCGTTGTCCCAGTGGTTGAGAGCAGCCACGCGGTCGTATGTTTCTAGCCAGGTTTCTGTGTCTTCAAACAATGACCCATGGAACGTTGTCGCTGCAGTCGAGGTCATGGCCTTGGTCTTCCGCGCCTTGTCTTGTAGAAGCCTGTACTTGAAACCTTGCTGTCGGCGGCTTGTTCGTTGCTCTTGGTTGGCGTCGGTGTCTTCTCCGCGACGTGGGCTAGGTTCACGGCTTGACGGGGGCGTCCGATACATGAACGAAGCAGCACTTCCACGAGATGTCACGGGGTCGTGACGTGGCCGAAGACAGGATATATTGTGTTGGGATTTAACAGTTTATTTGGGCGAACCTGTGCTTGGCAAACGGAAAGTCTGATTACAGTAGCAGTCTTGCACAGATAGCAGTGAACGGAGCGTCGGCCGTCGATCAACTACTCACAAGCGGCGAAGTGCGTCGGCATTTATACTCTTGCCATCGAATGTTCTAGCGTTATCGCTGACGGTGGCGTAGGTTCCAGAATAATCTGTACAGTTCACAAAGTGGGCGTTATCTTATCGAAATGATCTACTAAAGTCTGGAACCTTCTCGAAAACTGCACACGCGTTTTGCGCTGAAAATCGTGTAGTGGTTTGGGGCGATAACAAAACTTGAGAAATGGAACGTGGCAATATCCTTAACCACGATTTGTTCCCTTATTCACTCTGCTCTCTTGTCTCTCAAGGTTACACCTACCATTTTCCTTTCCATTGCCCGCTGTGTTGTCCTCAATTTAAGCTGTACCCTCCTTGTAAGTTTCCAGGTTTTAGCTCCATAGCTAAGTACTGGTGAGATGCAGCTGTTATATACCTTTCTCTTGAGGGATAGTGGCAATCTACCTGTCTTGATTTGAAAGTGCTTGCTAAATGTGCTCCACCCCATTCTTATTGTTCTAGTTACTTCAGTCTCATGGTTCGGCTCCGCAATCATTACCTGTCCTAAGTAGATATAGTCTTTTAGAACTTCAAGTGCATTATCACATATCACGAAGTGCTGTTTTCTACCGAGGTTGTTGTACATTACTTTCATTTTCTGCAGAATAATCTTAAGACCTACTTTTCTGCTCTCCTTCTCCGACTCCATAATCATGAGTTGTAATTCGTCTCCCGAGTTACTCAGCAATGCAATGTCATCGGCGAAGCGCAGGTACTAGGGTATCCTTCATTAACTTTTGTGCCTAACTGTTCCTTTTCTAGGCCTCTGAAAAACTCCTGTACGCACACGGTAAATAGCATCGGGGAGATTGTATCGCCCTGCCTTACACCCTTCTTGATTGGTATTCTATTGCTTTCTTTATGATGCACTATGGTAGCAGTTGATCCTGTGTAGATTTGTTCCAGGATGTTTATGTATGCTTCGTCGACACCCTGATTTCACAGTGTCTGCATCACTGCTGATATTTATGCTGAATCAAATGCCTTCTCGTAATCTATCAAGACTATGTATAGTGGGTGGCTATATTCTGAGCATTTCTCTATTACCTGATTGATAGTATGAATGTGGTCAATTGTTGAACAGCCCATTCGAAATCCTGCTTGTTCCTTTGGATTGATTGAATTCTAATATTGTCTTGACTCTGTTAGCAATTACCTTTATAAATAGCTTGTATACTACGGAGAGCAATCTGATCGGCCTGTAATTCTTCAAGTCCTTGTCATCTCCTTTCTTATGTATTAGGATGATGTTAGCATTCTTCCAAGATTCTGGTACTTTTCTCAACAAAAGACCCCTCGTAAAGAGGGTCACTAGTTTTTATAACACAATCTGTCTTCCATCTTTCAGCAGATCTGATGTTACCTGATCCTTACCAGCAGCTTTGCCTCTTTGCATGCTCTCCAAGGCTTTTTTGACTTCTGCTATCATTAATGGTGGGGTGTCATTTGGGTTACTGCTAGTTTTTATGTTAAGGTCCTGGTTATGCTGACTACTGTACAGATCTCTGTAAAGCTCCTCTGATAATTTTACTGTCCTATCCATATTGGTAGTTACTTTGGCTTCCTTGTCCCTCAGTACATACGTCTGGTTTTTACCTATCCCAAGTTTTCTCTTCACTGCTTTGACGCTTCCTCCATTCTTCAGAGCATGTTCGATTCTCCCCATATTATATATTCTGACATCGGATACCTTATGTTTATTAATAAACTTAAAAATCTCTACCAACTCTATTTTGTCTGTTGTACTTGAGACTTTCATGCTTTGATGCTTCCTAATAAGATTCTTCGTTTTTTTTGGGGGGGGAAAGCTTGCCAGTGTCCTGTCTAGCTATCATGCCTCCAACTTCCACTGCACACTCCGTAATGATACTCGTCAGATTATCATTCATTGTATTTACGCCAAGGTTGGTTTCCTCAATAAGAGCCGAGTATCTGTTCTGAAGCGAGACTCTGAATTCCTGTATGTACTTTCCCTCTCAGTGCTAGCTCATTGATGGGCTTCTTGCGTATTAGTTTCTGTCGTTCCTTCTTCAAGTCTAGGCGAATTCGGGACCGTACCATTCTATGGTCACTGCACCGCACCTTGCAAAGCACTTCCGCATCCTGCACGATGCCTGGGTGTGCACACACGTCTATTTTGTTTTTATTTTGGTCATTAGGGCTCCTCCATGTCCACTTCGGTACCCTTGCTTTCGGTAGAAGGTATTCAAAATCCGTAAATTACTGCATTCTGCGAATGCTACTAGTAGCTCCCCTCTGGCATTTCTAGTACAGATGCCATAATCTCCTACTGCCTGGTCTCCAGCCTGTTTCTTGCTTACTTCTGTATGTTGTGTATTGCAGTATACTTATCGTGTCTAAATTTTATCCAGAAATAAAGACTAGAAAAAAAACCCGGCATGGCTCAGTGATAGAATACTGGGCTGGCACCCAGGGTACTGTTTTTTTTTTTTCTTAATTTCGCGCGATGTGGTTACGGACGCCGGTGGTGGTGGCGGACAACTACGGCGCTGCGCGAGACCCGAGTTGTGATTTCATAACAGCTTTCACTGTGAAAAATGAGACCGGTGCAAATTTCCCAAAATCCGAGTCCTAAAAAAGTCATATTACGGAATGCAAAGTTTGCATGTAACTAATTTACCAACACATTCATTACCGAAAATTTGCAAATAATAAGTAATCGCGCGTCTAAGGTTGGTGTGCGTACATAGCAGCACTGATAATATCGAAATTTGCAATGGATGTGTAAGGAAAATCCACGAAAATTGTAAGCTGGCGCGCCTTAGTAGCGTGAAGCGTTACTGTGGCGCTATATTGTCTTGTGCTTGCTCAAGAAAGACGATGGCAGTTGGGCATGTGCCACGAAGGACTACGAAATGGACGAAAAAGAAGAACTCGCTTGCGCATTCTAATTAAAAAGATCGACCTGCTTCTAGTGTCTCAATCTCTGCGGCAAGACCTCGGTTTTGACGTCGCGACACTGGTGGAGGTACTGAAGCCTACAACCGGATGCAGGACAGTTTTGCTCGGACCCGTTCACCTAGTCCAGAGACCCAGCCCCTCGTCATGACTCCGGTGCACCGATTCAGTCGGCGCCTACTAGGCCTAAGTCCGGTGTCCGCACCTGTCCCGACTCTAACCAGCATGGCAGCTCCTACCACATCCACATCTACCCTTCCATCGCAGACCACTCTTTCCTCGCAGGTGACTCTTGAACATCCTCACATTCCTGAAGTTTTCCATGGGGAAGAGTACGAGGATGTAGAGCACTGGCTCGAACAGTTCGAATAGGTCGCTGTATGTAATCTCTGGAATGAATAGCACAAACTTGGTCCTACATATTTCACCCTGGAAGATAGCGCTCGCACGTGGTACGAGAACCACGAGGCTACTTTCCAATCTTGGGGAGATTTCCGTCGAAAGCTTCTCGCCACATTTTCGAACACGGACCGACGGGATCGCGCACAGCAAGCGATTGAGGCTCGGGTACAAAAACCCAACGAAACAGCTGCCATGTACGCAGTGGGTATGATCCGTCTGTTTCGACGAGCTGACCCTGACATGCCTGAGGCGAGGAAGGTGCATCACTTAATGCAGGGTGTCAAAGAACCAGTGTTTGTGGGCCTTGTATGAAATCCACCTACAACACTAGATGAATTCATGAGAGAGGCGACTGTCATCGAGCACGCACTGCAACAACGATGCCGACACTTTGACCGCCTGCCGAACCACAAAGCAGTAAGTGCTGCAGCTCAGAACACTGCCGTATGTAAAAGTTTCCTACGACAAATGATTAGGGAAATACTGCGTGAGGAACTTCGGGCCCTCTGCGTCCCTCCTACCCAACCGCCCGTCGCATCTGTTGCCCAAATCGTCTGCCAAGAGTTGAGGCGCCACCCGCCCAAGTCCTGAGCCACATCCAGCGAGCTACGCTGATGCGACCCGTCGTCCTCCACCGTCATTGGTGACGACACCCTTCCAGCCACAACCCGCGGCCGTACCTTGGTGGCAATGGGATTCGATGGGACGACCACCAGTTCGCTGAACTGACTTGTGGCGCATGGCCGATCGTCGACCTATTATTTGCTTTTGCTGCAGAGAACCAGGTCACATTGCCCGCTATTGCCGTCATAGCGATTCCGGGTTCGAGAACTTTTCTCGTCCCGCTTCTTTCCGCTTTGAAGACCGTCGTGCCCACAATGCCGATCAACTGTCGACTGGCCAAGCAACTACACCGCGTCGCTGGCGATCTCCATCTCCTGCGCGTCACCGTGACTTTCCTCAGAGCTACGCGGACGTCACCAGAGGCCGTTCGCCTAGCCCGCCCCGGGGAGACTAACTGCTGCGACCTCCGGGGGCAAGGTGTCCAATCGTCGAGACACCGAAAAGTTCCCCCTATCATCGTAAGAAGATATGACGACAACCACGATGAATACGACGACGAATACGACGACGAATACTGATGCCAGTAAAGTTGTACGTGCTGATCTTGGCGTTTTCATTGACGGACATCACGTTACAGCACTGGTCAACACTGGCGCCGACTTCTCAGTCATGCAACAACTCACCGACCGCCTTAGAAAGGTCAAGACACCTTGGACAGGGCCGCACATAAGGAGTGCTGGTGGTCAGCTGATGACTCCCGTGAGTAAATCCACCACTCGACTTCGCATTGGGGATTCTAGCTTCGTGGCCACTTTCGTCCTGTTGCCAGACTGCTGTAAAGAGCTGATTTTGGGCATGGATTTTCTTTGAGATCATGGTGCCGTTATCAACATCCCTCAACGTATGGTGACGTTTTGCGCACATCCGCAAGTCGACGACAGCAGCGAGAAACTACGCGGCCGTTTGCGAATAGCCGACGATGTGATGCTCCCACCGAGATTCTGCTGCCTTGTGTCTGTGTCCAGTGGGTGGCCTTCCTATAAAGATGTGATAGTGGAGCACATAGTCACTCTTTTGCTCACGCAAGGCATTTCCATCGCGAGAGGCATTGTAACGCTTACTGGTGGACAGGCAGAAGTGCTCCTCACAAACTTCAGCGACGAGTGCCGTCAGATCCAGAAGGGTACCGCAATTGCCTACTTCGACGATATAGACCGAGCCGGGGATTGCTGTGCTTTGCAACCAGACGACGCGACAGTCCCTGCCTCGACAACTTTGTCGGCTCCACGCTACCGCCCTCTGATAGGAAGCGCCTGCTTGGACTTTTACACCAATTCGAAGACTGCTTTTCGTGTACGTCAAAGTTCCAGCGGACACCATTGACCAAGCACCGCATCATTACTGAAGACAACACGCGACCTATTCGGCAGAACCCCTACCGTGTGGCTCCAAAAGAACGCGAGGAGATTCAGAAGCAAGTACAGAAGATGCTCGTGGATGACGTCATACAACCTTCAAAAAGTCCTTAAGCGTCCCCCGTGGTTTCGGTAAAGAAAAAAGACGGCAGCTTGCGTTTCTGCATTGATTATTGCAATTTGAACCAAGTCACGAAGAAAGACGTCTATCCACTGATTCGCATAGATGATTCACTCGATCGGCTGCGTCATGTGCGCTATTTCTCTTCAATGGACTTCCGAAGCGGCTACTGGCAGATAGAAATCGACAAGAGAGATCGTGAAAAAACGGCCTTTGTGACGCCTGATGGCCTTTAAGGTGCTTCCTTTTGGGTTGTGCTCGGCGCCAGCCACTTTTCAGCGTCTCATGGACACCGTAATATCGGGCCTGAAGTGGCAAACATGCTTGGTCTATCTGGGCGATGTTGTATTCTCAGCATTATTCGAGGAACATCTCAGCCGTCTATTCACCGTACTCCAAGCCATACGCTCGGCCGGCCTGACTTTAAAACCAGAAAAATGTCATTTTGGTTTCAACGAGCTCAGCTAGGCCATGTCGTCAATCACGAGAGTGTTCGACCTGACCAGGCCAAAATAGACGCCTTAGCGCAATTTCCTGCGCCCCGTGACAAAGAGGCTGTAAGACGCTTCTTAGAATTGTGCGCCTATTACCGTCGATTTATCGAGGACTTTTCGTCTATTGCGGCGCCATTGACACGACTCACACGTGAGGCCGTCCCCTTCTTTTAGGGTGAACAGGAGCAAATGGCACTCAATGAACTACGACAACGACTGCAAACACCTCCAATCTTTGCGCACTTGGACCAAAACGCCCCTACAGTACTTCACACTGATGGCAGCAATGTAGGTCTAGGTGCCGTTCTGGTGCAGTGGCAAGACGGCTGTGAAAGAGTAATAGCCTACGCCAGCAGAACTCTCTCTCGCACGGAGGAGAACTACTCGACCATCGAGAAAGAGTGTCTCTCCGTGGCGTGGGCAGTCATCAAATTTCGGCTGTATTTGTACGGCCGATCCTTCAAGGTTGTTAGCGACCATCACTCTTCGTGCTGGCTCACCAACCTTAAAGATTCATCTGGTCGTTTGGCGCGCTGGAGCCTAAGGCTTCAAGAGTTTGACATGACCGTTGTCTATAAATCTGGAAAGAGGCACACCGACGCCGACTGTCTCTCACGGTCCCCAGTGGAAACTGTCGCTCCTGATGACGAAAACATTGACACGGCATTCTTGGGAGTTGTCAACACGGCCACTATTGCACGAGAGCAGCGCAGTGACCCTGAGCTGTTACCACTCATTGAATATTTAGAAGGACGACGTAAAGACGTGCCGCGGTTATTTGCTAGAGGACTGCCATCTTTTTGCTTGCGAAACGATGTTCTCTATAAGAAAAACTTCCCACCAACCGGTAACTTGCACTTGCTCGTCGTGTTTGCCTCTCTTCGAAAAGAAATTATGGAAGCGTGCCATGATGAAGCAAGTTCTGGTCATCTAGGCTACACCCGAACATTGTGCCGACTACGATGCAAGTACTACTGGCCAAAGTTACCTGCTGCTGTTAATTATCACGTGCGAACTTGCACCGACTGCCAATGACGCAAAGCGCCTTCCAGCAAGCCAGCCGGTCTTTTACATCCAGTCGAAGCACCAGAAAAGTCGTTCACCCAGATTGGAATGGATTTCCTGGGTCCTTTTCCAACTTCCACAACAGGGAACAGATAGATTATTGTGGTCACTGATTACCTGTCCCGTTATGCGGAGACTAAAGCTATTCAGCACGGCACAGCAGCAGAAGCCGCTCAGTTCTTTATCGAAAACATCGTCCTTCGGCATGGCGCTCCGACAACAGTGATCACAGACAGAGGACCTGCCTTCACCGCAGAGATTTTGGAGTCGGTTCTCAGATTCAGCGGTACAGCTCATGGGAGAACAACTGCATACCATCCCCAGACAAACGGACTGACAGAGCGCCTCAATAGGACCCTCACAAACATGATCAGCATGTACGTTGACACGGAACATAAAAACTGGGATCAGATATTGCCATACGTGACCTTTGCTTATAACACCGCTTGACAAGAAACCACTGGAATGACACCGTTCAGTCTGATCTATGGTCGCGAAGTCACGACAACATTGGACGCCATGTTGCCGCATGAGTGTGACGACATCCATGTAGACGCCGAAAAATTCACTCAGCGCGCCAAAGAAGCCAGACAGCTTGCACGCGTGCCCATCTGTCATCAGCAGCATCAAGATGCACAACGCTACGACACCCGACACAAGTTTATTAGCTACACACCAGGGGACAAAGTGTGGGTCTGGATTCCGGTACGTTGACGTGGACTGTCTGAGAAACTGCTGAGACGGTACTTTGGTCCATAGAGCGTCACGCGACACTTGAACGACATGAACTATGAAGTTGTTCCCGACACTGATTGTAGTTCTAAGCGCCAAAAGCATTTGCCCGAAGTCATGCACGTCGTGCGTATGAAACCGTATTTATCGAGTTAATTAGCTCCCGGTTACCGTTTTCGTACGATTACTTCATACGCCTGGTAGAGCACCTAAGTTGCGTATCGGGAGAATGCTTCTTTCGGAGGGAGGCAAATGTCACGTGCTTGCTCAAGAAAGACGATGGCAGTTGTGCATGTGCCAGGAAGGACTATGAAATGGACGAAAAAGAACTCGCTTGCACGTTTTAATTAAAAAGGTCGACCTGCTTCTAGTGTCTCAATCTCTGCGGCAAGACCTCTGTTTTGACGTCGTAACAATATGATGGCATCCGAATGTGAAAATGAACCGCCTGTGCGAAGATTTTCGTGCTCCTACATCTCTCGTAGTTCACTATAACCTACATGAGGCATTGGCTGCGGCCAACGCCTCAACAATGACGTGCAGCCCTGGCAAGGGGACCGGCGCAGGTCGACGCTGATAGGGTGTTGACTGCGACGCGGAGACGTGCGATGGTGCGGGAAAGTTCGGCGGGACTCTTGGGCGAACCGCATGCGGAGCCAAGGGTGACGTCGGAAGATATGGAAGATAAAAACGTTTTAACGCAGCCATGGTTTCTTTCGCTCCGTTAGGAATTGCTCGACACCAACGAAAATCTCGACCGTATCCGTATAGGAAGCTTCTCGGAAGCATATGGAGACCTGAGGACTTTGCTGAGGACATTCCGTTGCCCTGTCCTGCTGATCCTGTGCGACTAGTGGGCTTTGAATCTGCAAGGCTGTTGTTTAGGCGTAGTGTGGCCGAGCGGCCACACTCGCCTGGAGAAGAAGACGTGCTGGTGGCAGATGTGGGCGTTTCATCTAAGCCATCTACTGCAATATCACGCATGACCAATTCCATGCCAACATGCAGCAACAATGTGCAGCTGACAGTTCAACGATTCAAGGTGCAATGACCAAGGACTGTGCACTTCATGATGAGAGTACGTACCAACGGGAGGCCATGTTGGTGGACAGTGGGGACCCCATGGACGTGCAGTCTTCTGGCGGTCCCGTGATTCCAGTAAAGTGAGGTCCTCCTGTCATTGTGCATCAACAAGATGCCATCGCATTGAAGCAACCACCTAAAAAGGCAAGGGCCACCCCTGATAATGCCTACGCGCTCTCCGCTTCTCAGTCTTACCCAACCCCACCCCCTCCCAATTCTATTGAGTTCACATACGCCCCCTCTCATGATACGACATAACTTCAGTGCCCACCAAACATGTTCAAAGGGTCATTGACCATGCCCTTGAAACAAAGGGATACAAAGGGTTCGCAGCATACAGATCGACGAATACAATTACTGTGCTCTTGGCATCTCTCAATGATGTGCAGAAACTATGCCCTTTAACATCTATACCGCCGTCAGAAGATCGAGAGCTGCCTGTGCAGTGCTACTTTGCATCGGGCCCTAACATGGAAAAGTGTGTTGTTTATGGCATTGATTGTGAAGACTATCCTGAGATAATATGTTGTGAATCGTACTCCCTGACGCACAAGGTTCTTGCGGCTAGAGTCATGAGCAAAAGTAGTACCGGCTTAGTAACGGTGCAGGGCCCCCAATGTATGACTGACAAATTTTACTACTATGGGGGTTTGTTGTGCCCCAAACACTACCTTCCTCGGGCAATTTTCTGTTACCATTGCTTTCAACTGGGACACATGCAGACATTTTGCCCACAGCGTACTATTGACCCAGAAAGGCTCAGACCTGAGGGCCAATCACGATATTGATGTGGCCTATGTAAATCCGATGAGCACGACATGACAAGCATAAACTCTCTGACTAAACAGAGGGCCACAGTGAGATTACGAAAGGCTACACCAAAACACAATATAGTAAGAACTAACAATCGCTTCGAAGTTCTTACTGAAGAGCCGGAGGCATTCACAGCAGAAAATACCCAGGGCTCCGAGACACGACTGTACTTTTCAGTGGTTAAACAAGGCAGACAGACCCAGACAATGAAACCAAAGTTAGCTGAACCGCTGCTTGAATGAAATGATCGCCATGATGATATTGACGCTTGGATAGAAGCATTAGCCAAAGAAATCGAAAGGCTACGCATACATAAGGAATCGGTCATTCTGAAGCGCCAGAAAACAGAACCTACACACAATGAATCACTAAGTGCGCATTCCCCAGTTAGGCCTGTAGCCCACACGACACTACAGGTCAACTAATCAGTTTGGACAGCTGTTTTCGATCAGCTTGCTCAACTGACGGCACTCATACATGATTGCTTGCATCATGGCCAACCCTCTGCAGCAGCTGCCCCGTGACGGAATTCTTCAATGGAATTGTCGAGGCTCAAGCTCTAAGTTAGGAGAAATTAAAACCAAGCTTGTATACAACAAGCTACATGTATGGGCACTACTTATTCAAAAGCATAATAAGCTGTGCTCTTTGTATAATTTTAATGGGTATCATAACCCGTCCATTACAGATAGGCGTGCTACGACTATGGAGTCGACTCCGGGAAAAGCCGCAGTGTATGTGTCATCGTGTATTCCTCATATAATGATTACTGTGGCATCATGGTGCAGTGAAAATCAAGAAATTGTGGCTGTTCTGACACGACCATTGAGGACTCCTGTCATACTAGTATCTTTTTATGCCAGACCACAGCGTACACATCTTAACTTGGGATGGATAGCACATCTGCGTTCTACGTATCCGGGGATTCCCATCCTCGTAAGTGGAGATTTCAATGCACCACA
This sequence comes from Rhipicephalus microplus, assembly GCF_043290135.1. Taxonomy (NCBI): domain Eukaryota; kingdom Metazoa; phylum Arthropoda; class Arachnida; order Ixodida; family Ixodidae; genus Rhipicephalus; species Rhipicephalus microplus. Next base: position 11,120,957 of record NC_134701.1, read on the forward strand.
TACAGATTGGGGATACAAGCACAACTCCCTACGAGGATGCCAAGTTAAAAACATCATGACTGAGGCCACATTTACTCTGTTGAACAATCACGCCGTGTTTACCTGCTCTGTATGTACCACATCGGAAACGCATGCTCCAGATCTCACTTGGTGGTTGGGTCCTGGGACGCCGAAATGGCGAGTGGAGCGGGATACCTGGGGTAGTGATCATATGCCAATAATTATTGGTTTACAAAGAAGATGCATAAAGGAAATTCAAGGACGTGTAGCGATCAGGCATTGGGATAAATTTCGGGAACCGTCAATTGATAAAGTTCCCACAGAAGTTCTTCCCGCTTTGCAAGAGCTGCTCCACAGTAACACAGTCGGGACCACCGTTGACCTCAACCGGACCTTGCTCTTTTGAGACTCTGGGTGAAGTGACGTCAGGCGGAGCTGTATGCGTCGAGGAATCCAGATGCACCAGGTATCCGTGCACATGCCAACCATATAGCAGCACAGGCGCGTCGGCACGAAAAGCAGCTTTCTCGACAGCGGTGGCATGTGTGGTGTGAAAAACTTAGATCTGGCATGGGAAACAGAGCCCTTTGGCATACGTTTAGGTCGATGGAACACGGTTACAGGCAACCTGACCCTGCAGCGAGGGTTAGGTTATCGATGCAAAGTACACCACAAGAATTCGCAGAGCAGGCTGTAAGCGCATTTTTTCCAAAGTATAATAGCGCATCTTCTATAACCTGCCCCAAAATCGAGGAGCTTGAGCCAAGTGCCAAATCAGGTATATCCAGTTTTTTCGGCATGACCAAACTAATAGCGGCGATTGAAACTTCTCACCAAGGAACAGCACCTGGTTTAGACGGTATTTCATACGAGGTTTTCAAGAACATGGAAGGTGAAGCTCTGGATGCACTTCTGCAGGCTATTAATAAAGTATGGGAAACTGGGGACCTGCCATCTAATTGGAAACACTCAGTTGTCGTTCCAATTCTAAAACCTGGAAAGTCTCCAAATTTCGTGCAATCCTTACGACCAGTTTCATTGACTGCTACTGTCTGCAAGCTTGCTGAAAAGATGCTGGCCACACTTGTTTCCTGGTGGCTTGAATGACACAAGAAGTACCACCCAGCTCAAATTGGGTTCCGTTCTCATTTGGGGACTGAAGACAGCCTTTCTATCTTGTCGGATGACATTTTACAAGTTTCTCCACACAGCCACGCAGTACGCACTGTAATAGCAATGGACGTAACGAAAGCTTACGACAACATAAACCATGACGTCATTCTATCCAACCTCATCGAGCTCGGATTTCCACTGCGGGTAGTAAAATTTATTTACTTTTTTCTTCACAACCGCACATTTGCGATAAAAGTAGATGGAAAGCCTGATGGTTGCTTCATGTCCAACAGAGGTGTCCGGCAAGGATTCGTCTTGGCTCCTCTCCTGTTCAACATTGCTCTAATACCTCTAGCATGGCAACTACACCGAATTCCAGACGTGAGATTTCTGATATACGCTGATGATGCGACTTCATGGTCTGTACATAAGACGTCTCAAGACAAGCACAACAGCTTCAGAAAGCCCTTGGTGTTCTTCAGAGCTACACTTGAAACGCAGGATTAGACATCTCCGCCCAAAAATCATGCTATGTTCAGGTAGCTAACAAAGCAGGACGCAGACAAATCAAGCAGTGCCCCTTTACAATTACAATAGGTGCAGTGACCATTCCTGAGGCTTCGGAGGTCCGCATACTAGGTTTTGATACTCACCAGTTCAGCAGTGGAGTGCACTGGCTTCGAAAAGTCAGGCAGAGCTCCACAAAAACACTTCATCTGATTCGCCGCATCGCATCGAAAGCAGCTGTAGCTCATACAAATGTAGCTTGACAGCTCATCCGCACAGTTCTGCAGCCAAGAATTTTATACCAGGTGCAATTTCAATGGTTAACTTTGGCCCAGTTGGCACAGTTGGAGACTATTAACTGTGATGCTATGCGCAGAATAGCAGCGTTACTTCGCATCACTCCCATACCAACTTTACAGGAGCACACCCAGCTTAACACAATTGCAGGGCTGGGTACGCTAAGAGAAAAAGCCCGTGAAATCAAAAGGCAACCTGTACCGGTTGTTGCTGCGTTGCATTCTCATTTTCAGCATGGCTCTCGCATTGACAACCAGCCCGAGTCTATGCCTCCCTGGGAATTCGCCACCATCACATCTAATAAAACAACAGTTACGGCGCTCCGACACATCATCTTACAATTGGCGAATGCTCCATCATCGAGGCCCCATGCGCTAATACCTGCAAACTATATACAGATGCTGCTATCTTTCAAGACGGCAAAAGGACATCATTCCTGAGTACTACGCGTCAGAGGCCACCAGCATTATCTATCTACGGAAGCCATTCCTCTTGTGATGGAGCTTCAAGCCATCCACGACGCAATCCAAGATGCTACCTCTAAGCTGCCCACAATTAAGCAGATTGACGTATACACTGATTCCTTAGGAGCTATTAAAGAGCTTAAGAATCTGCACAAGGCAATGGAGATCTGCGAGGCGATTCATAAGCTGAACCATAATACGGCTACTTGCGTAAAAGTATATTGGATTCAAGGCCATGCTGTGAACCCACACAACATTGCTGCTGACCAGCAGGCGCACTGCCCTCCAGACATAGACCTTCGAGCTATTCCCCTTCCACCTCAGCCCTTAAACTTACTCCATACCGTAAAAATGTTCTCTGGCAGGATACACGTGCTCTCATTCCACTGCGTGTCTGCTCTCTCCTCCCTCACCTTACTAGGGTGGAGGAAGTTGCACTTAGGAGGCTTCGGGCAGGGGTGGCCCTTAGACTGGCCGTTATATCGTCATGGAACTGGTCACATTTACGAGTTGGTGATGCGTGTCCCTATTGTCCCACTCCTGCGATGCAAGCAGATACACACCACCTTTTATGGACATGTAAAGGGTTGCAGCCAGAACGCTTCCGTCACCTCGCTCAAGCCGGCCTTCTCTACAGCGACACAGCCAGTTACAACTGCTGGATACATGAAAACAGATTCCACAAGACACTACTTCACTTCATACATAACACCGGCCTAACAGCACACATTTAACACAAAAATATTATGCCTTAAAGGCAAGTTTTTGTTGCAATAAAAAAAAAGTGTAGTACTCCATTAGCTTACTCGATGCGGTGGTACCACTGGCCGAGGGAGCTTGGATAGATGCCTTGAGCCGCTGAGGTGCCGTTGGAGTACGGAATGAGGCGTTGTCGCAGAAGGAAGCGTGAAGAGCATTCCCGGGCAATGGTAGGCCATGCAGTGTCTTAGTGACCCCGAAGTAAGCCTCACCTTGAGTCATCGAGAAGGCCTGGACGCTGACCTCGAATGATGGCATCCGTACTACTGGCTGTAGGAGGATTGTCGGCCCCATGGTCGCGGTACTGTGAGTGGCGTTCGCTAGAGGGCAAGCCCATGACAGCGATGACCCACGGGACGTACCCACCATACGCGGCTGACGCGTGGACGGCGTCCCTTGTCGCGAACTGGTACCGGTGAAGTGCACTGGAGCCGCTGAGGAGGCCTGGACGCCATCCTGAAGCTGCGCTCAGGGCGGCTGCCCGTTGGCGAGTGCCCTGGACGGCTAAGCCGGGACGTAAGACTTCTGGTTCGTCGACTGTGCCATTGTCAGAGAGAAATAAGACAAAACGCTCGTATGATAGGCCGGCTGTTTTTGTTCTGTCTACGAACCTCCACAGTCCTCCATTGGAATTTTCAAATGGCGATGACACTGCAAAGAACTCCCTTGACAGAAGGTCATTGTGGTTTCGCTTTGTGATGTGCTCTGCCACAGGTGGGCCGGGCACGTTGTGCACCGGCGCGTTGGTCATGGTTGCAACATCCTACACCTTAGGCCATGCCTTGTTTAGGGGCATGAACTTCTGATGCAGGGCACATAGAGGGCGATGCTAGCGCCATGATTTCCGTGCCCCAGCACCCTCCCGACGAGGTTCACCGATGGGGGGGCGTGTGGGCTACGTGAAGATATAAGTACAGTTCGTTGTTCAAAATAAACCAGTTGTGAGTTTGCCCCCGTGTTGTTTGCCTCTTTTCCTTGTGTCCGTGTACGTGTTAGCGCATAGAAGTTATGGATGGAGGTTCAAGAAGTTCATGCTGTCACCGTTCATGCTGTCATCGGGGTGTCCGACACTAGGTGCGTGTCTTCGACGCCGTCCATGGACCACGATCGATTTGACATGGCAGGCTCCACGATGGCTACATCTCCGCATGCCCTGTAGTCTGACCCGACCCAGGTATCATGACGTCCGCTATTCACCCCCCGATCGTGGAGCTTCGCCGTCGACGATGTCCGAGGTGACTTTCTATCCACATCAGCACTCTGCGCGTCCTGCCAGCTGCCGCTAGTGTCTTTCTCTCTTTTAAAGATGATAGTCTTTCTTGGGGACCTTCGACGCAAAAAATTAGGTCTGTCTGTCTGTACATTTGTCTGTTTGTCTGCCCTTAATGGTACCTTAAATGGCACCAAAGTGGCCAAACGATACTCCAAACGGCCGACCCCATCCGCAGCGCCCATCAATATTGCTCAAGATTCAGCGTTCACACTTGTGCGCTTGTCAATTAAAAAGCAATTATTGCTCATATCTGAGGCATCATAACAACACGCCAATATTCTGTGTGTCTCTTACTAGAAAAGGCATACAAAAGTAATTCTAAGGACCGTAGCGTTTATTGCGTTGCGTATCATGGAACGCTTGCACAAAAAGCCAAGTGTTTCGATTGCTTTGCTGAGACGACACGGTAGTGGCACCTACCCGTCGCCTTGCGTTCTACTCCTTGTCACCTCTGAGATGGGGGCGCAGGGTGCGCGTGCTTTGTTTTCCAAGATAACTGCCAGATAGCGCTCATGTCTCACGTGTGACGTGAATTGATGCGCTCGTTCGCCTCTGCTGCACGCTCAAGGTATATTCACCGATTTTATTGCTCAGGACATCAAATAAACGTTTTGTTCACTTTCTCCAGACGCAGGACTATCGTCTTTCGACGACATTTCCAGTGTAACATGCAGATAGGTGGCCAATTTTTCTTTTGTATATGCCTTTGAAATCGCGGAAAGCGCTAGGGGAGGAGCCGTGTAGCGCCTTCGTCATCATCACTTCTTAGTCCCCGCGCGGCGCCTCTCGCCCAGCTCATGCCTAGCTCTAGCTGCGCGACATCAGAACGGCTCACACACCTTGCGTGTCGGACGCAGGCAGCCGCCCCTGCTGAGCTTCGACCCGAGAAGAATAAAGTGGCGAGACTGTACACAGGGACAACTTTCTGTGCCAATGAAGGGAAGGCTGTGAAGCCAAAGTGGGCATGTGCCATCGCTGTAGAATATAGTTTCACAAATGCGTCTGTGTTTTCTGCGTGAAAATAATAATAAAGAACACTATTATTTTCTACTGAATGCTGTTTATAAAGAGACTCTGCATGCACCTAGGAGATATTATTATTTGTTGTTGCTTTCTGAGAAATCATTTTGCTTTTTCTTGCGCGTCTGAAAACCTCGCGCGTTTTACGTGCTCTTTAATGTCAAAATGGCGTAATCGTCTTTAAGCATCTTTAGGTAGAGTGTACTAGAATATGGGGTAGTGTTTTCGGGGAGGAGCCGTGGCTGACGCAGTTGGTATCGACAGAGGCGAGATGGCGCCACCTTAGCATAGACTGTCACTTCACGCTTTGCCCTTTATGCACTTCTGTGCTTTGATAATAGTCGTAGCAGGGGTTTAACGACCCAAAACCATGATGTGATTATGAGAGACGCCGTAGAGGAGTGCTCCGGAAATTCGACCACCTGGGGTGCTGTAACGTGCACCTAAATCTAGGTACACACACCTCAGTATTTGCGCCTCCGGGGTTCGATCCCATGATATCCGCTTGCATACCTAATTGATGACACGTCCACGAAAAGCTTTCTAATGGGTTTGTTTGTAGTGCATTCAAAACAAAATGAAATGTCAAAGCCGCAACACACGGTCCAAATGCAGGTATTGACAAACGACGGCGAAGCAGTCATCCCTGGGGAAACTGCTTGAAGTTTTTAAAGCTCGGGTGATGAACGAATAAAAAAATAGGACGACCGAGGTATCGAAGGAGCATCTATAAACCCGAAAGTTTCTTGTTATATTAATGCTATATCGAGTCGTGGTCTGCACACTGCGATGGCTTCGACTTCCTTCGTTACACGCGGGGCACTGTTCTTGTGGATAGTTGCATCATGAAATTTTAATTATGTTGCTAAAGTGACAAAACTGCCATTTGATTGAGAGGTACGCTGTAGCTGAAGATTTGGGAATAATTTTGGCAATCTTGGGTCTTTAAACGATTACGCGCCCGCCGAAATACTGCTGCTGTGGCCGGGATATTGCACTGTACAATCAAAAGAAAACATCACTTGGCACCACTGTCAGACTGTAAGAAGAAACCCTTCATTTACGAGCGCGCATACTGCAGTGAGCAGTAATACCGATTAAATTCGTCGCCATTCCTTGGAATTATCACTTCACGATCACTTCATCACGGTGGCACCTTTATGAACTCCGACTGATTTTTGTGTGCAGCTTTTTTTTTTTTCTCTTTGGGCTCTCAAGACTGGTTGATAAGTCGTGACATCATGTAAATCACCGCTCTTTTAGACACAAGATGCGATTCGATCGAGCTCATATAAACTGAAGGTAAACAAAGCTTGTGTAGGCGTTCCAGCGAGGCTGCAGACCCTGTAGTGTTCGCCACCTCGGGTTCGTAGTCAGCAGGAAGGTCCATCGATGAACCTCAATCACTGGCCTCACCATCAACACAGAGTGCTGTAGTTTTCTTGGAGATGGTAAATTCGAAGATTCGACCGCCGAGTTCTTCCGCATTCTCGGAGGTCTTGGATGCTGCGCTTTCTTCGATAAGTAGCTTGGAGCGTTGCGCATTAACATCGGCACGGCATCCGGCGTTAGCTCTGGTCTCCTACGTGGTACGCCAACTTCTTCGCCGTTTATAACGTGCACGTAGTCTCCGAGAACGCATGAAGACTCGAAGTGTAGCTCACATAGAGAGCAGCTTTCATTCAAAGTCCAATCCTTTCGATGTAAATTCTGTTCCCAAAATTCTTCCGTGCTTCTTCTTTGGGTGCAGCGAAAAGCGACGGCTGCTCACCTTTTTTCCAAAGGTATACCCTGTTTCGCACCTAGTGCAAAGCAGTGCCGTTGCCGTCGATGACTCGACCTCGCCTCACTGTCAGGTGGCCAGCAAAAACATTGCCAGAAAAACTTTCGTTAAGCGGGCGTAAGCAAGAAAACACTGAACAGCACCCGAGAATGCAGAGTGGCACAGAGCTGACAATCCTGCCAGGATGGATGGATAGATGTGGCTGTACCCTTTAGATTGGGCGGGGGCTAACGCCACCTAGCCATATACTTAGTGAACTAACCACTAGATTTATCTTTTTTTTTTTTCTTTAAATAGTGAAGTTAAGGACCGGTACTTTGCAGTGAAGGGCTTAATTTTCACTCGTGCCTTGATTTTAGCCACCAATCAGATAACCTTCTTTTAGTTAACTCTACCCGCTTAAAGTCTATTTTGCCCTCCCTGTCCCTAAACCTCAGTGCTTTGGAAAACTCTGTGCCATCATCCTGAACTATAAGGTGAAGCCCTTTACAGAACATTATCAAGTGTTCGGCAGTTTCCTCCTCCTGTCCACATGCACTGGATACTGAGTCTACCCCTTCGTATTTGGCCCGACATGTCTTGGTTCGTAATACTCCCGTCCTGGCCTCAAACAATAGAGAACTACCTCGAGTATTATCATAGATTCTTTCCTTGGCGATTTCTTGCGTAAATGTTTGATAGATTTCTAGTGCGGACTTCTTAATCATGCCATTTCTCCATATGTCAGTCTCCGTTTTCTTCACTTTCTTCTTAACCGTTAGTTTTTTTTTTTTTTTTTTCGGTTTGCCCACCTGCTAAACAATTTACCAGTCAATTTCCTAGTTCGCTTCCTTCATTTTGTATCGACATTCTTCATGTACAAGTAGCTGAAAGCCTTCCTAGCCCAACGCTCCTCCCCCATTTCTCTCAATCGCTTCTCATCTTGCTGCTGGCTTCCCTGCCCTCAAGTGATGTCCATGCCATATCATCTTGTACTCCCTGATTTGGTGTATTCCCATGAGCTCCTAAAGCAAGCCTACCTATTCCACGTTACTTGATTTCTAATCTTGCTTGAACTTCTGATCTCATGCACAAGACCGCATTGCCGAACGTTAGACCAGGAACCATGACCCCTTTTCATATTCCTCTCGCAACATAATACCTATTGTAATTCCACAGTGCCCTATTTTTTATCACTGCTGCATTTCTGTTACCTTTAGTGTTTACGTATATTTCGTGTTCTCTTAGGTATTCGGTCCCATTGCTTATCTATATGGCCAGATATTTGTATTTATCTGTTATCTCTAGTGTGACTTCCGGTACTGTAAGCTCACAACCTTCATTATCATTAAAAATTGTGACTGCTGATTTTTCTTTACTGAATCTGAAACCTAACCTATCTCCCTCATTACCGCAGATGTCAATCAATCTCTGCAACTCTTTCTTGTTGTCTGCTATAAGCACTATATCATCCGCGTACATGAATGCTGGTAGTGCCTGATCAATGAGTTTTCCTTGTTTGGCTAAAGAAAGGTTGAAGCCAAGTCCACTTCCCTCTAATTTGGCCTCTAATCCTTGTAGGTACATCATGAATAACAAGGGTGACAATGGACAGCCCTGCCTAAGTCCCCGTTTCACCTCTGTGAGCTTGGATACCTGTTTTTCCCACTTTACAACTACCTTGTTATTTTTATAGATTTCCTTTAAAAGATTAGTGACTCCATCTTCCACACCCAGTGTGTCTTGTATTCCCCACAAGTCCTCCTGAACCACACTATCGTACGCTCCCTTGATATCCAAAAATGCTAGCCACAGTGGCCTGAGTTCATTTTCTGCTATTTCGATGCACTGCGTCAGTGAGAACACATTGTCTTCCTACCTCCTGTGTTTCCAAAACTCATTCTGAAGTTCTCCCAACACCTTCTCATCCTCTATTCATGCCTGCAGTCTTTCCTTTATAATCTGCATCGCCAACCTGTAGACCACTGATGTCACTATTATAGGACGGTAGTTGCTTATGTCAGCTTTGTCCACCTTTCCTTTATAGATCATGCTCATCCTGCTAAGCTTCCATCCATCGGGGACTTCACCATCGATTATTGTTCTGCATACTGCCTCTCTCAAAGTCTGTTTAGACTTCGGACCCAATGTCTTTATCAGCATAATTGGAATGCCATCTGGGCGTGTTGATGTACTACTTGGAACCCTCTTCTCAGACCTTTCCCACTCTCATTGTGAAAATGGAGCCATTACGTCACTTGATCCATCCTTGTCTATTCTTGTGCATAAGGCACTTCTTTGTTGAAATTTTTCTGTTACCCTTGTTCTTACATATTCAATAGCTACGTCCCCTTCTAACCTAGCACCTCAAGCTGTAGTTATAAACCTTTGCTATAGGCTTGTTTCATTTGTTAGGGAGTTTAGATGGTTCCAAAATTTCACAGCTGCCTTTCTGTCCTTTTTATGTACTTCCGCCAGCCACTGATAACCCTTTCTTCTAATCTATTCATTGATCAGGAGGGATGCCTCCTTTCTAGAGCTTAGAAAGATGTCCCATTTTCTTTCAACATCGTCTATCAGTTCACCCCGCTGCTTAGCATGTTTGTGTTCCCTAGAGGCTTCCTGACATTTTGCAATGGCTCTCTTAATGTCCTCATCCCACCAACTCTTGAGCTTGTGTCTTCTTTTCCGGGGTGACTTGTCACATGCCTTAGTAAGCTCTAGCTCAAACAGTCTAATTAGATTTGTGTATTTCCACACTGTTTTATTATCATCAGTGATTACTTTTTCAATTTGTTTAGTAGTAATTGTTATATTTATTTATTTATTTATTTATTTATTTATTTATTTATTTATTTATTTATTGATACTGCAGTCTCGAACAGAGACTTTAGCAGGTGTGAGACAGAGGTACAGAGTATTCTGAAAGGGCAAAATAATATACATGCAAAAAATGCATAACGCGGACAATATAATGCATACAGTTAAAGCAACACAAATAGGGATGCGAAACAAAACTCGTAGTAATTAGTGAAATGCCAAGTAGGGTATATAGAATATACAGAAGATACATCGCTGGAAAAAAGGTTACGTTTAACTGATAATCGAATTTTACAAGTGACACACAAAAAGGAACAAATGCAACAAAAGATATAATCAATGATACTAAAGAACTACTCTAAGGATTTTTCAAACAATGAAAGTGATTCTTGTGTTACAATGTTATTAGTTAGGTTGTTCCAATCAGCAATAGTTATACAGAAGAAAGAGTATTTAAAGCAAATATTTCGTGGAAATAAAGAAGCTATCATTAAAGAGTATCTTTGCCTGGTAGCATAACCCTCAGAAAAAGTGATAATGTGGGAGGTATCTATGTTGTAATGTCCTTTAACTATTTAGTACAAAAGTTTCAGTCGACAAACTTTATTTCTATTCGTAACTGTGGGGAGCCCACTTCGTTTGATGACCTGAGTAACTGACGAACGACCATAAGAATTATAAATATAACGCACTACTTTTTTCTGTATTCTTTCTAATTTGCTGATGTTTGTTTTGGTGTAAGGGTCCCAAATTGGCACGGCATATTCAAGCATGGGACATATAATTGACTGGTATGCAAGGAAGCGTACAGAAGGAGTTGCTAATTTTAAGGATCGTCGCAAGAAGAATAATTTAGGTAACACTTTATTTGTGATGACTTCTATATGTTTTGACCATGATAGATTATTTGTGAACCATAAACCCAGGTATTTATATTCAGCAACCTCAGAGAGGCCTATTCCATTAGCTTCGTAGTGAAATAAAAGTGGCTTCTTTTTGTGGGTTATTCGCATAAAGACCGTTTTGTCGTAATTAATAGTCATCTGCCACTGTTCGCACCATGAATTGATTTTTTGGAAGTTTTCATTTAACCTAATCTGGTCCTGAATTGAATTGACTGTTTCGTAAATCACGCAGTCGTCGGCATAGAGTTTAATCTTAACATTTATGCTGGTGGTGATGTCATTTATAAAAATTAGAAATAACAGAGGCCCAAGCACAGACCCCTGAGGTACGCCAGAAGCTACTTCAACTCGGTTGGAGCAGGTGCTATTTAGGGAAACGTATTGATACCGGTTTGTCAAGTAAGCTTTAATCCATGCTAATATCGTATGATTTGTTACAATAAGGCCCAACTTGTCAAGTAACTTATTATGAGACACTTTATCAAACGCCTTACTAAAATCCATATAAATAGCGTTTGTTTGTTTTCCTTTGTTTATAGCCTCCACGAAGTCATGTGTAATTCCAAGTAATTGTGTGTTAGTAGAATACCCACGTCTGAAGCCGTGTTGTGCATCTGTTAGGACTTCATGCTTTTCAAGGAAATCTACTTTGTGCTTATAAATTATGTGCTCGAAGATTTTGCATGAAGTAGATGTCAACGAAATAGGCCGATAATTTGCAATGTTGTATTTATCACTAGATTTAAACAGTGGTTTGATTCTGGCGGTTTTCCAGTCCTCCGGCAATGCGCCGTCACTCAGAGATTTTTTAAATAATATGAGCAAATACTTTGCACATCACTCTGCATATCTTTTTAAGAAGGCGTTTGGGATATCGTCCGAGACAGGAGATTTTTTTAGCATCTATATTAAGCAGAAGGTTAAAAATGCCCTGCTCAAAAATTTTTACATCCAGCATAGGCGGAAAAGACATACTAAGCACTGGAAAAAAATTATCTGTTGTAAATACAGATTTAAAAGGATTATTGAAGGCATTGGACCCCGCTGTGTCATCACTTATGACTTTTCCGTTAAGAGAAAATAAAGTAGTGCCACATGAACTCGGTTTAATAGACCTCCGAAACTTTTCTGGAGACGTCTTAATAAAGGAAGGAAGTGATATAACATAGTACCTTGCCTTGTCCTCCTGAGTTTGTAGTTTTAGTTTTGTTGCTAATATTTCATTCATTTCATTTCATTTTATTATACCCCTCAGGGCCAGAGGCATTACAGAGGGGGAGTGGTAAAAGCACAAAAAGGTAACAAAATAAAAGGAACAAAATATGCAAGTACAATAGAGACGCACTATAAGTTAGAAAGAGCCTGAGTATACAATATTAGCTACAGAATTGCGAAAATGTTTACAGTTATTAATGTTTACAATGTCAGCGGGAAGGCCATTCCAATCGCGAGAGGTTCGTGGTAGAAATGATTGATAAAAGTACTCAGTATAACATGAAGCGAATCCAACTTTGTGACGATGATCAGTGCGATGGGATACATAAGATGGTTGAGGGATGAGTCGATCGCGCAGATCAGGATGATGATACATTTTATGAAACAAGGCAATGCGTGACACTTTTCTGCGCAGTGATAATGATGGGAGGGAAAGGTCTGATTTCATAGAAGTTATGCTGGCGGTGCGACTGTAATTAGCGCGAATGAAACGTACAGAGTTGTTCTGAACCATCTCTAGAGCAGTAATTAAGTTGATATGGGTGGGATCCCACACCGATGTAGCATACTCTAATTTCGATCGGATTAGTGTTTTATAGAGCAGGAGTTTCAAGGAGGTAGGAACGTGATAAAAATTTCGACGAAGATAGCCTAACATGCGGTTAGCTTTGTTAATTAAGTGCTCGATATGAGCAGACCAGTTTAGGTTTGCAGTAATGTAAACACCGAGGTATTTATATGAAGTTACTGATTCTAAATGAATGTTATCAATGTGGTATGGTGGTGGACGAGAAGATTTTCCGGAAACACGCATGACTTTACATTTATTAATATTTAGTTGCATTAGCCATTCACTGCACCAGTCTGCGATTGCGCCAAGATCAGACTGAAGTGAGGCAACATCATTAGAGTTCGTTATCTCTCTAAAAACAACACAGTCATCCGCGAATAGGAGAATATTAGAGTTAACAACGGAAGGAAGATCATTAATATAAATTAGGAATAATAAAGGCCCAAGGACTGAACCTTGAGGAACTCCCGAATAGACATCTGTAAACTCTGAGTTAAAGCCATTAAAAGAAACAAATTGTGAGCGGTTTAAAAGGAAGCACTCAATCCATTTCAGTAAATTAATACCAATATTAAGCGTATTTAGTTTAAGCAGTAGCAATTTATGACAAACCTTGTCGAATGCCTTAGAAAAATCTAAAAATATGCAGTCAATGATCGATGATCGATCTAGTACTTGATGTAGCGCATGAGTAAAGGTTATTAGCTGAGTTTCACATGAGTAATGTTTTCTAAAACCGTGTTGTGCTGAACAGAAAAAAGAGTTGGATTCTAGAAAACCGACAAGGTTAGTGAAAATAATATGCTCAAACATTTTACAACATGTGCTGGTTAAGGAAATGGGGCGATAGTTAAGTGGAGATGTCTTGCTTCCAGACTTGTGAATTGGAATGACCTTCCCAATTTTCCACTCATTTGGAAGAATGGACTGATCAAGAGACTGTTGAAAAAGTTTAGTTAAGATTAACGCAGCGTAGGCCGAAGTGTTTTTCAAGAACTTGTTACTAATATTATCACAGCCGGGAGCTGAATGAAGGCTAAGTCCACCAATGAGCTCAAGAACACCAAGTGTACTGATTAGTATAGGTGGCATACTTTCAAAGGAATGGCTGTTTGTTGTGGGGTTATTAACAGCAGAATGGGCAGAAAAGTTCTCAGCAAATGTACGGTTAAAAACTGAGGCACAAATATCAGATGAAATGGGGTCGCCAGAGGAATCGGTCAGTGTGATAGCGTCATCGGTTGAGGGATTAAAAGTTCGCCAGAATTTCTTAACATTTGTGGTTAACATGGAAGGTAGTACATGGGAATGAAAATGTTTTTTTGCATCTCGAAGGGCTTGAATGTACAACGTAGACGCTGTTGCATATAAAGCCCAACGTTCATTAGAAGGCGAAAGTTTTGCGGCGCGAAAGAAACGCTTTTTCCTGTTTGACAAACGCCGGATATGGCTGTTGTACCAGGGTGCATTTGAGTTGTTGGTTACACTGCGGTGTGGGATGTACTGTTCAGTGAGTTGAATTATTTTATCTGAAAACATATTCCAATTAGTTTGTACACTGCGATCGTCAAAACCGTCAAGAAAAAGATCAGTGAAGGTAGAAAGGTCATTGTTGATTGCCTCAAAGTCACCTCTGTTATAGTCACGAATGATTTTCTTCTTTTTCTTTGTTTTCGGGTGGGCTAAGTTAATGGAAAAATGTAGAAGCAAATGATCGCTAAGACCCGGAAGGTACGTTATGGGCGATATTATATCGGAACTGTTTGTTAGAATTAAGTCTAATGTGTTTGCAGCGTGAGCTACTATTCTGGTTGCTTGTGTACACATTTGCTGTAAGGAAAATACCGAGCAAACGTCTAAAAATTCGCGAGCTTGGGACGAAAGCGGAAATATTAAAGGGGAATGGGAATTCCAGGTTATGTTGGGAAAATTGAAATCGCTCAGCAAGAGCAACGGCGATGTAGGGAAACGCGTACTAACAACGTTTATGGCATCTTGAAGTTCGCTACTGAATGTAGGAGAGGGTGAGGGTGGGCGGTAGCATACCCCGATGACTACATTCTGGTGACTAAGAATATAGCAATGGTTTCGTCAAGTAGAGGACAAACCGAATTTCTGGCCTTTTGCTTTTTTAGTCTCCTAAGTTTTCCTTGTAGCTGGAGAGTTTGTCGAGTGATCCAAGCATTTTTGCCAGCCGATTTTTTAGTTATTAGTGGTACATAGCGTGCTATACATTCCTGAACAATGTCTTTGAAAGTTAGCCATAGATCGTTTATATTGCTGGTGTTTTCTGAGAAAGCATTGAAGGAGAGGTCCAGAAAATCGAGGATTGACTCATCATCAGCGCGAGAAAAGTTCGGGTACTGGCACTTGACTGTGGAATCAACATACGAAGCATCAGTTAAGGTTAATATGACAGCTTCATGATCAGATATTTCTGGTGCAACATCACACAATACATGATTTTTTACAGTACTGCAAACAAAGAAGAGATCTAGGATTGAAATTGCACTTTGAATTCTAGTAGGTTGAGATACAATCTGTAGCAAATCATAATTAAAAATCATTTCTAGTATTTTAATGTCACTTAGATCTGAAGACTGTGTGGAAAAAGTATTCCAATTTATACTCGGAAAATTGAAATCACCCGCGAGAATTAACCTGTCATTTGGTTTTATATAAGAGCACATGTAATCATCAAGATTTTCTAGAACCGAGACAGAGGAGTCAGGAGGCCTATAAATAGCTCCGAGAATGTATCGCATTTTATTTATATATGTAGTACAAAAAATGTATTCAACACCTGGAATATTAGGCATTCTAACGAGTTGTAAATATGCTCTAAATAATATAGCAACCCCGCCACCTCTCCTGTCCCGGTCTTTACGAAAGCAGACATAGTTTTTCGGAACAAATTCGCTGTCGGATACCTCATCGTTTAACCAAGTCTCTGTAAGCACAGCAATGTCTGGTTCATAAGTAAGAAACAGGGCTTCAAGCCGGACAGGTTTATTAACAGTGCTACGGCAATATACATTAAGGATAGATAGATTACGGGTACTTGCTTTCTGGTGTCATTTGTTACGCTTTGAAATTTTATACCTTTTATTGTTGGTTTCATCCCAACCATACAAAATGTCGTCTACATACAGCTTATCATATACCAGCTTTACTTTTGAACCATTTGCCTTTTCATGCGTTGCCGTTTGGCAGAATTTCTTCCTGGTTTCTCTAATACCGGCAGAAAAGTCCTCAGTGACCGAAACAGGAGATCCCTTTAGCTTGAAACATGCTTTAAGTATTGACGTTTTCTCGCGATAGTCCAACAACCTTATTATCACAGGACGATTTCTAGCGGTTTTTTTACCCAGTCTGTGGCATCGCTCTATGCCATTTACAGTAATTCCAAGTTTTTGTAAGAACAAGTTTTCTTTGATAGTAGTTGTTAGACTTTCAGTAGTTTCAGAGATGGCCTCTTCAATGCCATATATAACTAGATTATTTCTCCTGTCCTATTTTCGAGTTCTTCATTTCTTTGCGCTGCAAGACGTACAGCTTCTTTAAGTTTAGCAACTGTTTTTTTCATTTCGTCTACTTCATTTTTAAGTGAAAGTAATGGGGCTAGTTGATGTTCCAAATTTCCAATACGGTCGTTTAATTTGATAATGTCGGTTTCAATTTTACCCTGTTTAGCTAAAATGTTAGATTGACCTGAAAGTAACTGGATCAACAATTCCTTTTCTGTCGGGCCAGGGTTAGGTTCAACGTCACCACATGACAAAAGGCTAACTTTAAATGTGTAAATATCTATAACAAATTTTTGAATAATCGGTGGGCATGGTAGCAGCAGCAAAAAGCGGTTATCGCTTCTGAAGCAATGGGTAGGCAAGTATCTACTGACCTGAACGATAAAGCAGAAGGGGCTTAGCGTTTTGCTGGAAGCGCCTAGTGTGCTGCTGCCATGCACACTGGTCGCTGCTTGTGGTGTTGGTCTTCTTAAAGCAGCAGCCTTGTCCACGTGATGAGATGTTATCCAGCAAGGAGCATGTGCAGATTCTAGTGCGTTCGGCAGAGTGACTTCACATAAAGTGAAGATACGTGTGTTCGGTGAAACGTTGACGCTGCCACTGTAATCCACGCAGATGTTCAGCATCGGTTGTAGGTAGATCCACGCAGTCGACACCTGAACGATAAAGCAGAAGGGGCTTAGCATTTTGCTGGAAGCGCCTAGTGCGCTGCTGCCATGCACACTGGTCGCTGCTTGTGGTGTTGGTCTTCTTATAGCAGCAGGCTTGTCCACGTGATGAGATGTTATCCAGCAAGGAGCATGCGCAGATTCCAGTGCGTTCGGCAGAGTGACTTCACATAAAGTGAAGATATGTCTGTTCGGTGAAACGTTGACGCTGCCACTGTAATCCACGCAGATGTTCAGCATCGGTTGTAGGTAGATCCACGCAGCCGACACCTGAACGATAAAGCAGAAGGGGCTTAGCATTTTGCTGGAAGCGCCTAGTGCGCTGCTGTCATGCACACTCTTGCCTTTCTGAATGAAACACATTTACACATTGCAAATACACATTTGTAAAACACAAATACACATTTGCCTTTCTGAGTGAAAATTTTCCTGTAGTTGCTGATTGTTACAAGCTGCCACTCTAGCGTCGCCAGCGCGAAGTCGGCGACGGGAATGACAGCAGGTTGGTTCGTTCCGTACGCAAGCAGAGACAGTGAAGAGATCAGAGACGTGAGAAAACAAAACAACTTTACTCTAGTGATATTGCAGCACACGGGATCTAATACAACACTTCCATACAACTAACAAAATACATCGACACTTGATACAACTAAAGAAATATATAACAGAAACAGTAAATCAGCTTACGAGAAAGACTATTACAAACTACACAACTAACACAACAGAACTACAGAGGAGAAAGTTCGAAGATATAAACAGGTGAAGGCATACGTGTGATGACCGGCAGCGTTGTGTCCCCGACGATCGGATGCGAGAAGTCGAAGAGAGTTCTGGCACGACTGCGATGTCGGCGGTGTTGCAACGCTGGTGGCTCCGGGAGGCTAGTGCTTGCAGGTGACTTCGAGCAGGTTGAGCTAACTCGAGGCGAAGTCCCGATGTCTACGTTGCAGACGTTAATATCGCGTCACAACTAGACGAACGGCTAAGTTTAGGTGGCCAGCCAATACAGAGCGACACTAAAAACTTCTAGAAGAGATGCTTGTTGATCTGTTTCTACACCATCTTGGTCAGCGACTAGTCTGCCTAGCAGGGCAAAATCCTGCGCTTAAATCCCCCTCGTGTCTCCTCGCTCTCTTCCTTGGGGACAAGAGACCTCTACCTGGGTCCAATCATGCGCGTTTAATTGAGGGGAAACTCCGCCCCAAAAAATATTTTGACCCCACCCCTTTTTAATAGGGAGAGGGCCCGCAACTAGCGAGAGTGACAACCTGTCGGGTTGTTGTCATACGGCTTGGCCACCAGAGCGTTTCCCACGCTTTTTTCCGTGGGAACGGTCAACCACTTAGCTCTCAGCCGGGCGTCTTGTAGTCTAATCCTTGTACGGGGTATACCGCGGCCTTCTACGACCTTGCAGACGTCGCCACGGTTATAAAAGGATTAACTGTCGGCGGCGACGTTCTAAGGAGAGCACCCCCATTTTGCACTTATCGGTTCCCTTTCATGTTCCGCCGTTTCTCACGGTCAGTCGGGGAGTACGGCGCCCGTTAATTGCCGTGACATGGTGTCGCCGAAAATAGCCGTCCGTGACACTGATCTTCTCTCCTTCCCACTTTCACTGCTCTTCGAAAACTTAGCTTGATACGTTTGTGACCACTACCCAGACTTCTGGAACCACCTTCATCTGTGTGCATTATCCTGAGCTTATCATACATCCTATGTGACATCAGTGCATAATATATCGTCGACTGCAGCCCTCCTGCCTCCCTTGTTATTTGCCCTTCACACATCTCAGTACTGTTGCAAATGATCAAATGCAACAGTACAAAGCAGCCCATGCTACGGCAGCGCCGCCTTGAGAACCGGTTTTTTGTTCACCTTCACGCGATGCATGGCGAGAGAGGGTGCCTGAACACACTACCGTATATTGTAGTACAATATACTTTAGGTGAGCGCGCTTCAGCCTCCAGCTATTTTGATGACTCGCCGAAAAACCTTGAGTCGAAATTTCCTCACAAATAGCTGTGTAAGCAGATGTATCAAATTGTGTGCAGTGTAATCACTTGAACACCAATCGTTATTCGGAGCGCGAGCCGAAGCGGACTACTTCATGGAGGTGTACAGGAGCAGTAGCTCTGCCCATAGCTTTTCCTTCATTGCCACAGAAAGTCAGCCGCCTTCATGACGTTGCGTCACATCTTTCTCTCTCCCTACGAGTACTCCGTTGTAACGCTTATGTTTTTAAAAAAAAACAACACTTCACTAAAGATAGAGAAGACCCTCATGGCATGCTTTGTTTTGATCTTGTTGAAAACGAAACTCATATCTGCCTTTCTCCCTCTTTTTTCTTTTTCTGCTAGTTTGCTGTGGAGCACGACCGGATTGGTGCCAACATCGAAGCCCTGGCTCGCAGTGTGTGTGATGGCACAGAAATGTTTGGTGACCTGCCCCGACCTCGGCTGAATTCGATGCAGAGGCCCTTGTTCTGAACATGTTGATTGATTGTGTGATTGTATGCGAATAAGAATCTTTGTTCATTAGGCTGATGTCTAGTTTGTCCTCGTTGCGAGAGTGCACGCATGTGATGTCGGCCAATTGTGCCGCCAGGCTTTGCGATAACTCATTTGCTGGTGGTTGCCAATATTACTTTTCTCGTTTTGAAGTGAAGTAGAAGCAAACAGTAAGTACCTATTACTATAATATATCTATTAATAATGCTATTCTTATTATTATTCCTTGTTATCCGAGCTCTTATAAACCCATGGCCCAAGCGCTAGGTGATGGAAAGTCTTTCAGAGGTTGTAGACAGTTGAATCAATGGAAATCTAAATAAGTTCATGTCCAGCCATCTGGGACATAGACGAGTGTGGGAAAGCCGACCCCAAGAGGAAGCACTGGGCGTAATGCTGAGAGGAGCGTTCTTCAAAAAATTATTATTGATCAATGCCTGATTTTTTGCTAATTGAAAGGCACTTAATGCTGACAACGTCCTTAAGCTGTGCAACGTGATTATCTTTAATTGGCCAGATAGATTTTTTCCTAAGACACTTTTGTGTATCCATTGAAACTGTATGGTGTGAATATTGAAAAGCTAATTGTAGTGCAACGATAAGTTATTTGCTAATTGCACTCTATTGGCATGTACTGTAAGATAACCTGCCTTTGTGTTTGGAATTTCGTGGGATTACTCTGGTTAAATTTTTTTCTCATTAGCTTTTCCAAATTGATAGTGCAGGAAAGCAGCATTATAGTGTAAAAGAATCACCTGTCGGTAAATCTATCAGAAAGTGGACGTTGATCATGGTAAAACCTCAGCTAAAGTTTGCAGGTGTGATGTAAAAACCTCAGCAGAAGTCTGCAGATGTGATGTACATTATGTACAACATGACAGTCTGTATGCAACATGGTATAAAAAACGGTGAACTAAAAGCGATGTCCGGAATTGCTGAATATATGTCCAGCAATCTGACACATCTCCTAGAGCGGCAAAGCCAACCCCAAGGGGAAGCGCTGGGCGTAACACTAAGGGGAGCGTTCTTCAAAAAATAATTACTGAGTATCGGGTGAAGTGACGTGGCGCCTGCGGCTCGGGTAAACATGAGCGAGCTGCCGACGAATGCCGGTGCTCGGCACATACATCGACTGACTACGGTGGTGTTTTCCGGGAAGCACACCTTTGATAACGCGTAGTGATAGCGGCTGGAACATCTCTGTCAGCGGACTGTACGACCAGGCGGTGAGCGCAGGCCATTTAGGGGTGTCCGACAGCTACGGCAGTGAGCGTTTGCATAACGAGCTCGGGGCTCCAATTTACAACTTCAAGCGCTCGCCACGGACTGCGACTCTGCTGCGCTAAATGGCCCGACGACTAAGGCGTTGCTTACCTCGACGGCTGGAGGCATTTGAGCATCGTGCCCAAACCGTGGGACGTGACCTTTGCCTGAGAACACCATGCACGAACTTATCAAGACCCTGTGCTGCAGTGTTTATAACCAACGCGCGGGGAGGGTTTTTGGAGAGACGAATTCTGGAGCGCGCCGAGTGCATATGGTCAATAAACCAACTGCATACAACCAGTCGGAGTCTAAACGCCGTATTCAGAAACGCTCCTTGACTTGAGCTTGAAACCACCTTCAATGCAGCGCATTTGAAACTCGTCTGTGCGGGAGTCTGGCTCTAGCATTCGTGGAGAGCGGACGTGCTGTTCGGAGCTTTTGTGTTTGCGGGAGACGCGCCGCGACGTCTCGTGCAACGCTCCCCATTTCTTCGCCTGCGTCATGTGCATATTTTGACTGTGAGACTTTTCGCCTAAGTGCTGGTAGTACCTTTCAACTCAGCAAGTGGCCAAGACCTCGCCGAAGCCAAGCTTGTCGCAGTGAGTTGGTCTTTCGTCTATCCATGCATTTGACTCCGACGCTCTGAGGCGGCACCTATGCTGCTGCTGCTACTGCGGCGTGGTTCCCGCGTCCCATACTGGTTGTATGGGATGCGGAGGTTTCTCTTCATTTCTTTGTGCTTGTGAACACCATTATTATTTTTTTCTCTCCTAATGAATAATTAGCGTTGAGAGTACTGTAGGTGTGGGACACGGGCAACGTTGTAGTGACGTTGACCACGTGAACGGGCTAGGCGGCTGTTTTGAAGAAGGTCGGGGCGCCCTGTTAGTTGTTAAAGAGCTAGAGCTGAACACGAAGGGGACCTAGTGAGAGGCTACTAGCAAAATCGAACACATATGTGTGAGGTGTAGGCGGCAGCTTCAAACAGTTGTTGAGCTAGGAGAGTTAACGGAGGCGGCTGGATAGCGGGATTAGGGTTGAACGTAGGCCTATCAGGCACTCTGTTCGATGGTCGGGCGGGCGATGGCTAGGAAAACCGCGAGCGAGAGTGAGCTGGTGCAGTGCGAAAAATGCAAGCGCTGGTGCTACTTAGATGAGACAGCATTCACGAGTTTGGCCGACGCGCAGAAGGCGAGCTTCGTGTGCAGGCTGTGCGAGGCTCTGAAGGCGGCCGTGCAGCGCATGGAGGCTAGCATCAAGGGGCTTCAGGGGCAGCTCAGGGTGGAACCCGAGCATAGGATAGAACTCCAAAAACAGCTCAGAGCGTCGCGTTAGCAGGAGGAGGCTTCCGCCAGCCTATTGGGCGACCTTCGAAAAGAACAGGAAGGGCGTACCGAGCTCGAGCAGTGGGTAAAGGAGCTAATGGCGCTTTGCCCCGGCCCCGAGCGGTGTGAGATGGAAGGCGTAGGTAGCGGAGAAGGCGACAGGCGGGAAGGAACGGGCGAGAAGGGAGGTCAGGGGGCCGCAGTGTCTGGCCACACCACGGAGGCTCCGAGAACATACAGCTCGGTGGCGCAGCAGTATTCAAGGAGGGCAGAAACACAGGACAGACGGTAGAGAAACAGTTGAAGCAAACAGGGGCGCCATCACAAACAGGAAGCCAGCGATTGAAGCGTAGAAGGGTCCTAGTGGTGGGGGACTCTAACGTGGTCAGGGTTAGGGATGGCGTCTTCAAGACAGTGAAGGAAGATGGGAGAGTCAGGGAAGAGCATGGTGGATGCACTGGCCAAAGCTCAGGAGGTTGTAGATAACAGCATGGAGGGCGAAAATCTAGTCATTATTCATGCTGGGCTCAATGATTTGTTGAAGGGCAACGATCAGAACCTTCAGAGAAAGTTAGAGGATGGGATGCGTAAGCTCCCAGAAGCCTCTGGGCGTGTGCATGTGACCATATGCACAGTCCCAGAGGTCTGGGGGCAGTCTCGTGGAATTGAAAGGAGGGTAGTGGAGGCCAGTTGTGTGATCGAGGGTTTGCGCCAGCAACTAGGATACAGCGTAATAGAAGCTAACCAAGACGTGTACGAGCCCGGCGCTCGCCCCTTTGCACATGATGGCATTCACTACAGTGGTGCGACGGGCAGGAGCGTGGTAACAGGATGGGTCGCCAAGCCATAGCTTTTTTAGGGGGGCCCAGAGCCCTGATGCCAACAGTGTAGCCAAAGACGGACCTAAAGGGGCATAAATATTCAAGCCACAGGAAGTTCGTGGAAGAAGAAATAGACGTAAGCACAAGGGCCGAGCTAAGTCAGACGTAGGCTATATTAACATGCAGGGTGGCAGGAATAGGTTAAAGTGGGAAGAGATAAAAGAGCATTGGAGACAGGAGGAGCTGATGGTATATGGGGTTGTCGAGGCACATCTTCGGGACATGGAGCAACCATCGTGCAATCCGGACTACGTATGGGAATATTGCAATCGAACAAAAGGCAGCAAAAAGGGGGTGGAATAGGTGCAATGATACATAAGAGCATGGCTTGGCAAAGAGTGAAGCAGGAATGCCCGGAGCATTTATGGTTAAGAGGGAAAGTAGCTGGGCAGATGACGCTCCTTGGTTTGGTGCACTGGTGGATGGGAGCGATGGCCCGAGAGGAAAACCAGGCATAGTGGAGTGTATATCAAAGGACATTGAGGAATTAAGAGAAGAGTGAGAGATAACAATACTAGGAGATATGAATGTGCACATAGAAGATATAGATGGATATACTGACTCAACAGGCAAAATAATCATAGTTATGTGTGAAAGGCATGATTTGATCATTTGCAACAGTACCGAGAAGTGTGAAGGGAAAATAAAATGGGAGGTAGGAGGACTGCAGTCAATGATAGATTACGCACTGATGTCACATAGGATGTATGATAAGCTCAGGGGAATGCACATAGATGAAGGCGGCTTCAGAAGTCTGGGTAGTGATCACAAACGTATCAAGCTAAGTTTTGGAAGAGCAGCAAAAGTGGGAACAGGTCGCGGGATCGAATCCCGGCTGCGGCGGCTGCATTTCCGATGGAGGCGGAAATGTTGTTGGCCCGTGTGCTCAGATTTGGGTGCACGTTAAAGAACCCCAGGTGGTCGAAATTTCCGGAGCCCTCCAATACGGCGTCTCTCATAATCATATGGTAGTTTTGGGACGTTAAACCCCACATATCAATCAAAGCAAAAGTGGGAAGGAGACAAGATGAGCAACTACAGGAAAATTTTCATTCAGAAAGGCAAATAGAAATTGCTACTAAACAAATTGAGAAAGTAATCACTGAGGATAACAAAACTGTGTGGACATACACAAATTTAATTAGACTGTTTGGGCTAGAGCTTGCTAAGGCACGTGACAAGTCACCCTGGAAAAGAAGACACAAGCCCAAGAGTTGGTGGGATGAGGAAGTTAAGAGAGCAATAGCAAAACGTCAGGAAGCCTCTAGGAAACACAGACATGCTAAGCAGCGGGTTGAACCAACAGATGAGGTTGAAAGAAAATGGGACATCTTTCTAAGATCTAAAGGGAAGCATCCCTCCTAATCAATGAAAAGATTAGAAGAAAGTGTGCTCAGTGGCTGGCAGAAGTACATAAAAAAGACAGAAAGGCAGCTGCGAAATTTAGGAACCATCTAAAGTCCCTAAGGAATGAAACAAACCTAGAGCAGAGGTTTATAACTACAGCTCAAGGTGCTAGGCTAGAAGGGAACGAAGCTATCAAATATTAAAAACAGGGGTGACAGAAAAATTTCAACAAAGAAGTGCCTTATGCACCACAATAGACAAGGATGGATGAAGTGGTGCAATGGCTCCCATTTTCACATCGAGTGGGAAAGGGCTGAGAAGAGGGTTCCAAGTAGTACATCAACAGGCAGAGATGACATTCCAATTATGCTGATAAAGACATTGAATCCGAAGTCTAAACAGACTTTGAGAGAGGCAGTGAGCAGAAGAATAATCGATGGTGAAGTCCCTGATGGATGGAAACTGGAGGAGGCGGATGCCGCGGCCCGTGGTCTCGCCACGTGCCGGACCGCGGCCGCGCCCGCCTCCGAAGACACGACGGCGACCGAAGAAGAAGGCGAGGAGCAGCTGCTCGATTACGGCGACATCCTCGCGTGGTACAGGGAGCAACGGCGTGGCTTCCCGCCTCCGCACAGGGATCTTACCCGGTGGGAGGCGGTGAGGTTGCGCCAGCTCCAAACCGAGACTGTGCTGACCCCATCGCTAGCGCGACACGTGTGCCCCGAACTCTACGTGAGTGAAATGTGCAGTGTGTGCGCGAGCGCGAGAGCCACCCTGGCTCACATACTCTGGGGATGTGACGCAGACAGCGCGGACGGTCCGGTGTTACCGCCGCAAGTAGAACAGCGTGTGGGGTCTACGGACCCAGAAGACCAGCGAAGGGCCGTCCGGCAGCTCGAGGTCGCACTGGCGCTGCAAAGGCGAAAGGGGGACACCCTCAGTAACCCGAGCGGCGACGGGGCACGAAGGCCTTGAGGTCTAGGCCCGCGTGACATTAGGACTTCTAGTGTAACGTGAGATAGGGTGAACCCCACGCCCTGCGCGGCCGGAGGGAATCCCGCATGCTGGAACCCAATAAAGTTTATTCTCTCTCTCTTCGCAGAATGAGCATGATCTATAAAGGGGGACAAAGATGACATAAAGAACTACCGTCCTATAACAGTGAAATCAGTGGTGTACAGGCTGGCAATGCAGATTATAAAGGGAAGACTGCAGGCGTGGATATAGGATGAGGGGGTGCTGGGGAACTGCAGAATGGGCTTCGGAAACACAGGAGGTTGGAAGACAATCTGTTCTCACTAATGTTCGAAATAGCAGAAAAGGAACACAGGCTCCTGTGGCTAGAATTTTTTTATATCAAGTGAGCGTACGATAGCATGGTTCAAGAGGACTTATGGGGAATACTAGACACACTGGGTGTGGAAGATGGAGTCACTAATCTTTTAAAGGAAATCTGTTAAAGTAACAAGGTAGTTATAAAGTGGGAAAAACAGGTATCCAAGCCCACAGAGGTGAAATGGGGACTTAGGCAGGGGTGACAGACTTAGGCAGGGGTGTCCTCTGTCACCCTTGTTATTCATGATGTACCTACAACGATTAAAGGCCATATTAGATGAAAGTAGATTTGACTTCAACCTCTCTTTAGTCAAACAAGGAACACTCATTGATCAGGCACTACCAGCATTAATGTACGCAGATGATATAGTGGTAATGGCCGACAACAAGGAAGATTTGCAGCGATTGATGGACATCTGCGGTAATGAGTGAGATAGGTTTGATTTTAGATTCAGTAAGGAAAAATCAGCAGTTATGATTTTTATTGATAATGAAGGTAGTGAGCTTAGAATAGAGGAGGTCACGCTAGAGATAACAGATAAATACAAATATCTGGGCGTATGGATAAGCAATGGGACCGAGTACCTAAGGGAACACGAAATATATGCGACGACTAAAGGTAACAGGAATGCAGCAGTGATGAAAAATTGGGCACTGGGGAATTACAATAGGTATGATGTTGTGAGAGGAATATGGAAAGGGGTCATGGTTCCTGGGCTGACGTTCGGCAATGCAGTCTTGTGCATTAGATCAGAAGTTCAAGCAAGATTAGAAATTAAGCAGCGTGGAATAGGTAGGCTTGCTTTAAGAGCTCACGGGAATACACCAACTCAGGGAGTACAAGGTGATATGGGATGGACATCATTTGAGGGCAGGGAAGCTAGCAGCAAGATAAAATTTGAGAAGCGATTGAGAGAAATGGGGGAGGAGGGTAGGGCTAGGAAGGTTTTTAGCTACTTCACTTCACTTTATTTTCCTTAAAGACCCCGCACTGGAGGTATTACATAAGGGGTGGGGTTAACACACATTTTTTTTTTTTTTACAAAATAGTGGCTACATACATTTATTGAAAAACAGCAGATTTTAGTTTTACCGAAAATGATGATGAGCAGGTGGTTTCGACGATATGGCGGGGCAGGCCGTTCCAGTCAACTGATGATCGACAAAAGAAAGATGCAGAAAATGTTGTAGTGCGGCTGCGTGGACGAGAAACTTGCAAGTGGTGCCCTGTGCGCAGCGATGTGCGCGGTGGCGGGGCCAAAATATATGGGGCATGATGAAGCGAGCTGTAGAAAAACTTGTGAAAAAGGATTAATGAATCAATGCGGCGCCGGTATGATAGCGTGTTTAAACCAGACTGTGTTTTTAGTAATGATATGCTGATGTTATAGGAATATGACGATTGAATAAACCTTACTGCGCGATTCTGAATGGCTTCTAGGGTATTGATAAGACATGCTTGATGAGGTGACCATATGGGAGAAGCGTATTCTAGTTTCGGGAGTACGAGTGACTTATATGCTAGAAGTTTTACGTGGCGTGGTGCATGACGCAGGTGGCGTTTTAGAAATCCCAGGGTTTGGTTGGCCGAGGCGGTAATGCATGCTATATGAGGCGACCAGTTTAAGTCATGTGAGAGTGTGACACCAAGGTACTTGAATGTATCCACTGTTTCTAATGAAGTGTTAGCAATAGTGTAAGGTGTGTATAATGGCTGAAGACGGCGAGTGAAACATACTACCTTGCATTTGTTGGGGTTGAGGGTCATCAGCCATTCGTTGCACCAATCCTGAATATTGTTGAGATCTTCTTGCAGAATAGCGTGGTCAGCATTGTTAGTGATTGTACGGTAGATGACACAATCATCTGCGAACATTCGGATTTGAGAGGAAACATGTAGAGGGAGGTCATTTATATAAATAAGAAACAGCAGAGGGCCTAAGACGCTGCCCTGTGGAACGCCAGATGTTACAGGGAGGGGGGCGGAAATGGAATTATTGATATGTACTGACTGTGATCGGCTAGCAAGAAATTCCTTAATCCAATGGAAAATATCGGGATGTAGATTCAACTGAGAGAGCTTAAGTAACAGCCGTTGGTGGGGTAACTTATCAAAAGCTTTTGCGTAATCAAGAAAAATGGCATCTACCTGTTTGTTAGTATCGAGGTTGATGTGCAAGTCGTGGATGAACATGGCAAGTTGCGTTTCGCATGAGAGGCCCTTCCGGAATCCATGTTGAGATGCGTGAAAAAAGTTGTGCCTGTCAAGAAACTGCATGATTTGCGTGTAGATGACGTGCTCCATTATCTTGCAAGGTACACTAGTCAGGGAAATCGGTCGATAGTTGAGAGGAGAGCTTTTGTTGCCTGATTTGAAGATTGGAACGACCTGCCCTTCCTTCCAGGAGAGGGGGATGCTACCGGATGATAAGGACTGCTCGAAAATAATTCTGAAATAGGCTGCGCAGATGTTCTTGGTGTTTTTTAACAGTTTTGTATTGATATCATCTGCCCCTGAAGTTGATGAAAGTTTAAGATTTTCAATTATGGCTATTATTCCTTGTTCGCTGAATTGGATTGCTGGCATGACACCTTGGACAGGGGGTGGGGGCACTGGTAGAGGAGCATCAGGTTCAGTGGTAAATACAGATGAAAAAGCAAGGTTAAATACATCAGCACATTCTTGCTCAGGAATCGCAATGTCGTTATGGTCGGTAATGACAACAGCAGTAGGTGGCTTGGGGTTTAAAATTTGCCAGAATTTTTGGGGGTTGCTCTTGAGTACACAGGGTAAGGTGTCATAAAAGAAGGAGTGCTTGTCATGACGTATAGCTGATAAGTAAACTTTCTCAGCTACGTAATATTTTTCCCAGGCCGTGGTACAATTTTGTTGCCTTGCGAATCGGTAAAGTCGTTTTTTCTTATTTTCTAGAGATTTTAATTTCCTATTGAACCAAGGTTTATTGCGGTTGGCTTGTACTGAAGTAACTGGAATGTGGTTGGTGGCGAGCTCAGTAAACTTTTGTTGGAAGATCGACCAGTTTGCATGAAGTGTGCGGCTGTGAAAATCGGTGCAAAAAGTCGAGTAAAAAGCGATAAGTTCGTTGTTTATGGCATCGTAGTTGCCTTTGCCGTATAAGCGTATTGTTTTTCTCCACGATTCTCGTTTCAGCAAGGTAAAGCTAAAGACTGCGTGGATTATTTTATGGTCGCTAATTTCGCGGAGGTAAGACATCGAAGATAGGCTATTTGGACTATTGGTTAGTATAAGATCTAAAACGCTGGCTGAGCCATGCGCAACGCGTGTTGGTTGTAACACAAGCTGACTTAAATTGAAGTTAAAACAGAGATCGAGGAAATCATTATCGGCTTTACTCAGTGATGAAGGCGGATTACTATTCCAATTTATGTGAGGGAAGTTAAAATCCCCAAAGAACAATATCTGAGCGTTAATGTATTTTGTCGTGAGTGTGTTCAAGACGCAGCTAAGCTTTTCAATGAAGTCCGTATCTGTTCGCGGCGGGCGGTAGCATACACCAAGTAAAATAGTATGAGGAGAGGAACGGAAAAGTAGCCATAGTATTTCAAGATCACTGGGTGTATGAACAATGGTGCAAGGCAAGGTATCACTGACGGCAATGAGCACACCACCACCTCTGGAGTTCTGACGATCTTTGCGGAAAACATGAAAGCCCGGTAGGTCATCCATAACCTCTGCGTCGGATACGTCGGCAGTAAGCCATGTTTCGGTAAGTATTAACAAATTACACCCAGACGATAGGGCAATATTACATACGACGTCGCGTTTAGGAAGAAAACTCCGTACGTTAGTAAAAATTGCTGAAATAGCAGTGCTTGGGCGTATTGTTATCGAGCGCTGTGATGGCTGTCGATGATGTGGCAATTGCTATCTGATTTCTTTAACACGCTTCGCTGCGTCATCGTACATATACTTCGCGGATCCTATGTACAGGGTTTTATAACGTAGAGAAAAGGCGACAGCTTTCGCCTTTGCAAAAGCAAGAAGGTGTTTCCGGGCATTTTGTACTGCGCGGGAGTAGTCCTGACCAATTCTGCAGTTACTGCCTTTGAGCTTGGGTCCATTAGACAGGATTTTTTCTTTGGTTTTAAAGCGAGCAAATTTCGCAATTATGGGGCGGTTACGGCTAGTATTGTGGCGGCCGAGACGATGCGCACGCTCAATCTCGTCGGGATTCACAGTTAAGCCCAACTGATCTGAGCAAAGGCGAATGATTTTTTCTTCTATCTGAGAGGCAGATTCCGATGCGCCAGGGTCGGGAATACCGAAAAAGATTAGATTGTTGCGGCGGGCTCGATTTTCGGCGTCATCAATTCGTGCTTCTATGTCTGAGATTGCCTGGGTTGTCTCGGCAGTAGTAGACGTGATGGTTTTGACCTGTTGTTGCAGGGATTCGATGCGTTGACAGTGGCTCTCAACGATATTGATTCTTCTGCTAAGTTCACCTATTATGCTGCTATTTTCGGCGAGTTCGGTTTTTAAACCCTTCAGTTCGATTATTAGCTGTGATTGCCCTGCTGACAGTTTTTGCAATTCGGTTAGTATAGCGTTAGATTCCGGGCCGGGGTTAGTTTCAATGTCGCCTGACAGCAATAGCAAGGCACACAAGACATCAATACACTCTACAATAATGGATAACAAACACTGGGGGCTCGGCAGCAGTACCAGAAACAAGTCGCTCGATTTCTTAGCGTAAAGACTCAAAGGTCGACTAACCTGCATATTGAAAAGTAGCAGCTTAGGCAACTGTCCCGTGGCACAGCCGCCGAGCCCACAGTTGGGCGCGCGAGGGTGTCGCTCCTTTATAGCCGAAGAGGCGATTGATGTTGCTGACATAGGCGTATCCCAGGTGGCAATGGTGACGAAATCCGTGTCAGGGGCGGTTAGCTTATCATATGAGAAAGCAACCGATATACGGCCAATGCATGGTTCCACACAGGTTGAGGGTGCGTGCGGGATGGCCAGTATGGTAGCGGGCAGAGCTGCGCAGATCACTGCGATGGCGACGACCTGCATATTGAAAAGTAGCAGCTTAGGCAACTGTCCCGTGGCACAGCCGCCGAGCCCACAGTTGGGCGCGCGAGGGTGTCGCTCCTTTATAGCCGAAGAGGCGATTGATGTTGCTGACATAGGCGTATCCCAGGTGGCAATGGTGACGAAATCCGTGTCAGGGGCGGTTAGCTTATCATATGAGAAAGCAACCGATATACGGCCAATGCATGGTTCCACACAGGTTGAGGGTGCGTGCGGGATGGCCAGTATGGTAGCGGGCAGAGCTGCGCAGATCACTGCGATGGCGACGACCTGCATATTGAAAAGTAGCAGCTTAGGCAACTGTCCCGTGGCACAGCCGCCGAGCCCACCTTGTACTTGTACAAGGTGGGCTCGGCGCTACTTGTACATAAAGAATGTCAATACAAAATGGAGGAAGCGAACCAGAAAATTGACTGGTAAATACTTAGAAAACAGCAGGTGGCCAAACCCAAAAGAACTATCGGTTAAGAAGAAAGTGAAGGAAACGGAGACTGACGTGTAGAATTGGCATGATTAAGAAGTACGCACTAGAGATCTATCAAACTTTTAAGCAGGAAATTGCCAAGGAGAGGATCTATGATAACACTCGGGGTAGTTCTCTACTGTTTGAGTCCAGGACGGAAGTATTGCGAACCAAGACATATCGGACCAAATACGAAGGGGTACACACAGTATGCATTGCGTGTAGAGAGGAAGAAGAAACTGCCGAACACTTGATAATGTTCTGTAAAGGGCTTCACCCTATAGTTCAGGATGATGGCATAGAGTTCTTCAAAGCACTGGGGTTTAGGGACAGGGAGGGCAAAATAGACTTTAAGCGGGTAGAATTAACTAGAAGGAGGTTATCTGATTGGTGGCTAAAGTCAAGGCTCGAGTGAAAATTAATTCCTTCACTGCAAAGTACGAATCTTTAACCTCACCATTTAAAGGGAAAAAAGATAAATCTAGTGGTTAGTTCACTAAGTATTACGGCTAGGAGGCGTTAGCCGCCGTCCGATCTAAAGGGTACAGCCACATCCATTCATCCATCCATCCATCCATTCATTCATACTACGGGCCCGGAGCCGGCACCAGTGCAAAGAGCTCTCAGCCAACTCACGACACTGTGTCGATGGAGCATTCATCCACCGTAACGCCGTCTTCCAATGAGCAAGGCTCGTCGTCGGCGATGGAGAACGCCGCAGGGTGTTGCGCGGCAGTAATGATACCCGAGACGCACACCGTGGGGCTGACATCTGATCCAGCTTTCACCAGTTCTCTTTCCGGACAACAAAATGACATTTTGACTGGGGAAAGAATTGAGGACTATGCTGCCTCGAACTGTCCTGCTGATCACACCGATGACAACGATGCAGGTGGCTGTTGGAATACCGTCATCAAGAAACAACGCACCCGCAAAACGAACACCTACAAGGAAACCCAACTAACTCAGCCAACCATGTAATGTCCAGTAGACATCAAATAAATATTCTTATCGTCAATGGATGTCCACAAAATTAATTTAAAATTTATGCAACATCTAGAGGGTGTTCATTTTGAACAGTGGACCGTCATATAATGTCCACATCAGTTCCACACACAGTATTGATATAATATTTGGCAATAATAATACAATATTTAGAGGATGTCCATTTTGACGAGTCAACATTCATAGATTGTCCACTACAGTTGTACAATAACATTGATATATATCAAATGACACTTATTTTTAGGTGCAGCGACGCACGTATGCATACTATCTGGGGTTTTACATCCCAAAACAACAATACGAATGAGAAACAATGTAGTGGAGGGCTCTGGAAATTTTAACCATGTGGTGTTTTTCAATGCGACATTGCACAGTACACGTACCTCTACAATTACGCCTCCATCAAAATGTGACCGCCGCGGCCGGCATTGACACCGTGACCTTTGGGTTAGGAGTTGAGCACCTTAGCCACTGTTCCACTGAGGCGGACAGACGCGCATGCAATTGCACCATATGCTACAAAATAATGAGACTGTTAACTCGATATGGTTGCCTTTAGTAAAATTTATTGCATCAAATTCAGCAAAGGTCTTGGGGGATCTGTCATAGTGATGGCAGTGGTCAGTCAGTCAGGGCACTGGTAGCCTGCAAATATATGCATGTGTATAAACACCGCTGTTGACACAGCTAACGTAAACTTGATCCTCAGTGAGCAGTGTATGAAGCACATTTCAGAGTGTAATGTGGACTTTGAAAAATTACCTCAACAGCATTACAAATGCAATGACAGCAGTTCCAATCATAAGTGTCACCACATATGGGGTATTTAGTCTAAACATATAAACATGCTGTTTAGAAACCAATTAGTTACACCAGCAGAGCATAATGATGAAGAAATTAGATTCTATGGTTGTAATAGTTACCAGACATATATATAAATACATATTCTAAAGGGTGAAAAGCATCATGTTGTTTGACGTGTACACATTTATGTGTGCATGAATACAGCCATATTTGATCACATTACACGCTCGAAATGCAAGATTATGCGCGAATTATTCGTCTCTCTTACCATAGTGTTTAATCTATTACAGGTAGCCAGCCGGTCTGAGAAGTGGCTAACCTCCCTGTCTTTCTTTTCTTCCTATTAATGTGCAATTTGAACATCACGGCCACTTCAGTGCTTAACAATAAGCTATAGAGTAAACTTTCGTAATTGATCCAGACACTGCTTGCAGGACAGAGACAAGAGAGTCCACAAACACAAGTGATGTGACTTTTTTGTCCGTGTCCTTCATGCTGTTTGAGGAATAATTAGATATAACCAAGCCCAAGCTACCCTTGTGCATTTTCAGTTGTTGTAACTGCTGGCCTTTCTATATGCAAGAGCAGTGCACAACTGACCGAGAATAACAGCAGCTTAAATTGCACTTCAGCTTTCAGCTACATCTACAGCACTGCTTGCAGCTCGTACAGAGGGCAACACGTTGGTCTAGAACGCCAGAGTGTCCAGCTCTGCACTGCATGGTTCACATCTACAGACAACACGAAGATTGATATAGGCCACATGCAAGCTTGGGCAACCCCAATGAAGAGCCTTCTTTAGGATGCGGAAGCAACTCTTTTGGCTTTGAGAAGCGCTGTCTGAACTAGCACAGAAAATCAAACAGCAGTGAATCGGCCGGGTTAGTTTCCGAATAATTTTAGCTATGTGGCAAAACATTTCTGTTAGCAGTGTTATCATTCCCACAGCCTAAAGTCTTCTAGAGGTTCCTAGCAGATACACTACAAGTTGCCTGCCTCGATACGATGAGTTCTCTAAGAGTGCCCAGGTGTTTTTGAAAGCCAACATGCGGCACATTACATCAAGGTTGGGTACACTGAGCCCTCACCCATTTTACTGGTAGGTGGACCAAGGCTCTGGCAACAGCTTCGGCGTGGCCATCCCAAAAAAAGGAGCCGCACGCAGTAGCCACTCTCAGCAAAACCCGTCGAGGTGGTCGTGCGATTCTGGCTACATAAAGCAGTGGCGCTGTTATGCTGGATTTAATTAGATAAGCTCTTTCAGTAAAAGGTAGTTGAAACGTTCTGGCGACTTCAATGCGTCTGTCCACTTTGTGTTGAATTTCTTTCCATGTGGTGCGGGTTACCTCACCAGTCGAAAGGAAAGTTACACCTAAGACTTTAACGCCTTGGACTATTTGGATG
Organism: Rhipicephalus microplus; assembly: GCF_043290135.1. NCBI lineage: Eukaryota > Metazoa > Arthropoda > Arachnida > Ixodida > Ixodidae > Rhipicephalus > Rhipicephalus microplus. The sequence goes on from NC_134701.1 coordinate 11,155,269, forward strand.
CCCTCAGGAAACTCTTCAATGTGCATCCCAAAGCACAATGCCTTGCTTTTTCCGGATTTAAGACGTGCTCCCGACAGGTAACTATACGTGTGGAGTATTCGCAGAAAGGCTCTGTAGCTGTCTATGTTCCGAATAAACAACGAGATGTCATCGGCGTATGCCCCTACTTTCACTTCGCCCAAGCCTGGAAGAGGGAAACCACGTATCGAAGTACATTTCTGGATTTGTTTCAATAATAGATCTATGCATAATACAAAGAGAATTGCGGAGAGGAGACAGCCTTGTCGAATGCCCCTACTTACTGCAGTAGGTTCAGATATATAGCCATTCACTACTAATGACGTTTCTAAGTCTGTGTAGAGTAAACGGAGGGTGTCGGTTAAATGTGCTGGGAAGTCATAACACTCAAGCACAGCGAACAGATAGTTCCATTCTACGCGATCAAAACCTTTTTCCTAATCCAAAGAAACAAGAACACCAGATAATTGTGTTCTTGTAGCGTACGTGAATAAATCGCGAGTCAGAGCAAGCGAGGTGTAGATCGTACGACCTGGGACACAGCATGTTTGTATGTCGCTTACTATTTCCGGTAAAATGATTGTTATGCGGTTTGCAAGGATGGCTGTCAATATCTTATAATCCGAGTTAAGTAGGGAAATGGGCCTCCACGCCCTTGGGTCGGATGGCTCTCCCTCGCTTTTAAGCAAGAGTATAACTCTGCTCTCACGAAACGTATTCGGTTCTGTTTCCGTCAGCAAGGAGCCCATTTAGCATTGTCAAAAGGTGGTCTTGTATTGTTTCAAGGAAGGTTTTGTAGAAACTCAAAGGTATCCCGTCAAGGCCGGCGGCGGCGGTTGCGTTCGTGTGCTGAAGCACAAAGCGTAATTCATCCAGCGTCACTGGGCTGCACAGACCATCGCGGAGCTCCTCCGGTACGCGGGAAATTCGCGCGCAAAACTCGTTAACTATGGTGGTGTAGTTCACGTCGCTCGTGTTCTCCGCCCTGAAAAGATTCGAAAAATGTGTTTCAAAGACCCTCATTATGTCTTCTGCTCGTGTAGACTGTTCGCCGTTCGGCAACTGAACGAGAGGAACATGCATGTGTTCACCCAAGGAGCCGTTGCGAACATTTCGAAGAACCGCTGGATCTGAAACCGGTCGTCCGTTAATAAAAGACTGCGCAGCCGTGCGCGAACTAAGACGTAGCAAAAGTTCGTACCGCGCCTTTAACTGATCGAGATAGTCGTGCATTGCGAACGTCAGCGTCTTGCCTCTGCGTACAATGCGCGCTTTTCGTAGCGTGTCGTTTATCTCTGTCGTCAGGCGCGCTTTCCTTTCGCGCCCCGCTTTGATAAGCTCGGCGCGCCAACTGTGTTTCAATGCGTCCCAGCTGCGGGGTTCAGGCGGCCTATCGCACGCTTGCTCTAGTGCATTGCGCAGTAATGCTACGCTTTCCGGGTCGTGCACGAGTGTGGTGTCCATTTTCCAATGGTTTCTAAATGAAGTGGATTGTTCAAAGAAAAGTTTTACAGACACTGGAAAGTGGTCTGTAATGCATGGAACGTCCGGTGGGAAATGTAGGACCTCGCAACTAAGGACATGAAAGGCTAGAACTTGTGGAAAACAGTAGCGGTCTAGCCGGGTCATGTCGGGACTCCGTTGCCAGGTTGCAACGAAGTCATTCCCGTGAGTGTAGACCCGCGCATCCCTGAGCTTGAAATTGCGGATGAGTTGTCGCAATGCGCCAACTCCGCTATATTGTCTGCTTTGTCTGCGTCCGCGCACACCTCTGTCGGTGTCCTCAACACAGTTAAAATCTGCAACAAAGAAAGTGGGGTAACTTTAAAACATAAATGAGTCGAGTGAATTGAAAAAGTCGGCCGTGCCCCCACTTTGAGCTGGGGCGTGCATATATTACGAGCGCCCTTACTCGTCTGCCGTGAAGGTCGAGGTCTACTGCTAGTGTGCGGCCGTCAAAACCATAAACACAGTGCGCTCTTCAACGTAACGCTGGTGTCAAAAAAGCAACTCCGACTCCGCACATCTTTGAATCAGTCAGCGAAAAAAAAAGGCCTCGACTCTAAAATGTGAACAAAAGGATTGCGCATCAAAAAAGGTTCTAAAATTACATTCCTGTAAGAAAAGATATCGACATGACGTGACCTTGCGAAGTGCATGACTTCTCTCTGCTTATCTCGGCGTCTGAAACACCTGACGTTTAAGGAGAGAAAATGCACCGTAGCCATTTTGAAAATAGGGGGAGTGCACGCAAACTTCAGAGAAACCCCTTGCAGAGGGTGGGGTGAGCGCTCAACGAGTGAACAAAACTCAAGAGAGAAATGCTCTGACGTCGTCAGAGCATTAGCGAGTTTTTGGGGCTTACTACTGTCCGTAGAGTCCGTGGTCGGTGGGTGGGTTCGTTTGGTGGCTGAACGGTCTATTTCCATGGCGCTGGCACCGACACTCGCACCGGCGGCCGCACCTGTAATCTGGTAAATGGTGTTTGACAGGGTCAGTTTGCGGGTCTGAGCCGAGTACTTGCTGTCGCGGGCGCTCGTCGTTGTCGGTGGCATAATCACTGTTGTGGTCTTGTCGGGGCCGATGACCGGAGCGTCTGCACGTCCCGTCGTTCGGGTGCCGCGTCGCATCGAAGCTCTCGGCGTCTCGGAGCTACTGGTGGTGCCAACTGTGTCAGAGCTGTAGCTCTCGTGGTCTCTGCTAAGTATGGGCACCCGGGCTTCGCCTTTGGATGAGCTGTGTTCTTCATAGGCGTCCGGCGAGAAGTCGCTGGTCTCGGACGGGGTGTAAAGGGTTGACGAGGCTTTCTCAGACAGGGGAGGCAGGTCTCCTGCGTCTTGTGGTTCAGCATGGGCGTCAGTGTCTCTTGTGTGAGTGTCGCTCGCAGACTCGAGCGCCGGATAATCATCTTGGAATGCGGGCGTGAGGTCGGTGCACGCTTGTTCTTCGGTTGCCGCTGCTGCAGCCGCTGCGAAGGACTTCGGACGTACGCAGTCAGCTGTTGCATGGCTGCCCGAGCATTTGCGGCACCTTTCTGCGCATCCCTCTGTGGCATGTCCAAACACGTTGCAGCGCGTGCAACGGGGCGTGGCACAATATTTGGCGATGTGGCCAGCATTCCTGCACTTAGAGCACACTTTCTTGATACCCCGGTAGTCATACATGACATTGTAGCCTTGGACTGTCAGAAAGTTCGGTATTTGGCTTTTCGTTTCCACTCGCGTCACACGGACACCTGTGCCAACCCCAGGGCGGCCCTTGAACACTGGCTCGTGGATATGTTGCACGTTGCCGTAGGCGGAGAGAGCAGTCGCTAGGGCTGCATCGCTTACCCACAGCGGTACCCGGAAGACGGCGACGTGGACTATTTCAGGACCTACGCTGACTAGTGAAACTGATTCGCCGTTCAAGAGAATGGCGCCCCGGCTCTTCAGCTTGGTGGCTGCATGGACGTTTGCGGCTGCGGTGCCGAACTTTGCACCTCCCATGTGCTGGAGGGACTTGATACCGACTGGGCCGGTTACTGGTTCGAGGGCATCTATGATGTCGTCGACGGTGCTCTCCCTCTGGAGCGCTGAAGTTAAAGCAATGAGGTTTCGGCAGTGGCGCTGCGAAAGCCATCACACTTTCGTCCTGGCCCTGGCTCCCACGGCTTGCGCTGTGGTGCCCGGGCGTTGGCTCACGATGAAGGCCTGGACAGAGCCGGGGGGGGGGGGGTCCAGGGGTTCGCTTGATGCTCGACAAGATGGGGTCGACGACTGGCAGCGTGCCTGGTCGCAGGAATCCCGGCGCCAGGTAAGCGGCGAACGGAGCGTGGACCGTCGATCAACTACTGACAAGTGGCGAAGTGCGTCGGCATTTATACTCTTGCCATCGAATGTTCTAGCGTTATATCTGGCGGTGACGTAGGTTCCGGAATAATCAGTAAAGTTCGCAGAGTGGGCGTGATCGCATCGAGATGATCTACTACAGTCCTGAAGCTTCTCAAAAACTGCAGGCGCGGTTTGTGCTGAGAATTGTGTAGTGTATTAGGCCGGTAACAAAACTTGAGAAATGGAACGTGGCAATATAATGATATGAAGTGTCACTACCAGGAAAAACAAGGGAAGCGCGGGCAGAGAAGGAAGACGACGTTGCTTCTACTGTGATCGCAGACTCAGTGCCCATTAAAAACCCCCCTTAAGTTACCTTACCTTACGTAACAATTTGGTTGAAGGTGCTCGGTAGGACGAACCCAAAGACGGGAGCTTCACTACCAGGACTTCGTCACAGCTGCCGCCTCGCCGGACTCCCACCTTCGCTGATCGTAATGGCTGACGCGCACGCACACCGCCGCCGGAAAACTAGTCGGTGCGGCCAGTGGGGGTGAGGCCGCGAGATCACAGGCGCTATCTACACTGTATACCCGTCAGCGTTTAAGTTGAAGAACAAAGTCCATGTAGTTGTCGATGGAGTGGCTACTATGGCACTCGTGAATACAGGCGCGACAGTCTCGGTGATGAGTGTAAATTTTAAGAACCTGCTAGGACCAAAAGTGAGTTTTTGCTTGAACCGTGGGGTGAAATTTCGTGGTGTAAGTGGTGACGTGTTGTGTCTGGTGGGATATTGTACTGTGGACGTCTCGCTGTGTGGCAAGGTGTTTTTCACAGAGTTTGCAGTTATTCCGCAGTCTACACAATACGTTATCTTGGGTATCGACTTTTGGTGTGAGTGTGGGGCAACTGTAGACTGCAGGAGTGGGCACCTTTCCATACACGGTACTTTCCCAACGGCGCTCTTGGAAAGTTTCTCTCCAGATGAATGCATCTTTTCATCTCCGTGGACACAGTCGTTCCTGCATTTTCTGATGTGTGTGTTCCCGTGACATGTTCCAGTAACAACTGTGGCACGTTTGACGCCACGCTCGAACCGATTCCCTTGGCATGCCTGAAAAAGAACATCCTCATTCCCCATTGTATAGTGTCAGTCGTTCATGAACGGGCAGGTGTGTGGACAATGAACAGTTCCATGGAGCCTTCAATTTTGTCAGGTGGCATGAAACTTGCAGTATTTAGACCCGAATGATCTATGACGCTGGTTGCGCTTGTTGATGCTACAAGCCAAAATGAACATCTAGGCTCGGAAAATTCAGAGGATGCCCAATTGCTACAAATGGTCAGCAGGTCACTTGACCAGAGCGAACGTCATACACTGCTCGGCGTTCTATCTAAGAACTCGAAAGTGTTAGATGTTTTTCAAAACAGCCAAAGGCCCTTAATCCCAGCGTCTCGGATGCGTCATCAGATCCACACCGAGTCGACGCATCCCATCAAGCAAAACCCTTACCAATGGCACCATCGAAGCGCAAGATCATCAACGAGAAGTCCAAGAAATGCTGGAAAAAGGAATAATACAGGAATCGGCAAGTCCATGGGCTGCTTCCGTCATTCTAGTGAGAAAGAAGGATGGTACGCGGAGATTTTGCGTTGACTACCGCTGACTGAATTCCGTTACCAAGAAAAACGTCTATCCACTGCCGCGCATCGATGACGCTCTACACTGCCTGCATTCCGCGTTCTACTTTTCATCTGTTGATCTGAGATCAGGTTACTGGCAAAGTCCGAGTGCACACAACTGACAAAGAAAAAATGGCATTCGTTACGACCGACGGATTTTACAAGTTCAACGTTGTGCCATTCGGATTATTTATTGCTCCGGCTACATTTGAAAGAGTTTGGATTTTATATTGCGTGGTTTAAAATGGCATGTATTCGTGTGTTACCTTGACGATGTCGTAATTTTTGGACATACGTTTGAGGAGCAAAACACTCGCCTAGACCTCGTGCTCAACTGCATTGAAAAAGCTGGCCTTGTATTAAATTAAAAAAAGGGCCATTTTGACGAGCGACAGACAATGGTGTTGGGACATCTCGTCGACAAAGATAGCGTATGCCTGATCCACAAAAGACAGCGGCCTTTGAATGGTTCAAGCGCCCTAAATCTGCGAAACAACTGCGTAGCTTCATCGGGCTCTGCTCGTATTTCCGCCAGTTCGTACCCAAGTTTGCGGATGTCGTTCACCTCCTGACGAGCCTCCTACGCAAGAACAGCCCGTTTCAGTGGACCTCCGAGTGTGATACCGCTTTTAACCAGCTGAAGTGCTTGGTAACTTCACAGGCACTTCAATCCTTCGTCACCCACGGAAATTCACACAGACGCAAGTGGCATCGGTATTGGCGCCATTCTCGTTAAGCGTTCTGGCAAGAAGGAACACGTCGTGGCGTACACAAGTCGTTCTTTAAGCAAGCCTGAACGCAACTACACAGTGACCGAACAGGAATGCCTAGCGGTAGTTTTTGCCGTGCTACGGTTTCGCTCATACATCTATGGTCGCCCGTTCACTATCGTCACAGATCACCATTCCCTGTGTTGACTGGTCAACCTTCACGACCCATCTGTCCGCTTCGCACGATGGGTCATTCGTTTGCAATAATATGTCTTCACCATGGGTGCGGCGATGGCGTAGTGGTTAGAGCACCCGCCTCGCATGCAAGAGGTCCATGGTTCAAATCCCGGTGCTGCGCAGTTCCCAACCGGAAAAAAAATCCGCGTGTTGATGGAACTGCATTAAGAGGCCTGGGGTGCGGCCTCACCGGCAACCACCGCCGGGAATGCACTCCCTCACCAGAGAAGGATTGGCCACCCTGGTGCAGCATCTGGCCACTACCTCCCACATGAATACGCCAAATAACTCATGGCTCTCAGTTCCCAGCAGCTGCGAAGCAACTGACCATGGCGGCGGTCAGATCTGCAACGCAGCAGAGGGTGCTAAGAATCTCTGGACTACAGGCTGCCTTTGGAACCTGAACTTGGCAACGTTTAACGCTAGAACCTTATCTAGTGAGAAGTCTAGCTGTACTATTCGAGGAGCTAGAGGGTGTTAAATGGGATATAATAGGGCTCAGTGAGGTTAGGAGGACAGATTAGGCCTATACTGTGCTACAGAATGGGCACGTCCTTTGCTATCGGGGCTTGGCAGACAGAGGAGAACTGGGAGTGGGGCTCTTAATTCACAGAAACATAGCTGGCAACATAGAGGAATACTATAGCATAAATGAAAGGGTGGTAGGTATCGTAATTAAACTGAATAAAAGATACAAGATGAAGGTAGTACAGGCTCACGCGCCTACATCCAGCCATGATGACGCTTCAGTTGAAAGATTCTATGAAGACGTGGAATCGGCAATGAGTAAGGTAAAAGCACAGCGTACTATAGTGATGGGCGACTTTAATGCAAAGGTAGGGAAGAAGCAGGCTGGAGACCAGGCAGTAGGAGATTATGGCATCGGCACTAGAAACGCCAGAGGAGAGCTACTAGTAGAATTCGCAGAACGCAATAATTTGCGGATTTTGAATACTTTCTACCGAAAACGAGAAAACCGCAAGTGGACATGGAGGAGCCATAATGGCGAAAATAAGAACGAAATAGACTTTATAATGACTGCACACCCAGGAATCGTGCAGGATGTGGAAGTGGTTAGCAAGGTACAATGCAGTGACCATAGAATGGTACGGTCTCGAATTCGCCTAGACTTGAAGAAGGAACGACAGAAACTGATACGCAAGAAGCCAATTAATGAGCTATCACTGAGAGGGAAAGTACAGGAATTCAGAGTGTCGCTGCAGAACAGGTACTCAGCTCTTAGTGAGGAAACCAACCTTAGCGTAGATACAATGAATGATAATCTAACGAGTATCATTACGGAGTGTGCAGTGGAAGTTGGAGGCAGGGTAGTTAGACAGGACACTGGCAAGCTTTCCCAGGAAACGAAGAACCTAATTAAGAAGCGTCAAATCATGAAAGTTTCAAGTACAACAGACAATTAAAATATAACTGGCAGAGCTTTCGAAGTTGAATTATAGGCGTAAAGTATGCGATGTAAGAAGGTATAACATGGAGAGAATTTAACACGCTCTGAAAAACGGAGGAAGCGTCAAATCAGTGAATAGGAAACTTGGGATAGGCAAAAGTCGGATGTATGCGCTAAGGGACAAAGAAGGCAAAATAACTACCAATATGAATAGGATAGTTAAAATAGCGGAGGAGTTTTACAGAGATCTGTACAGTAGCCGAGACAACCACGACCTTAATACTATAAGAACTAGCATTAACCCAGATGACACCCCACCAGTAATGATAGAAGAAGTCAGAAAAGCTTTGGAGAGCATGCAAAGAGGCAAAGCTGCTAGTGAGGATCAGGTAACATCAGATCTGCTGAAAGATGGAGGACAGACTGTGTTAGAAAAACTAGCCACCCTGTTTACGAGGTGTCTCCGGACGGGAAGGGTACCAGAGTCTTGGAAGAACGCTAACATCATCTTAATACAGAAGAAAAAGAGATAACAAGGACTTTAAGAATTACAAGCCGATAAGCTTGCTCTCTGTAGTATACAAGCTATTTACAAAGGTAATTGCTAACAGAGTGAAGAAAACATTAGAATTCAATCAAACAAAGGAACAAGCAGGATTTCGAACAGGCTACTCAACAATTGACCACATTCATACTATCAATCAGGTAATAGAGAAATGCTCAGAGTATAACCAACCACTATACATAGCCTTCATAGATTACGAGAAGGCGTTTGATTGAGTAGAAATATCAGCCGTCATGCAGACACTGCGGAATCAGGGCGTAGATGAAGTATATATAAACGTTCTGGAAGAAATCTACAGGGGATCAACTGCTACCATAGTGCTTCATAAAGAAAGCAACAGAATACCAATCAAGAAGGGTGTAAGGCAGGGGGACACAATCTCCCCAATGCTATTTACCGCGTGCTTACAGGAGGTTTTCAAAGCCTAGAATGGGAACAGTTAGGGATAAGAGTTAATGGAGAATACCTTAGTAACCTGCGCTTCGCCGATGACATTGCATTGCTGAGTAACTCAGGGGACGAATTGCAACTCATGGTTACGGAGTTAGACAAGGAGAGCAGAAAGGTGGGTCTTAAAATTAGTCTGCAGAAAACGAAAGTAATGTACAACAACCTCTGAAAGGAGCAGCGCTTCGAGATAGGTAATAGTGCGCTTGAAGTTGTAAAAGACTATGTCTACTTAGGGCAGGTAATAACCGCAGAGCCTAACCACGAGATTGAAGTAACTAGAAGAATAAGAATGGGGTGGAGTACATTCGGCAAGCACTCTCAAATTATGACAGGTAGATTGCCACTATCCCTCAAGAGGAAGGTATATAACAGCTGTATCTTGCCGGTACTTAGCTACGGAGCAGAAACTTGGAGACTTACAAAGAGGGTTCAGCTTAAATTGAGGACGACGCAGCGAGCAATGGAAAGAAACATGGTAGGTGTAACCTTAAGAGACAAGAAGAGAGCAGAGTGTATTAGGGGACAAACGGGGGTTAAGGATATCATAGTTGAAATAAAGAAGAGGAAATGGACATGGGCCGGGCTTGTAGCGCGTGGACAGGATAACCGCTGGTCATTAAGGGTAACTAACTGGATTCCCAGAGAAGGGAAGCGGGTTAGGGGGAGACAGAAGGTTAGGTGGGCAGACGAGATTAAGAAGTTTGCGGGTATAAATTGGCAGCAGCAGGCACAGGACCGGGTTAACTGGCGGAGCGTGGGAGAGGCCTTTGTTCTGCAGTTGACGTAGTCAGGCTGATGATGATGATGATGATGATGATGATGATGATGATGATGATGATGATGATGATGATGATGATGTCTTCACCATTTCATACAAGACTGGCCGTCTACACGCTGATGCGGATTGCCTCTCCAGAATGCCACTATCGACGACAGATTCTGAAGCCGATAACTTTGACCACCTTATCGCTTCTCTGTCGTCTGGCTTTCCCGATGCCGTGACTTTCGCCGCTGAGCAGCGTAATGATCCAAGCTTGAAAGCTCTCTTCCCTGGAGCAAGAAAGTCAATAAGCGAAGGCTGATTCTGCGTCCGAAATGGTCTTCTTTACCACGGCGGGTGCCCGCTTTCTGCTGGTTGTTCCTGCGTCCCTCCAAAGGTCTGTACTGCGTCTCACGCATGATGACCCCACATCTGGCCATCTAGGAAGCGCACGAACACTTAGTCGCATGAAAGAGTGGTTCTATTGGCCGAAAATGAGCAGGACAATTCAAAGCTACGTGGCCAACTCTACGCAGTGTCAGAGCCACAAGCGGCCCATCTCGGGTCCAGTTGGTCACCTGCAACACGAAAAGCCTCCCGGTTGGTTCCCCTTTTGAAAAGGTCGGCATTGATTTGATGGGACCATTTCCACGCGCCTCAAAAGGTAACTGGTGGATAATTGTATGCGCCGACTACCTGACGTGGTACTGCGAGACGGATGCCTTATCCTCCGCCACGATAGTCCAGGTTTCGGAGTTCCTGTTGCATTCAGTCATCCTCCGACACGGGCCACCTCGCGTGATATTAAGTGACTGTGGACGACAATTTACCGCTGATATTGTAGAATAATTACTTCTTTTGTGTGCCTCCAAGTTTCGGTGACCCGCAGCTTGATCTTATCATAGAAAAAGGGCTCTTCACCGTCCGTTTCTCCCCGCACGTTGAAAAAGTCCCGCATTGACTTTTCTAAGGTAAGGAAAATCACGTGGTTCCGATTAAATTTTCTACTTCTAAAATATTGTATAGCTTTACATCTATTTGAGTGCGTGTCTCTGCGTGTGCATGCATGTATGTGCGCGTAAGTGTGAGCGCTCTTGTGTGTGTGCACGTGTGTAGGTGGGGGTACGGAATTTTTGAATCTGCATGTGCATTTAAACATATATTATGGCTTGTATTACGGTCCAGCTAATTGGAGCAGCGAAGGTACCAAAACTGCCACAAAAGTAATAAAAATGTTTTGAACACTCCTTTAAAAGCTTCCATGAGTAAGCGCATTTTAGAATGACATTATATGATGTAAAGTTAAGGTCATTTTCACTTTGCTATTTTAGCACCTAATTGTTGAAACGTTCTTTTCTCATTTTTGCAAAATATAGAATCCTGTCCAGAATATACCTCTCCCTGTTTGTAAACAGTGTGACGTCACTGCGGGCACCCCGCCCACCATACCCTCTTTCGGAGCAGGTGCTGATTGGCAAGAAAGTTCCACCAACGGCATCTTTCTGCATGGCAGAGCTGCGTGTCTGCATTCCTTAAACAGGAATTTCTACTTTGCTATGTTCTAAAGTCACAGCTTTTGAAAGAAGGAGGTCGCGGAAGGGTCAATACTCATAGTGTGGAAATTTGCTCATCGTAGATGGATGAATGGAGCAACTTTAAAGTACGGAGATACGTGACTAGCACGTTGTGGGCTTCACCCACGTAGACGGCAGCCATAAAAAAATCTGATCATTTTCGAAAGCGAACGTTTTCAATGCACTCGGTGACGGGCACTTTGAGAAACGTTTGCATGGCATGGACTTATTCAATTTCTATTGTAGCAAGTGCAATGCAGTTTTAAACGAGGTACATAATTGGCGGCAGCATGCTTTTGAGTTGCTCTGCGCGATGTCACGGATAAGATTATCACTTATTGAGCAAAAATATGATCGGAGAGAATGAAAAAAAAAGAATCACTTCTTGCTGCGCGATAGGCTTAGGTTAACATGTGCTCGTGAAAATAAGAGTGAAATTCTGCCACCGCGTTTCTCAATAACTCTCTGAAAATTCAGGTGATGTAAAACCCGACAACTTAATATTATGTAATGTTATCTGGTACAGTTACCTTGCTGCATTTGACACTAATAACGTGTTTTCGTGCCTACATTGCTCCTTTTGTCTTGATACACAAACTTCTAATGCTCATTGTCACTTCACAAGGATCGAGCCGTATAAGTACAAAGTGGATAAGAAACGAAAATCTTCGCTGGTTCGATTAACACGTATCAGGTATCCGATAATACGAGTTATAGCCGTAGTGAAGCGTATATGCAAATTCGGCAACACTACAACATGCTTATAGCTCGTGCGTATATCCCTGAAGATCATGCAATTCGCTTTTTCTGCACACCCCGCCTTCGCTGAGATGCACCCACTTGCAGATGATTGCGTCAAATGCATTTTTACCTTGACTAAAATGTCAGATCGTGAAGTTCCATCGACAACCGGTTACTGCAACCGGCAAACAATGAATACCAGTGTTTTCGCAAGCAAGACGCATCGCGTTATTCACACTGCACACACAACGCACAATATTCCCAGTTTCACAGTCCGTAAAGGTGAACCAATATTGTCGATATCTTTCAACGCACACTACACGCCGCAGTCAGCACTGCACATTTCAGAAGACAATGCCGCTGCTCCTCGCACACGCCGCCACGCGTGTCCACTTCTCCGAGATAAAGATCTAGTCAGCGTGGCAAATATTTCATGAGGCACTTTACCACACACCTAGATGTTCTCTGACACATACCACAGCTAATGTTGTCACAGTGAGATAAAGACTAAGCTTTCAAAATCAAACAAAAAAACTGTCAGTTCAAGCGCACGAATAAACAGAAAGTAAGAGAGGACAAGTGTTTTCTCGCAACTAAAGTGTTTATTAGAAAGGGAAGATTATACAAACAGGCAATCAAAAAACAACGCATGCGTGTGCAGGCAAAAAAGTACACCCGTGGCACATCGAGAACACCGGTAAAAGAAGAAATATTATCTTGGAACATAATCTAGAAAAGCAAACTGTTTATCGTGCAGCGAAACCGAAGTTTGGCTGACGCATTGTTCCTCTCTTTTCTTATGTGAAAAGCTTCTCTCAGCTCACGATTTAATTGATTGTTAGACCGAAAAACCACTTCAGTATCCTGAAGAAGAGGATAACAACCGAACTCTGCAATGAGCCGCGAGATGCGATGCATTGATTGATATGCGGGGTTTAACGTCCCAAAACCACCATATGATTATGAGAAAAGCCGTAGTGGAGGGCTCCGGAAAGTTCGACCACCTGGGATTCTTTAACGTGCACCAAAATCAGAGCACACGGGTCTACAACATTCCCGCCTCCATCGGAAATGCAGCCGCCGCAGCTAGGATTCGACCCCGCTACCTGCGGGTCAGTAGCCGAGTACCTTAGCCACTAGACCACCGTGGCGGGGCGCGAGATGCGATGCACCCAAGGATTTCAAAGTAGAATCATGCTCTCTAAGACGAACATTGACGCGCCTTCCCGACTGACTGATGTACACTTCACCACAGCTAAAAGGAGTCATGTAAACAACGCCGATTGCGCAGTCCACGAACTTTTTGCTGTGTTTCATGCGACATTGCGGAAACTCTCTACGCATGCGTGAACAAATGGACGGCAGTTTGCTTTTGGCTGAAAAAAGCACATGGACTTTATATCTATTAGCGAGTTTCTTAAGTTCATGCGATGTCTTATGAAGGTAAGGAATCACTGCTATCCTCCTACCTTTTCTACTCTCATCATGACGCCCCGAGTGGTTCCCTTCAAATTTGAGTTTTTTAATCATGTTGTTACAAACGGATGTGATGACATCATTAGGATACCCTGCTTGTACTAGTTTCTTTACTTGACTATCAAAGCTTATTTTCATTCTGTGTTGACAGAACTTTTTCAGAGCAAAACCCAAACTCGTAGTAATGATACTTCTCTTCACTAGCTTAGAGTGGCTCGACCTGTAGTTGAGTGTAAGTTTTACGGATCTAGGAAAATAATACCAGCAAACATGCTCGGGTTCGAAGACCAAGGTAAGATTTAGAAATCGCAGTTGCTTTAGACGCGGCAATTCAAAAGAAAAGTTTAGTTTCTTGCCTGTTTCTTTAAAAAGCTTAAATATTCACAACATCTCGCGTAAAGTCTGAGGACGTAGTGAACACAAGAAAATCATCGACGTATCTGAGTACGTGAACTGGGAGTCCTGACAAATTATTTTGAAGTGCTACATCAATCTTTCCCAGAAAAATTTCGCTCTAAGTCGGAGCTACTGAAGAGCCTATGCATATCCCTGATCTCTGGACATAAAGATTACCACACCTAGCCACAAAGGTTGACTTCAGGTAGAAGCTAAGTAATTTTAGAAAACTAGATACAGAAGTTCCACACTTCAGGCTAAAAGACAATTCATCATTATCCTGCGCGATGCAGCTTTGAACACTTGCCGTCACCTCATCTTGAGGTATCGAATGGTACAAGTCCTCAATGTCAATACTGAAAGTGCTACATTCGCTAGAGCTATCGGTGCTCAGAAACTGTACCACCTCTTCAGAATTACTGACACGAAAAGGATCCGAAATATCAAGAGTTTCTAAATTGCTTTGCAGGTATCTCGAAACAACGTTTTGCCACGTGTCTCTTTCGGACACAATCACTCTGAAAAGCATTTCTGGCTTGTGTGTTTTGACCGAAAAAAATTATATCAAGTTCAGATCGCTTAGCAGATTTGACCGCAGAAGCTAACCACTCAAAATTCATGTCAGAAAGCAAAGAACAAGCATTATTCTTTACTTTTGAGCTCTTGCAATTTGCAGGTACAAAGTTCTTGTCGAGTGCTTTCATGGCTTTCTCCGAAAAGGTGCCCTCATCCATAACAACAAAGAAACGTTCCTTGCCAGCTACCAGAAGTAGTAGTTTGTTATCTGCCAAAAATTTACAAGTTTGGGCGAACTCTGTCTCTACCCTGTGCGTTCATCGCAGTCTTAGCAATGGCATCCACACACTCCGAAATTCACCTGGGTCGCTCCTCTTCCACCACTTTCCTGGAAATGGACCGTGCGAACACCAACTTGTCCACCCGCTTGAGTGACGGCTCGATACGAAACTTGGGACCAAGACCAAGAACTTGATATCAAGGTGCTTGTTAGGAAGTGCTGTGCCGCTGAGGTTAAACACGTTTCCAGCTTGCGCATGCGACTTCTTTTTCTTTGGAAGTAGTAGAAGAACTTGTCGCCAGAGATACTCGGCCGTGTCGTTGCCAGTGCGGCACCAGTCCCTGTAGAACCGCTGCCAGCTAGTACCATGAATCAAGCTGCACCACACCTCCAACCAGTCCTTGTAGCTCCTTACTTGCCAGAGCAATTCGGACCGCAGAATTCGGCACATTCTTCTTGAATGCCTGACGGAAGGTTGAAACCATCCACACAAAGCTTGAATATCGGGAGGACAGGCTCCACATCGAATGTGCCAAGATGCCACTGTTGCCTTGCAAACGCATACTGCAATCATTGACGCCAACGTGGCCGGGTCCGATAAATTGAGGTGAGGAAAAGAATTAGTGCCTTGGGTACTAGAAATGAATTGCAACAGAATCGAAAGTTGGGCTAGTTGAATATGCATGGTATAACTGTCAGTTCAAGTGCACGAATAAACAGAAAGGAAGAGAGGACAAGCGCTTTCTCGCAACAAAACTGTTTATTAGAAGGGGAAGAATATATAAACAGGCAATTAAAAAACAACGCATGCGTGTGCAGGCAAAAAAGTACACCCGTGGCACATCGAGAACACAGGACAAAAGATTATTTATTTATTTATTTTATTTACAGATACTGCAGGCCCTACCCGGGCCCATGCAGGAGTGGGATACAAACAATACATTCAAGCAAACTAGTAAGACACTGGAGTACAGGGCATAAATGAAAGAATACATAACTATCAAGACAGAAAAGTCAAATATATTTTCTCGCTGTTCAACAGAACTGCGCACAACTAAGAATATTTTCAACATTTGTAGCCGGATGAATCGCACTCAAATGACACTATTTTCAGCATACATCACTTATATTGTGAAATTAATCTTTTATATTTGTTGAGTGAATGAAGCCGTCGAGGCAGCATTCACTACTTCCGCAGGTAATGCGTTCCAATGAAAAATTGCGCGAGGAAAGAGAGCGAACTTGTGGGCATTAATGTGGCTGGGTGGCTGCCTAAACGTTTTGTTGTGATTTGTCCTAGCTGAAAGTTTAGAAGGCTGCAGAAGGTATCGTTCCCGTGATAATTTAAAGTCCCCGTGATCAGGTTGGTAGACGAATTTTAATCTGAATATTATCCTGCGCTGTTCTAGTATTTGTAGGCTTGCCCTATTACGTAGATTAGTTACACTATGTTGTCGGGAGTAAGCGGAATATATAAAGCGCAGAGCTAAATTTTGGACCCTTTCTATTTTCTTAATCAAATATTGTTGCCAAGGGCTCCAAATAATGTCGGCATACTCCAATTTTGGTCGCACGAGTGCTTTATACGCTTTTAGTTTTAACGTGGGAGGAGTGTTACGCAGTTTTCTTTTCAAAAAGGATAATTTCTTCAGTGCACCCGAACACACATTTTCAACGTGTGTTTCCCAACTGAGGTTACTGGTAAGTGTAACTCCCAGATATTTAACCCGATCAGCTCTCGTGATTGCAGCATTTCCTATGAAATATGTGCAATGAAGGGGTAACGTTTTGTTGGTAAACGTGACGGAATTTGTTTTTGAACGATTTATTTTTAGTCCCCACCTTATACTCCATTCGTTAATTGAGCGCAAGGCGTCATTAAGCTTATTTTGGTCTTCTTGGTTATTTATTTATGTGTACACTACGAAGTCGTCCGCAAATAGTTTAATATGGATCGGTGGCTTGACACAAAATTAAATATCACTAATATAAACCAAAAAAAGAAGAGGTCCGAGGACTGAGCCCTGCGGAACTCCCGAAGGCACTGCCAACTCTTTCGAGAGACAGCCATTTATGGTAACACACTGTCTTCTGTTACTCAAGTAGCTTGCGATCCATGCTACAACCTTCTGCTCAATGCCTATAGCTAATAATTTTGTTATTAAATTCTGATAGGGTACGACGTCAAAGGCCTTAGAAAAATCCAAAAATATGGCATCGGTTTGTCCTTTCAAACTAAGCGTTCTAATTAAATCATCAGTTATTTCAGCCAGTTGGGTGACGGTCGACAAACCAGACCTAAATCCATGCTGCTGGGCATACACTAGTTTGTTATTTTCTAAGTAAGTGGTCATGGCCTTAAATATAATGTGCTCAAATAATTTACAGCAAGTGCTAGTTAAGGAAACAGGCCTGTAATTGTTAACTTCCAAAGTGGAGCCCTATTTATGTACCGGAATTATTTTTGCCGAGCGCCAGTCATCAGGAATAACTGCAGCGTCTAACGATGCAGTGTAAATGCGATGTAAATATTTTGCCACCCAAACAGCATATCTACTCAAAAAAGTATTAGATAGTTCGTCCGGACCAGGTGATTTCTTTACATCTAGTTTGTGTAAAAGGCAAAGGACTCCATCCTCAGTGATTTCCACTTCTGGCATAAGGCTATCAGAGTCATATGACCGCAACTGAGCATGCGTGGCTGCCCGTGTAAAAAAGGACTGGAAAAAGACATTAAATTTGTTGGCAATGGCAGTCGCGTCAACAATACTTTCTCCCGCGATCCTGATCTCTGAAATGCCTCGTTTATCTTTTGACAGATAGCGCCAAAATTTTTGGGGTTCATTCTTCATGAATGACGGCAGAGTATCTGAAAAAAAGCTTTCCTTTGCCGATCGCGTTAGTTCTCGCAACTTAGAAGTAAGGCTTGAAAAATCACTCGTGTTCCGACGCTTGCGCTAACGCTTAATTTTGCGTTTCAAATGAATCATTTCTCTCGTGAACCACGGATATTCCCTATTAACTATTTTCTTTTTTAACGGCACATATTTTTGCTCGCAAAAGAGAACCATTTCTCTAAAATTTGACCACATTTCATTGACATCAATAACTTGGCTAAAACAATCAAAGCGCGATTCCAAGTATTCTAAAATAGCGTTATCATCTGTATGAGTGTAATCTCTCACGAAAGTATCCGACGGTCTAGTATATGAACGTGTTCCTGAAACAGGACATGACACAGCAAGCAACTTGTGATCGGATATTCCTTCTTCTACATTGGCTGAACAACCTTGGAACGAGCTGCTAACCAGTGCCAAATCAAGGAGAGATGATGATGAACTGTCAACCCTGGTAGCCTCAGAAACTAGTTGTTGTAAGCAGAAGTTGAAAGCGGTCGAAATCAGTATATCTGCACTTCGAGGTTATTTGCCATCATAAGAAAAATCAGCCCAGTTTATACCCGGTAGGTTGAAATCTCCTGTCATTATAATCCGGGATCGAGAATTTGTATTATCTGCAAGGTAGTCTTGAATGGCTTCTAAGTATTCGGGCGAAGAACTCGGTGGTCGATACACACCCCCTAAAAGTATTCTTTTACCAAGAAATTTAATTCTGCTCCACACGCTTTCGTGGTTGTTGATGCCGTACAAAACAGTAAATGCGACGTTGTTTTTAATGGCGATTGATACTCCTCCCCCACGTGACTCCCTATCTTTACGAATAAGCTTGTAAGAAGACGGTATGACTTCCGAATCTAGCACATCTGCATGTAGCCATGTCTCAGTGATTACTAAGACGTGTGGCTGATAACAGGAGATAACGTCTTCAAGGGAACTGGCTTTGTTAACAACACTACGCGCATTCAGTGAAACAACTCTGAGAATTTTGCTCACAGGCTGTCATTTTTTACTGCTGCTTCTCTTGTTCACTCGGGTTGTTACAAAATGACCAGGATTCCGCCGGGCCTGCGCATCACGTCGTGTAACTTCCAGCCGTTGGTTTGAAAGCTCATACCAGATATAAACTTTATCGTCTACTTTCAGTTTATCAAACAAGAGCGAAACCTTTGCTCCATTGGTTTTTTCCACTGCTGCCGAATGCCACAACCTGCGGCGTAAGTCGCGAACTCTCTTGGAAAAATCTTCAGATATAGAAATCTGTGTTCCTTTTAGCTTGAAACAAGCCGACATAATTGTAGTTTTCTCAGAGTAATCAAACAGCCTTAACATAATTGGTCGGTGTTTCCCAGCACGTTTAAAACCTACTCTGTGGATGCGCTCTATCAAATTCACTTCGACGCCGAGTAAGTCCTTAAATACTTGTTGTTGAACCCTGTCTTGTAGAGATTTGTTATCTTCTTTTGATTCTTCACTGAAACCATAAATCATCAACTTGTTTCTTCGACTTCGGTTTTCAAGGTCATCAACTTTAATCGTAAGCTCGTTCACTAGTTCCCTCGTCCCCTTGCACGCTGCTTCGTGCTCAACCAGCTTTTCCTCGCATTTTTGTAGCCGCCCAAGCTCTTTTTCAATCGACGCTATCCTTTCTTGAACACCACCTATAGTTATTTCCACTTGTTTCAGGTTGGCAGAAAGCATGGTGAGCGTCTTATTGGTTTTCGTTTGCTCTTTTAAGATTTTTGTAAGAAGCTGACTGTTTACAGTAGCCTCGGATTCCGATTCCGAAAACGCACCCGGGTTCCGCTCCACGTACCCCGAAGCTAACAAGAGCAATCTAATGACAATCAAACAGATTTATTGATTGATATGTGGGGTTTAACGTCCCAAAACCAAATGACAATCAAACTGTCACACAGCGAAACAAACAAACATTGTGGGCCCGGCAGCACTATCAAAGTAAGAGAATCGTCACGAATAGACTGATAGACAGGATATTTGTCATCAACCTGGACGAAAAAGCAGAAATGCATGAGCGTCCGTCCGAAGAAGGTGCTGCCAAGCCCACTGAAAGGCCGCTGAAGATGGACCTTGGTTTTATAGTCTAGCTGGTCAGTGTCCGCTGACGTCACACTGCGAACTTCATGGCGTCGACACAACACCTGAGGCGTAGTTTCCCATGATGATGTTCCATCGAGGCCTTGTCCCTGCGCATGCACGATGGTACTGTCTTGCGGTGAAGCAATATCTTCAAATCCCACGGCGGCATCCGCCCGCAACAGGGCAATCTGGACGAAAAAGCAGAAATGCATGAGCGTCCGTCCGAAGAAGGTGCTGCCAAGCCCACTGAAAGGCCGCTGAAGATGGACCTTGGTTTTATAGTCTAGCTGGTCAGTGTCCGCTGACGTCACACTGCGAACGTCATGGCGTCGACACAACACCTGAGGCGTAGTTTCCCATGATGTTCCATCGAGGCCTTGTCCCTGCGCATGCACGATGGTACTGTCTTGCGGTGAGGCAATATCTTCAAATCCCACAGCGGCATCCGCCCGCAACAGGGCAATCTGGACGAAAAAGCAGAAATGCATGAGCGTCCGTCCGAAGACGGTGCTGCCAAGCCCACTGAAAGGCCGCTGAAGATGGACCTTGGTTTTATAGTCTAGCTGGTCAGTGTCCGCTGACGTCACACTGCGAACGTCATGGCGTCGACACAACACCTGAGGCGTAGCTTCCCATGATGATGTTCCATCGAGGCCTTGTCCCTGCGCATGCGCGATGGTACTGTCTTGCGGTGAGGCAATATCTGCAAATCCCACGGCGGCATCCGCCCGCAACAGGGCAATCTGGACGAAAAAGCAGAAATGCATGAGCGTCCGTCCGAAGAAGGTGCTGCCAAGCCCACTTATTTATCTCGGAACATAATCTAGAAAAGCAAACTCTTTATAGTGCAGCAAAACTGAAGGCTGGCTGACGCATTGTTCTCCTCTTTTTCTCATGTGAAAAGCTTCTGTCAACTCACGAGATAATTAATTGTTAAATCGAAAAACCACTTCAGTATCCTGAAAAAGAGGACAACAACCGCACTCTCTGCGATGAGCCGCGAGATGCGATGCGCCCAAGGATTTCAAAGAAGAATCGTGCTCTCTGGGACGATCATTGACGCACTTTCCCGACTGACCGATGTACACTTTACCACAGCTAAAAGGAGTCATGTAAACAACGCCCGCTGCGCAGTCCACGAATTTTTGCTGTGTTTCACGCGACATTGCGGAACCATGCATATACCATTATACCATGCATATTCAACTACCATGCATATCCAACTAGTTGTAGTTATACTATGCATATCCAACTAGCCCAACTTTCGATTCTGTTGTAAGAAACAAAAACTTGCCCTAAGCAGCGAGCGACTGCATCTCGCTCAGCTACCGGCGGTAGTGTTTTGCCAACCACTGCCTTGCACATGCACTGGTAACGTCATGCTGTGACGTACCCCAGTAGAGGTCTATTGCCAGGTCTTGATGTCACCTATGCAAACAAGTCTTCTGGCGTCAAAAGACTGTGGCGAAGGCTCCTTAAACGGTCAAGTGAACCCCATAGGAACACAGTTTTCGACCTAAGCTCCGGCAACAGAACTAACTATAATGAGCTCCACAGGTTAGGCAGCTACGTAAGCACTGACGTTTCACGATACTAATTCCGTAGTTTTTCTAAGTATGTGAAAGGTGGCATATCATCCAGGTGGCATCACTGATAATAGAACTGTACCATTAGTATCATCTTGACGATCAGCTTACGACAAGAGACAATTTCTCTTCTTGTACATGTTTTTCCAAGTTAACAATTGACACTTCGCACGTGTGCGAGATTAATAACTGACGAACCGAATACTGCGTTTGAATAACTGTTTACTTTTTACTTATTCTGGATCTTCAGTTTATTCCCAATGTATTGATGTTGGTGGTACACAAATTTCATTCCGTAATGCTATGCGCTATGGCTTATTCTTTGTGTGTTGTTTGGGATGGCCTTGAGTTATTTATACACACTGTACTTGTTTTCACGTAACCATGCGCGAGAAAGTGTTCTGTGAAATAAAATGCTTAAAATATTTTTTTCTTTGTTTTACTGCCAGCCCAAATGGCAGGCGGCTTTCTTAGCATTATTTTTTTTTCTGTGAGTAGCATTTCCTTCATAACATGCACGCACAAAGCAATAGCAACAGCTGTAGCAGTCGTATCTTCACACTTGCAATGTAGGGTTGAGGTTTTGTATGGCTTAAGATAATGTGGGTACAGTGAACTAGATAGGGGTAGTGGGACGAGGGCGGCCCTC
Source organism: Rhipicephalus microplus (assembly GCF_043290135.1). Lineage (NCBI taxonomy): Eukaryota > Metazoa > Arthropoda > Arachnida > Ixodida > Ixodidae > Rhipicephalus > Rhipicephalus microplus. Next base: position 11,177,127 of record NC_134701.1, read on the forward strand.
CCGGGAAGGCCGTTATTAAGGAAACCACTAGGCTGCGCTGCAGCACCTTTCTCTATTATGCTGATAAAGAGACTGGGTCCGAAGCCTAAACTGACTTTCAGAGAGGCAGTGAGAAGAACAATAATCAATGGTGAAGTCCCTGATGGATGGAAACTTAGAGTGATGAGCATTATCTATAAAGAAAAGGGGGACAAAGATGTCATGAACGACTACCGTCCTATAACAGTGACATCAGTGGTCTACATGCTGGTGATGCAGATTATAAAGGAAAGACTGCAGGCATGGATAGAGGATGAGGGGGTGCTGGGGGAACTGCAGAATGGGTTTTTGAAACATAAGAGGTTGGAAGACAATCTGTTCTCATTGACGCAGTGCATTGAAATAGCAGAAAAGGAACTGTGGCTAGCATTTTTGAATATCAAGGAAGCGTACGATAGCGTGGTTCAAGAGGAATTGTGCGGAATACTAGACCCACTGGGTGTGGAAGATGAGGTCACAAACTTTTTAAAGGATATCTATAAAAGTAACAAGGTAGTTATAAAGTAGGAAAAACAGGTATGCAAGCCCACAGAGGTGAAACGGGGACTTAGGCAGGGGTGTCCTCTGTCACCCCTGTTATTTATGATGTACCTACAAGGATTGGAGGCCAAATTAGAGGGAAGTGGACGACGTGGCTATATATATATATATATATATATATATATATATATATATATATATATATATATATTGTCACAGGTAATGGGTATGAGCCATCAACTGTAGGGGGAATCCCTTGGAAGTGAAGAAAGAAGAGGGCTTTTGCGTCCTGGTCTGAGGGCAAGCAAGACGTAGTTTCGTCGCTCTCTGTTATTACGTTCGTGGCACTGGTGGAGGTGCTGGGTAAATGCGCCTCGGCTGCAGATTTTCAGCTGACACACCTAGCTACTTGGAGACAGCTACAGCTCCCACGGCACGAAGCAGTCGCCGCCTGCGAGGACTATCTCCCGAGTACGGTCCCCTCTCTCAAGACGAGATGGCAACTTCAACTAACAACCAGGCGAGTCAAACCAACGACGCCTATTCTTTTCTCCCGCATGTTTTTCATGCGCCGCAAACACCACGCTCATTTCATGGAGACATTTATGAAGATGTTGACGACTGGCTTGACCACTTCAATCGAGTCGCCAACATCAACGAATGGGATGAAGCTCGCAAGCTGCGGAGAGTTTACTTTGCGTTAGAAGACTCTGCCAAAACGTGGTACGAGAATCACGAGGGTTCCTTTGCGACGTGGCATGAGTTCAGCCGACAGTTTCGTGATGCGTACCGCAGCACTGAAAGGAAAGAGAGAGCGGAGCAGGCTATCTCGTCTCGGAACCAACGACCCAACGAGAGAGTTTCGATGTTTGTCGAGGACATGCTTCGACTCTTCAAGCGTGCTGACCCTGCAATGTCCGAGGAAAAGAAGGTGCGGCATTTAATGCGTGGGGTAAAAGAGCAGCTCTTCGCCAGACTCGTGCGCAATCCACCGACGACTGTGGCAGAGTTCATAAATGAGGCAACCACAATGGAGCGTACTCTCCAGTATAGGTCGTCACAGTATGAACGCCACGACCTGACCCCTGCTGCATGCTTTATCGGGGCTGACAGCGAGAGGCATGCCCTCGCTGAGTTCATAAGAAGCGTCGTGCGGGACGAGCTGCGCCAACTCCAAGCAGTGGGACCCCAACCACCCGTAAGTGATCTCGAAGACTTAATCCGAAATGAGATCTGACACGTGGTCACCCCACTCGCGCCAACAAGACCTGAGGCCCCTGTGCTGACTTATGCGGTGGCTGTGCGATCTCCTGCACCACATGGCCCTGATCCCACCATGAGGAGAATGGATCAGACTAGCCATCGATTCCAGGGCACCTCTCCGCCTCCCGTTTCAAGGTTTCAGAGTGCACCAACTTATCGTCCATGTGGATCGCGGCAGAACGCCACAAAGGCCAGCGTGTGGCGTACTTCCGATAACCGTCCACTCTGCTACCACTGTGGCGAAGCGGGTCACGCCTACCGTAACTGCCAGTACCGCCGACTTGGTCTCCGTGGCTTTCACCCAGATGCTCGGTGCCCGCGTTACGGTGAGCGTCCCCGCGACATCGAAGCGTACCTTACGGGCCAGCAAGCCCCTCGCCTTGGTCCACGCCCCCAATCACGATCTCCATCACCTCGCCGCCCCACGTCACCCATCATTCCCTCGTCATCCTATGCTCCTTTCAGAGGCCGGTCACCGAGTCCCCACAGGGGAAACTAGAAACCGCGGCTCCTGTGGGTGAAGCTGCGTCCGAACGAACTGTCAAAGAGCCTCCTTCGACGCAAAGACCCGACGAAGACCGTTCTGACTTTCCAGTCGTTTCCGAAAGTCACAAGACTGTTTCCGCCGACATCACCGTACACGTCGATAATCACGTCGTCACTGCCCTCGTTGACACCGGCGCCGATTATTCGGTTATGAGCAGCGCCCTAGCATCCCAACTGAGGAAGGTAACCAGGCCTTGGCAAGGACCACCGTTGCGCATGGCAGGGGGCCACCTCGTGACGCCAACTGGAATGTGCACAGCCCGTGTTCGAGTCCGTGCTTCGATGTTCACAGGGTCTTTCCTCGTATTACCTGTGTGCTCCCGTCCACTCATCCTGGGGCTGGACTTTCTTCGCGAACACGGCGCAATTATTGACTTACGAGACTTGCAGGTGTCGTTCGAGGACCCGTTTCATCCTGAACCGGAAAACGCCCGCTCGTCGAAGGCTGCTCTACGTGTATCCTCCGAATCTGTTACTCTGCCTCCCCGCAGCAGCCTTTTTATCAACGTTGAATGTGACCAAGACGTCCCCGATGCTGTAATTGCAGAAGGAAATTTGTCTCTACTTTTTGCACAACAAATCTGCGTTGCCCGAGGTATTGTTCAGCCCAGTAGAAAGCAGGCTTGCCTATTAGTCACGAATTTCAGCGACGAGTATCGCCATCTTACCAAACACACTGCGATCGCATACCTTGAGGATATTGCCGACGTCCCTGGTCGCTCAACATTATCTGCTCTTTCGTCGTGCGACGATTCCGCCATGACATTTGCAAGCAATCTCGACGTAAACCAGGGTCTACCGTCTGCACAACGGGTACGTCTTTTGAAGTTACTTGGCTCATTTCGGGACTGCTTCGCTACGACTTCGAAAGTTAACCAAACACCGCTTGCTAAACATCGTATCATCACCGAGCCTACCGAGAGACCCATTCGACAGCATGCCTACAGAGTCTCGCAAAAAGAACAAGACGTTATACGCCAACAGGTCCAGCAGATGCTCAAGGACGATGTCATCCAGCCATCGACCAGTCCCTGGGCGTCCCCTGTTGTGTTAGTAAAGAAAAAAGATGGTACTCTCCGATTTTGCGTCGACTACCGAAAGTTGAATAAGATCACGAAGAAAGACGTGTATCCTTTACCACGAATTGACGACTCGCTGGACCGCATGCGCAATGCTCGTTACTTTTCTTCCATGGATCTACGCAGCGGCTATTGGCAAATATCTGTTGATGAGCGCGACCGCGAAAAGACCGCCTTCATTACTCCTGACGGACTCTACGAGTTCAAGGTCCTTCCATTCGGCTTGTGCTCGGCACCAGCTACTTTTCAAAGAATGATGGACACGGTTCTTTCTGGGCTAAAATGGCAATCGTGTCTTGTCTACCTTGACGATGTGGTCGTCTTCTCGGACACGTTTGAGCAGCACGTCCAGCGCTTACAGGCAGTTCTTCAGGCGATTCGAACAGCTGGACTTTCTCTCAAACCTTAGAAATGCCACTTTGCATTCGAGGAACTGAAATTTCTTGGTCACGTCGTCAGCCACGCCGGTATACATCCAGACCCTGAGAAAATGAAAGCTGTTGCCGCATTTCCTGTCCCAACAAACAAGCGCGACCTCCGCCGATTTCTGGGACTCTGCGCATATTACAGACGCTTCGTCAAAGGCTTTTCTAAAATCACTGAACCGCTAAATGAACTTACAAAAGACGGCGTACCATTTGTTTGGGGCCATGATCAGCATCACGCCTTTGACACGCTACGAAACCATCTCCAAGCCCCACCTGTACTCGGTCACTTTGACGACAACGCTGCCACAGAGCTACACACAGATGCCAGCAACGTAGGACTTGGAGCTGTACTGGTTCAATGGCAAAATGGCATAGAGCGCGTGATTGCCTATGCAAGGCGAACACTATCATCTGCAGAGAAAAACTACTCTGCAACAGAAAAAGAATGCTTAGCCGTTGTTTGGGCTATAACAAAGTTTCGCCCTTATTTGTACGGTCGACCATTCAAGGTAGTTAGCGACCATCATTCTTTATGCTGGCTCGCCAACCTCAAAGACCCTTCCGGTCGTCTAGCACGCTGGAGCCTTCGGCTGCAAGAATTTGACGTTACAGTCATTCACAAGTCAGGACGCAAACACACTGATGCGGACTGTCTCCCACGTGCACCAATTGGAAGTACGAACGCAGACGTTGAAGAGGACGATACATTCCTTTCCTCTGTGTCAGCAACCGACTTGGCTCAACAATAACGCGACGACATGGAGCTAAGCCCGCTGATTGACTACCTCGAAGGCCGAAAACGCAGCCTTCCTCGAAACTTCGCACGTTCGCTGGCCTCGTTCTGCATAAGGGATGGAGTCCTCTATAAGAAAAATTTCGACCATACCCAGGCTACTTACCTACTGGTTGCGCCGGCCTCACTTCGGGACGATATTTTACATGCTTGTCACGACGAACCATCATCCGGACACCTTGGCTACACGCGCACATTGGAAAGAATTCGCCGCTCATACTACTGGCCCCGCCTCGCGAAGACAGTCAAGCAGTACGTCCGCACATGCCGCGACTGCCAACGCCGTAAGACTCCACCTGTCCGACCAGCAGGACTACTACAGCCCATCGCCACGCCGAAGACACCATTTCATCAAATTGGCATTGACTTGCTCGGCTCATTTCCCACCTCTTCGTCTGGAAACCGGTGGGTTGTGGTTGCCACCGATTATTTAACGCGTTACAGCGAAACAAAGGCCCTGCCCAAAGCTACCGCAGCCGAAATCGCACAGTTTTTTGTCACCAGCATTGTACTTCGTCACGGAGCGCCAGCTGTGATAATTACTGATCGTGGTACAGCTTTCACCGCAGAGATGCTTCAAAAAGTGCTGAGACTAAGTGGTACAGAACATCGGAAAACCACGGGTTATCACCCCCAAACAAATGGGCTCACTGAACGGTTGAACAAGACAATTGCAGATATGCTGTCAATGTATGTGGCCGTTGATCACAAGAACTGGGATGATATACTCCCTTATGTAACTTTTGCTTACAATACAGCAGTCCAAGAGAGTACAGGTTTCACCCCATTTCGCTTAGTTCATGGTCGAGAGGTCACCACAATGCTTGACGCAATGCTCCTTCCCAACAACTTGAGCATGTTCGACACGGACGCTGCATTGTTCGCTCAACGCGCCGAGGAGGCCCGTCAACTCGCCCGATGCCGTATTCAGGCTCGCCAAACTGTTGACGCACACCGCTACAACCTTAAACACCGAGAGGTTACCTTCCAACCAGGCGATGAAGTTTGGGTGTGGACTCCCATCCGACAGCGTGGTCACTCTGAGAAGTTGCTTCGGCGCTACTTCGGCCCTTACAAAGTTCTGCGCCGACTCAGTGACGTTACGTATGAAGTTCTCCCTGAGGGCACCTCAAGACGTTCCCGTTGGTTTCCACAAAGTGATGTGGTGCACGTGTCAATACTCAAGCCATATTTCTCGCGTCATCCATCGAACGTGCACTAACTTACCATGCAATGACTATTTTTTTTGCCACTTTGGTTTTTTTTATTGTCTTGTGTACTTACTCCTTTCTTTATTGAGTTCTTCTACGACGCCAGCCCATTTTTTCCCTCACGACGGAGTTGTCGGGTTCCATGGTAGCATCTTTTCTTTCGCATTTTTTTTCTCAACGCTCGTTACCAGCATCGAGCCGATGCTTTTCGAGGAGAGGGAGTAATGTCACAGGTAATGGGTAGGAGCCATCAACTGTAGGGGGAATCCCTTGGAAGTGAAGAAAGAAGAGGGCTTTTGCGTCCTGGTCTGAGGGCAAGCAAGACGTAGTTTCGTCGCTCTCTGTTATTACGTTCGTGGCAATATATATATATATATATATATATATATATATATATATATATAGGAGAATAAAAGGAGTTTGACTCACAAGTGAAAAGATTTTTTACTTGACGTTTCGACCGTGGGCCCGGCCTTCGTCAGAATGAAAAATTCTGACGAAGCCTTCGTCAGAATGGGTTTTTCATTCTGACGAAGGCCGGGCCCACGGTCGAAACGTCAAGTAAAAAATCTTTTCACTTGTGAGTCAAACTCCTTTTATTCTCCTATTATTCCCGGATCCGGCGACAAACGCTCCTCCAATATATATATATATATATATATATATATATATATATATATATATATATATATATATATATATATATATATATATATATATTGTTGTCCTCTTGGCAAATGATGGTGCCGCAAAATTTCTTAAAGAGGATACGCTCACCTCCAAAACCAGGTATGTATTAAATTACTAATACTTTCTGTTATTGAAAATGTAATCGCATTGTCGCACAAGCACTCGCTGCCAATTGAAGTAATGAAGCTGAAGACCACAAATATATCGTCTCTCATTGTCTCTCAGGTATTGTTTCTGAATGTTGAAGAAAACTCACTAGTGTTGATATTGATACGTATACATGAGAATATTAGCGAAATCACGCAACAATATATTTTATGCCAACCTAAATAAATACATGTTATTTACAATGCTCATTCGGCAACCAAGGCCGGCCCGACGTGTTGTCGACTGCTAACTCTGACGAGTGTTTTGCCCTTTTTACCGCGAGATATCTTTGAAAACCAACGGCTTGAGCGATGAAGGTACAGTGGTCCACACACAACTTTACCCGACCGGAATTCTTATGACTGGTGCCGTATACAAACTAGCACATATCCAAATCTTTCGTTGAAGCATGCTAATCACCCTGCGATGTACAGCGATAGTTCGTGGTGCGGAGGCAGGCCCACTCTCGCCCATATAACGTGGAAATGTTGGAAAAGGCCAACCGAAATTAACTCGCCGCAAATAGCCGGCGAAATTTCCGCAAGGGTGCAGTGGGAGACTTTGCTCGCCAGCGAGGATCTGGGAGTGCAACTAGCGCTCCTCGACCAGGTGCAGCGGGCCGCTAAAGCCAGTGGAGCCCTGGAATAGGGGCCCCACCCACATGCTCCCCATATCTTTTAGATGCGGAGCATCTTATACTCGCGCCTTGTAGTGCGCCGTCCGCACCGCTTCTCGAACATTCGACAGCTGACGCGCGCGCATGCGCCGTCGCGCCGTCGCCCGCTCTTCCACCATCTGTGCATCCCTTCCTCCTCTACACACCGCGCGCGCTTCACTCCTCCACCATCTGTGCACCCTTCCTCCTCTACACACCGCGTTCGACATCTACAATTCTCCTGATTCTCCAGTGGACGCGCATGTGGCGTCGCGCTTCGAGAACATTCAACAGCTGACAGTGCATGCGCCGTCGTGCTGTATATATACTCAAGGTCGGCGCTCGCTCGCTCAGTTGCCGCTCGTCGGTTGGTTTGTACGGCGCGTCGACGTCCAAGGTCGCGGTGAAATGAATTCCAACGAATCCACAAACACTATGATCGACGTCCCTTCGACCAGCGCCGCCCTTTCGCATACGTGTGTACGTGTTCACTCATTTAACACCCCCTCCTACAACCACGTTAACCAATTTAGCCATCGACCCAAGTAAGTCGCAATTTAACACCCCATTTCACAACCACGTTAACCAATTTAGCCATCGACCCAAGTAAGTCGCACTTTAACACCCCGCTAACCAATTATATGGTCCGCATCCTCCTCAGTGTTCCCCCGAGGGAAGCTGCGGGCAATTTTTTTTCCTTGTTTCTTTTTTTTTCAAATAAACGTTTTGATATATATATTTGCACGTGCGTTTGGCGCGCTTGGCATTCGCTCGTGCACCGACGCTGCCCCGAACCATGTCGCCGACCACGTGCTGACGCAGCTGGCAGTGAAACTTGGGCCGAGTTTTTTGGAATGTCTAGTGGCAAGGGAAGTCGGCTGCCAACTACGTGCCAGCCATCCACCAATCGGCGGCAGTTGGCCAAGGTTGCTCTGGTAGACAGTTGACGCCCGGCCGCGATAAACATCGCACACGCTGTGACCGTCGATAATCTGAAGTTATCGCCACCACACAGCATTACGCACACAAGGGCTTTGAAGGCTCTTAAGTGCCGCCTCCAACTAGGAAACGCGAACACGTGCGTCATACACGTAAATCGCAAAATGATCGTGACCACAAACAGTTTTTTTTTTTGCCGTTGGTCTTCGGCATTATACCGGAGATATTTTAGAGACATCGGCTTTGCCTTTATCGTCGTGCACTGAGAAAGAGGACACGCGTGTATCCCCATTTGCAGTATATACACACGGAAGACAACCGTCAACAGAGCATTCGAGCATACGTAATAAAACACTTCAATGCACATCAAGCGAGAAATTAATGAAGGATGCAAGTGCAAAGCGAAAATCACCAGGGCCATTCGTGCCGGATTAAGTGAGCTTCGTACCTCTGCTCGCACAGATTGTTCGTGCATGCAATTCGTCGCTTTAGCATCATGTGTGTGCCCACGTTTAACGCATTTAGGCGTTACACACTTAATCAGGTCCCGCCTAAAGTGCTAGATATAGTCAGGAAGCAGAAAACTTTTTATTATAGTTTCTTGGATATATAGCCAGCATTTAACCAGGACCGGATTTAGAGTGTACAGAACGCACGTCGGAGTGCTTGCCTCCAACTCGATGTAACGCGCTGCTCGCTTGCGCCTAAATTACCATTTGCAGAACGCCGAAATATTGCTACGTAGCTGAAGTATCAGCGGTCAGAAGACGACAACAAGGAAGTGGTCTGTCGGTTGTGCGTGCTGTCTTCCACCTTAGTCGACGCCATACGCATCAGTTTGGCTATAGATTTTAAATAGACACACCTCGTGTCATTTCTACGTAACATCTTTGTGGCGGAGGTGCTGGTTACTTCCCCGTCCTCATCACGAAGCTCCGCAACGACCGCATCATCATAGGTCCAGCCATGTCCCAGGTTGAACAACCATCGTCTTCGCCACCTGCCCCTACCGTGACTTCTACATACGTCATTCTGCCTCCTGCTCGTGATCCCGGTGCATTTCCCGGTCAGGATGGCGTTGACGTCGATCAACCGGTAGGAACGGGTCAGCGCAAGCTATAGGGGGGACCCGACTCTTATGCTTGCCAATGTGCTTTTTTACCTCGATAGCCCACCTCGAGTGTGGTTCGAGACGCACGAAGCGGAGATTACGAGCTGGGACTCCTTTAAAGAGAAGATCCGCGACATTTTTGGCGACACCGTTGGGCGGCAGATCGCAGCGCGGAATCAACTGGCGGCTCGTGCACAGACGTCGACGGAGTCGTACGTCGCGTACATTCACGGCGTCATCGCCCTATGCCGCCATATTGACGAGCACATGAGTGAGTCTGAGAAAGTGGCCCATGTGCTGAAAGGCATAGCAGACGACGCATTTAATCTTCTAGTTTACAACAACGTCACCACCGTCGATGCCATCATTAAAGAGTGCCGGCGGCTCGAAGAAGCCAAGAGCCGCCGTATTACTCAGCGATTCAACCGGCTGCCCAACACGGCCGCAACCTCATCGTGTGAAGCCGCCCGGCAGTCCCCCACGTATGACAATGTCACACGCATTTTTCGTCGGGAAATCGAAGCCGCCTGTCCGGCTCCTCTTCAGCCACCTGTTTTTGCAACGCTCGCCTCTGACCAACAACAGCCGTCAGTGGCGTTAATACAAGCTGTGGTGAGGCAGGAGTTTGCGAACCTCGGCCTTCCATCGGCATGTCCCTTCATAGTAATAAGGGCTGCAGCGCGAGCACGAATGTGCTAGAAGAAACAGACAAAGTCGAGGTACGGAAGGCAAAAGAGGACAACACGTCCCCTTTTGCCTTCCGTACCTCGACTTTGTCTGTTTCTTCTAGCACATTCGTGCTCGCGCTGCAGCCCTTATTACTATGAATTCAAACCAACTAGCCCAAATCGCCATTCTTCTTCAAGGCATGTCCCTTGACTCGCCCTGAAGTACCATCCTACTCCCGAGGATACGCTCGGCGTTCACCTCCAACAATGCCCTTCCGTAACACTTCGGAATGGCGAACACCCGACGACCGGCCTATTTGTTTTTCCGGCCACCAGCCTGGGCACGTTTCTCGCTATTTCCGCCGCCGTTGGTCAAACCAACCACGTTAGACTTTCTCTACCTCGGCGCTCATGCATCCGACGACCCCTCGACGTGCAGTCGCGGCATCCTTCAATTTCTATTCGTCGTCATCTTACGAGCCTTCCACTGACGCCCCTTTGCCCGGTCGCCGCTACCCTGACACCCCTTCGTCCTGTCGCCGCAGCTCTCGCTCCCCTTCGCCGCTACGTCGCCAATCCCGCTCTCCGCCACCTCGGCGCTTTTCCTCGCCGAGCTTCTCTGGACGACAGCAGCAGGAAAACTAGATATTGTAGCTTATAGAGGTGAAGCTGCAATACCAATGACGGCCGAAAATCCTCTACTGACGCTTCCCACGCACCATAGCCTGCTTGAAGTACAAGGCGACCATGTTTCTGTGGCCGCCCTCATTGACACAGGTGCGCACTTGTCTATTATGAGCGCTTCTCTACGCTGCCGCTTACAAAAGATTATGACGCCATCTACGACGCAGGCAATACGTGTTGCCGATGGCGGTACTGTACCAGTAATCGGAATGTGCACTGCTCGTGTCAGCATTGCCGCTCGTCACGCCGTGGTCTTTTGCCGTGCTAGCCTGCTGTCCTCATGACCTCATACTTGGCCTTGATTTCCTTTTGGCACACTCGGCCTTAATTGATTGTTCGTCTGATACCCTCAGCCTTGATCTACCAATCTTTGCCGACTACTCTGCAAAGCCCACCAGCCGCTTGAGCCCAACCACTTTCGTTCGCCTGCCACCTCGAGCCGTCACGTACGTGTCTTTGTCATCGACCCCTACCGTTCCTGACGGTGATTATATCGTTACGCCAATTACTGACGTTCGGCTGACGCGCAGTGTTACTGTGCCCTATACCATGGCGACCATAGCGGATAACTGTGTGTTACTTCCGCTCCTTTACTTTAGTTTCACCCCTCAAGTGTTGCCCTGCCAGATGTCTCTAGCCCAGCTAACTACCATTACAGAGGACGATGTCAGTGTTGTCGCTGTATCTGCTCTTGATCGAAGCGCAGTCTCACGGTCACCCAGCTCAGACGATGGTATTTTTCGAAACATGATTGGATCGGAGCTGCCGCCTCACGAGGCCGACGCTCTCTGCGAAGTTTTGGCCTCATACAGTGACATCTTCGACACTGACGATCGTCCCTTGGGCCACACTAAAATTGACACTCACCGAATCAACACTGGTGACTCTGCGCCCATTCACCGTCGGCCGTATCACGTGTCAGCGTCCGAGCGAAAAGTGATTCAGAAAGAAGTGGCCAAAATGCTTACGAAAAACGTAATCGAATCATCAACGAGCTCTTGGGCATCTCCCGTGGTATTAGTAAAAAAGAAAGACGGCTCATGGCGTTTCTGCGTTGATTATCGCCACCTCAACAAAATTACCAAAAAAGACGTGTACCCTCTACCACGCATTCACGATGCCCTTCATTGCCTCCATGGCGCCACCTTCTTTTCATCTCTCGATCTCCGATCTGGCTACTGGCAAGTTGCTGTAGATTACATGGACCGAGAAAAGACCGCCTTCGTTACCCCTGACGGTCTTTACCAATTCAAGGTCATGCCATTCGGGCTCTGCAACGCTCCAGCGACCTTCGAGAGAATGATGGACACGCTCCGACAAGGATTTAAATGGTCGACATGTTTGTGTTGCCTGGACGACGTGATCATTTTCTCACGTACCTTTGCAACCCACCTTGAACGCCTTTCGACCATTCTATCCATATTTCGACGGGCCGGCCTGCAGCTCAATTCCTCCAAGTGCCACTTCGGTCTTCGTCAGATTACCGTATTGGGTCACCTTGTTGACGCTGCCGGCGTACGGCCAGACCCGGCGAAAGTACGCGCTGTAACAAACTTCCCAGTCCCACGCTCTGTCCATGATGTTCGCAGTTTTGTGGGCCTCTGCTCCTACTTTCGCCGGTTCGTGAGAAACTTTGCGGCACTCGCACGGCCACTCACCGACCTTCTCAAGCAAGACGTCCCATCTTCTTGGGGCCCTCCTCAAGCTGACGCCTTCTCTCAGCTGATCACCGCTCTAACGACACCTCATATTCTTGCACATTTCGACCCCGATGCTCCTACAGAAGTGCGAACAGACGCGAGTGGTCACGGAATCGGTGCAATTTTGGCGCAAATTCAGTGGGGCAACGACGGTGTAATCGCGTACGCAAGCCGTCTGTTTTGTAAGTCTGAACGCAATTATTCTATAACAGAACGGGAATGTCTCGCTCTTGTTTGGGCGGTTTCGAAATTCCGTCCTTACTTGTATGGCCGCCCTTTCCGTGTCATCACAGATCATCACGCGCTGTGTTGGCTTTCTTCTCTGAAGGACCCCACTGGACGACTTGGTCGTTGGGCATTACGCCTACAGGAGTATTCCTACTCGGTTGCTTATAAGTCTGAACGTCTCCATCTGGACGCCGATTGCTAATCCCGCTACCCTGTTGATCAGCCCGACGAACCAGACATCGAGTCTAGCCTCAGCGTCATGTCAATGTCCCAGTTTCTTCAGATTGGTGATGAAAAACGTTGTTATGCTTCTCTGCGACAACCTATTGACCGTCTCGAATCTGCTCCGAACGACACGTCACTTCGCATGTACGTCCTCCTGAATGGCACGCTGTACCGTCGTATCCTCCAGCCAGATGGCCCTGAGCTCCTTCTTGTCGTGCCGAAAAATTTGCGTTCAACCGTGCTGCACGAGCTTCACGATCAACCAACTTCTGGTCATCTGGGTGTATCTAGGACGTACGACCGCGTGCGTCGCCGCTTCTTTTGGCGCGGTCTCGCCCAGTCCGTTCGCCGTTACGTGTCCTCCTGCGATAAATGCCAACGCAGGAAGCGACATACTGCGCCCCCGGCTGGACTTCTTCAACAGATCTCCATCCCAACCGAACCTTTCTTCCGTGTTGGTATAGATCTTCTCGGTCCTTTTCCCGAGTCGAAATCGGGCAACAAGTGGGTCGCCGTTGCTACAGACTACGCGACTAGGTATGCCATCACTCGAGTGCTCCCTACCAGCACCGCTACTGATGTTGCGGACTTTTTGCTCCACGACGTCATCCTACACCATGGCGCTCCTCGCCAATTACTCACGGATCGTGGCCGCGCATTTTTGTCCCGTGTGATAAGCGATCTTCGGCGCTCTTCCTCGACGCGCCATAAGCTGACCACTTCCTACCATCGCCAAACAAATGGCCTTACCGAACGGCTAAATTGGACCCTAACGGAAATGCTCGCGATGTATGTGTCCTCCGACCACCAAGACTGGGACCTGGCGCTACCTCACGTGACCTTCGCGTACAGTTCTTCGCGCCATGACACTACTGGTTATTCACCCTTTTATTTGCTTTATGGCCGTGATCCGAAGTAACCACTCGACACCCTACTTCCAACCACTACAACGCCGCCAACCGAATATGCACGCGACGCTATTGCTCGTGCTGACCACGCACGTCAGATCGCCCGCTCTAGATTTTCGGCTTCGCAAGCCACCCAGAAAGGCATCTACGACGGCCGGCATGCTGACTTTCACTTCTCACCCGGTTCTCTTGTTCTCATGTGGTGCCCAGTTCGTCGAGTTGGCTTATCAGATAAGTTGTTGTCTCGCTACATGGGTCCTTACCGTATCATCCGACAAGTAACCGACGTAACCTATGAGATCATTCCTGCATCTGAGACCACAAGCCTGCCTGCAACCACACCGAGTGATGTTGTGCACGTCATCAAGCTAAAACCTTACCACCTGCCTACTGAAGACCGTAGTTAATGTGCACCGAGACGGTGCTTTTACCGCCGGGGGGGGGGGCAATGCTACGTAGCTGAAGTATCAGCGGTCAGAAGGCGACAACGAGGAAGGGGTCTATCGGTTGTGTGTGCTGTCTTCCATCTTAGTCGATGCCGTAAGCATCAGTTTGAATATAAATTTTAAACAGAGACACCTCGTGTCATTTTTACGTAACAATATATTGAACATCTTTCGCATTGTACCCATAGCTCGTTTAGATGAGCTTCTTACTTTTATGAAGCGAGCTTGGATTGAACGAAGAAGCTCGCCAGGTCTTTGATTTTCAGGAAACCGCGCCTCAACAACAACGAAAAAGGAGGGCCTACATACGTTCGCTTGCGGATGGCTCTCTGTGCAGTGCCCAACTATGGCCGGTGCGGCGACGGGGGCGCTGGTGGCGGCGTATTTTGCAGCGTCGCCTGGGCAGAGTCTGACGTCTATGTTACAATCTGTTAAAAAAGGCAATACTGCTTACGTTTTTTTTTCGCTATGACCAGCATTCATTGCCTACTTCACTTGCACAGGTTTTATCGCTGCAGCCAGTCTCGAACATCGACGCACTTACAATCATGCAATCCTCTTACATAAATAGGTTAGTTCACACTGGCTCGAGTGTTCCAGCACCCATCCCCTTCGTTGCATCTTCTGCACACCGTACCCGATCATTTGTTCCTCTAAAAATATTGTGCCCTTTAGATCGATCAGGAATTGTGCTCATTTTCTTTTGCTTGTCTTTTGCTCTTCCACAGATTGTGCATCTTTAGAATGAGCTTGATGCGCATCTGCGCAGACTCGATGCTAAAAAAACTAGAAAAAAGAATCACATCAACGTGTATTTTGTTAAAATGTATTTTTTCTAGGTGCTATACATTTGTATTTACACTTGCTATGTCTCGAAAACTTAGAAGGCAGTATTTGTAAACAAATAACATTAACACATGCTGCTATCAGGTTAACTGCTCCGCCTTTTCAGGAAACATTTTATTTTTTTTTTCAAATTTGAAGAATCAAATCTCTATTCCCACCAACTCTTGAATCTTCATTCTCTTGCGGCTATATTTGTTATTTATTCGGCATTAAATACGAGCTTCCACACTTGGACGCTTTGTTCCTATTTTCAGTTTTATCCCATTTATAATGTTATGCATTTTTGATCACTAACCAAGCTGTTAATGCCTTCGTTGGCTATTCTCATCTCTCTAAGTTTGTCATAAATTCCATCCGTCATAAGAAGATAATCAATGCTCGATTGCCTGTGTCCGACTTTCCCCATAATTCGCCCCCCCCACTTAGGCCCCGCCTTAAATATCCCAATACGATGTTGCTCGCAGAGATCTCTAGCAATAACCGGCGATTGGTGTCTGAACAACCGTCAATGCATTTACGATGGAGGTGCAAATGTTGTAGACCCGTGTGCTCAGATTTGGGTTCACCTAAAGAACCCCAGATGGCCGAAATTTCCGGAGCCCTCCACTACGGCGTCTCTCATAATCATGTGGTGGTTTTGGGACGTTAAATTCTCCATATCAATCAATAAATAACCGTCAATGCTCTCTATATGAGCATTATTGTCCCCTAGAAGAATTATTCTGGCCCCATGACCAAATTCTTTGACATAAGTGCGTATGCAATTGACTATCTCAAATTCTTTTCCGTGCAGTTACTCCCCGTCTACAAGTAAGCTACATTTAGTCACGTTTTGTTCGCCCTATACTGTGCCAGAAACACACAAGTGCTTAACACGTTTGATTCAGTCAATCCCATTTCGCTTTGTTATGAATTAGCGTTCGAACACCCCCCCCCCCTTTCCTTTCTGATATGCTTCAGTTGCATTTGAGACGTCCCCCGCTACGCCACCGATTACCAAAGAGAGGGAAGACCATTCAACCCCTTTTCTATCCGGTTCCCTCTTGGCTATGTGTCTCAATCACTTCCCACATACAGGGATTCGTGGTGGGGCCGGGAAGTAAGAGACGCTACGACCTGTTTCTGTTTACTGATTCATTTAATTTATTACTAACTGCAAACATCGTATACCAGCGTAGATCAACCACTACACAAAATTATAACACATGATTGAGACACTCGCGACGTTCGACACAGGGCAGGCACATAAAGAAAGTAACTGCAACAATACAAGAAAATGCATATAAAAACAAACGACCACACAAATGATGAAGTTATCAATGAATAAAACCACGCAATGTCTCAACGTGCCGCTTCTCTGCCTGCAAAGCTCGTCTAAATAGGGTGCATAAAGTTCGTCTCACGAATGGTCCGTGTTGTCAGTCTTCATCGTCTTCGTTGTCTCTCTCAGCGATTTCCATCTTAATCTTCTTTCATAACGTCCCGCAATCACTCGCTTCGTCATTTCCCATCTCTAACTTTGATTCCTCGTCATATCATCTCTGCCTCAGTCATCATCTCATCGACTCTCATTGCTATCTCTTCACACCGTTATCTTCCTTTTCCATTCCGTCTCTCTACCATCTCGAGCTCATCGCATCGTATCTCTGACTCTCCTCGTATCGTCTCGTAGTCCCTTCTTGTAGGCCCCGACTCCGCCCTACCGGGGTACCAAACCAATCGCCACCATCGACGCGGCATATTTTCTAGTCAATCGGAGTGTATCATCTTCGACGGCCGCCCCCTCGGCCCACACCAGTAAAAAACCCTCTCCCAAACAAAGCCAAGCAAGTAACAATGTACAAACTCAAGCCTCAGAGAGAGAGATGGGCGAGCTGTCCTAAGACACTTTAATTACGGGCGAACAATGGTCCCGATGCTTCCGACAAAGTGCGTCGCCTGTAATGGCCAACGTCCGGAGTTTGCAGTCTTGTGCCGAAAAGTTTTCGGCCGAACCAATTTCCCCGGTTTCTGGTACTTGATGAGCCGATGTCCAGAACGAGTCTCGACGTTTTCATGCAGCTCGGTGTCTCCCGCGAAATTCTCCGTAGTCGCCGCTTCTTCGTCATTCAACGCCGCGGGTGGCCATCCGTGCAGAACACAGTAATGAGCCCTGGAGCCACGGTGGCTGACGGAAAGTCAGACCTGACCCGGCACAGGCGCTGCGGCAGGGTCGCATTCCTCGAACCAACAAAAGGTGCTCTGCTGCTCCCCCATGCCACAAATCTGAAGGGTGCGCGCGTATTATTTCCACCGTACACTAGGCCCGTTTACATTGACCCGACGAGGGCGCGTTGAGTCGAAATAAACAGGTTTTCTGGACTCGCCCTCCCCATGTATAAGCGGACGCGTCGGGGCGGAGAGTCGTCGCGGCGAGTCCCGTCGACCCGGAGACAGGGGGTAGGTTCACCGAACTCGCCGCGCTCAGAAAGGGCATGTATAACCGGTCGCGCTGAGTTGACAGCTCGTGACCTCTCCCGCCCGTCGCGGTCTCCGCTTCCCCTGTCGTCATCACTCCGACGTTGCTCTTTCTCTGTCGGCCGGTACGCGCGCGCTAGGCACGATGACATCCTCGCGGGCTCCACGCACCATGTGGACAGATGATGAAATAACGACGTTGCTAGCTTTAGTCAACGAGAAAAAAACTGAGTGATTTGCTCGATAGCAAGCATAACAGAACGAGGACATCGTTCTGTTATGCGGTAAATGCAGATCACTTTTACGTTTAAATCTTGCTTGGCACGTCCTACGAGAGCTTGTTGGTTATCGTTCTCACGACCGGCTATTTTGCTCTGCCCGTAGCAGGAAATCGGCTTGTGCACCAGAAATCTCAAATACGTGCACATGAGCGCTTTAATAAAGTTTCTGGTCACCTCGCCATCAGAATACATTTGCGTAAATTCACAGAATCGTCTACTAGTGCGCAGCATTCCAACTCCGCTTGCATTTATTTTGCGTTCTTCACATCCAGGTTCGACTATGAAAAGGCGAATACTTTCGGGTATTTTATTCTTTGTAAGTTTTGTTTTGGGTTTTTTTGAAAGTGGTGTAAATTGACTTTATCACAAAAATTAAGTGCCTTTACTAATACATGTAGTTTCCCCCAGAGAAAAAGCGTAGTCCAGGGTTGGTTTCGCTCTGAAATATTGAAATATTATACGCAGTACGGTAAAACGATTCCAGTCGGTAGGAAAAGAACCACATTTACACGCATTCACCACTAGTGTATGTAATGTGCTTTGCGGGGAAGCAATGCAGTGTTCTTCACCAAAGTAAGAAATTTTTACAGCTTTTCAACTTTTCCAGAGGCAACGCAGCTGCATAGCTTGCTTGCATTGTTGACGGTAAGTGGTGGAAAAACACGAGTCACGAAGACAGTAGTTTGGAAACGTTGGCACATGAACTTTGAAAAATTTGCAATATTGCTCATGTTCAGGCACTTATCGGTCTGTGTGGCGCTCCATATAAAAATATACGCTTTGGATCATTTCAAAGGGTGCAGAAACGATATTTATTTCTGTAAGTTTAATACGAATCTTTGTTTTACGCGGGAAAATATTATTTATATTGAGCTGCCCCCAAGGCTGTCAACGGCGGACCGTAAGCGCACTTCATTGCACCGAGGGTTCCTCGGCAGCCTCCTAAATGCACCAAAGCCGGCTTGCTGATTCGTGCTCCATTTTCCTGCGCTTACCACCAGTAATAGAAACAAATTATGCAGCTGCATTATCTCATAAAAAGTTGTAAGAGCTATAAAAAATGTTTAAATATCGCCCAAGAACAACGCATTGCTTCCCCTCAAAGAACATCTTGAGACAACCTAGTAGCTGTGAACGCGTTGTGCCAAGGAAACGCTGTGTTCTTCCTACCCACGAGTTTTTTTCACAACCTAGTTATTGGGCGCTGCCTCGATATTTAAATTGCTCTGAGATACTGAGAAACAATACCAAGACGGGAGCGGAGATAGCCATCATGGTGGCGGAGCGACAACTGCGTAAACAACCGCAGCCCACAGCGGCGAGAGCGCAGGCTTGGAGGAGCGGAAACCGGTACCGGAAGACGGGCTTTCGGCTCGCCTCGACGCAAAGCGTCGCTGCGATCACCGCTCACCTCAACTCGTACGTGCGAGTTCATATAAACTCGGGCGCGTCGAGGTAAGCTGAACCTGCCACTCAACTCAGCCCGCCCCCGTCGTATCCATGTACAATGGGCTACTATCACACTGTCTGTAGACCACAAGCTCCCACCCGGTCCTCGTGTTTGCGCGGGGGGGGGGGGGGACCCGCGAGAACAGTAGAAATAATCCTTCCAGTTACTCCACTTCGGAATGCCCATTCGTTACACCGAAGGTTTTCTTTCCCCTTTTTTTATGCGCGGGTTTAAGAAACGAGCGAAAACATCTTGAAAGGACCGGGGTTCAGTCCATGTTTGCGGGGACGTCGCACATTCTTCCCAAGTATAATTCAGAATTTATGGTGGCTTTTCCAAGTCTCTTAAGTGTGTTTCTGTAACTGCATACACGCTTATGTGCTCCTTGGCTAACTGCTCCTCAATCTCTAACCATTTTGCCTTTTTTATACTAGCCTGCATGTTATTCTAACTACTTGCAACATGCGCCTTTTTTCTTCTTTTACATTTTCTCTGGTTTTTCCTTATACCGCCTGTCAAAGAGTTGTTTTCCTAGTTGTTCCCCTAGTTGTTTTCCTCGTTACCAGCTATCCGACACCGATGTATAGTGTACTAGAATATGGGGTAGTGTGTTCAGGAACCCTCTCTCGCCATGCATGGTGTGAAGCAGCGCACGTCGACAAAAAACGGCTTCTCAAGGCGGCGCTGCCGTAGCATGGGCTGGCATGGGCTGGAAAAACAGGTTCAGCCGGTTCAATAGTCGCAAGGCCCAGCTTCAGCGAAGTAGTGGTGGGGCTGGGAGGGGACAAAGCAGCTGGTGTCACAGGTGCAAGTAGCCCCCAGGTGCAGGACGCTCCAGCTGAAAAGTTACAGCATGTGATAATCGCCGGGGACTCGAATTTAAATCACTGCACAGAAGCCATCAAAGAGAGGGTAAGAGGTGACAAGAGGGTTGCAGTAGGGGCGTTGCCAGGCCGCAAGCTGGAAGCAGTCATGAGGCAAGCGAGCGCAAAACTCAAAACTACAGCTGATAGACGAAACCTCGTGATAATTTCAGGCGGTTTAAACGATGTCTTCAATGAAGATACAGCAGGACAAGCAACTACACTGGCGAAAGGCGTCGATGACATGCGCGCCACTTCCCCTGAGGTACAGGTAGCGATATGCACGATACCGGAGGTACCGGTGCGTGATATCAACCTGCAAAGAGCGGTTGTCAACGCAAACCAAAAGATATGGCGGATGAGTCGAGTGAAAGACTTTGACGTGGTGAAAATAAACAGAGAGGTGCATAGATGGGGTGGTTTTCAACAAGACAGAATTCACTTCAATGGGCGGCTAGGTCATGAGGTGGGCTGGCGACTTGCAGGACGCGCAGTAGCTTTTTTGGGGGGCAAGCGGGCCCTTCGGGGTGCAGGATAGCTAGTAACAAGGAAAACAACCAGGGAGAGTCTTTGACAGGTGGTATGGACAGATACGATTCCAAAGTAGCACCAGTGTCTAAGATAGGTAGAGTCCGGGGCAGAAATAAACGTAGACACGAACGCCAAGACTGTTCAGACCTAGGGTATATTAACATGCAGGCGGTAGGAACAGGCTAAAGTGGGAAGAGATAGAAGAACAGCTAAGGAAGGAGAGGCCGATAGTATACGGTTTTGTAGAAACACATCCCAGGGACATGGAACAACCCCCTAACAACGCGGACTACGCGTGGGAATATTGTAATAGAACAGAAGGCAGCAGAAAGGGTTGTGGTATTGGGGCATTCATTCATAAAAGTACAGACTGGCAAAGGGTCAAGCAGGAGTGCAGGGAACATTTATGGCTAAAAGGGAAAGTGGCAGGGCAAATGACACTCCTTGGTTTCGTGTACTTGTGGACGGGAGCAAAGGCCAGAGAGGAAAACCAGGCAATGGTAGAGTGTATATCAAAGAATATTTAGGAGTTAGGAGGAGAGTGCGAGATAATTATACTAGGAGATATGAATGCACACATAGAAGATATAGATGGGTATACGGACCCGAGAGGCAAAACTATCATGGATATATGTGAAAGGCTGGATTTGATCAGTTGCAACAGTACCGAGAAGTGTGAAGGGCAAATAACATGGGAGGTAGGAAGGCTGCAGTCGACGATAGATTACTCACTGATGTCACATAGGAAGTATGATAAGCTCAGGGGAATGCCCATAGATGAAGGTGGCTCCAGAAGTCTTGGTAGTGATCACAAACGTATCAAGCTAAGTTTTGGAAGAGCATTGAAAGTGGGAAGGAGAAAAGCTGAGCAACTACAGGAAAATTTTTAATCAGAAAGGCGAATTGAAATAGCCACTAAACAAATTGAGAAAGTAATCACTGAGGATAATAAAACAGTGTGGACATACACGAATCTAATTAGACTGAGTTAGAGCTTGCTAAGGCCCGTGACAAGTCACCCCGGAAAAGAAGACACAAACCCAAAAGTTGGTGGGATGAGGAAGTTAAGAGAGCCATAGCAAAACGTCAGGAAGCCTCTAGGGAACACAGACATGCTAAGCAGCGGGGTGAACCGACAGATGATCTTGAAAGAAAATGGGAAATCTTTCTAAGCTGTAGAAAGGATGCATCCCTTCTGATAAATGAAAAGATTAGAAGAAAGGGAGCTCAGTGGCTGGCAGAAGTACATAAGAAAGATAGAAAGGCAGCTGCGAAATTTTGGAACCATCGAAACTCTCTAAGAAATCTGACGAGCCTAGAGCAGAGGTTTATAACTACTGCCTAAGGTGCTAGGCTAGAAGGGGACGAACCTATTGAATATATACGAACAAGGGTGCAGACAAATTTCAACAAAGAAGTACTTTATGCACCACAATAGGCAAGGATGAATCAAGTGGCGCAATGGCTCCATTTTCACAACAAAAGTGGGAAAGGGCTGAGAAAAGGGTTCCTAGTAGTACATCAACAGGCCCTAATGGCATTCCAATTATGCTGGTTAAGACATTAGGTCCGAAGTCTAAGCAGGCTTTGAGAGAGGCAGTGAGCAAAACAGTAATCGATGGAGAAGTTCTCGATGGATGGAAACTTAGCAGGAAGAGCATGATCTATAAAGGAAAGGTGGACAAAGCTGACATAAACAACTACCGTCCTATAACAGTGACATCATTGGTCTACAGGCTGGCGATGCAGATAATAAAGGCAAGACTGCACGCATGGATAGCGGATGAGGGGGTGCTGGGGGAACTGCATAATGGGTTTCGGTAACACAGGAGGTTGTAAGACAATCTGTTCTCACTGACGCAGTGTATCGAAATAACAGAAAAGAAACACAGGCCCCTGTGGCTAGCATTTTTGGATGTCAAGGGAGCGTACGATAGCGTGGTTCAAGAGGAATTGTGGGGAATACTGGACACACTAGGCGTGGAAGATGTAGTCACTAATTTTTTAAAGGAGATCTATAAAAGTATCAAGGTAGTTATAAAGTGGGAAAAACAGGTATGTAAGCCCACAGAGGTAAAACGGGGGCTTAGGCAGGGGTGTCCTCTGTCACCCTTGTTATTCATTATGTACCTACAAGGATTAGAGGTCATATGAGAGAGAAGTGGACTGGGTTTCAACCTCTTTTTCGTCAAACAAGGAAAACTCATTGAACAGGCACTACCAGCATTGATGTACGCAGATGATATAGTCCTAATGGCCGACAACAAGGAAGATTTGCAGAGATTGGTGGACATCTGCGGTAATGAGTGAGATAGGTTAGATTTCAGATTCAGTAAGGAAAAATCAGCAGTCATAATTTTTAATGACAATGAAGGTAGTGAGCTTAGAATACAGGGGATCACGCTAGACATAACAGATAAATACAAATATCTGGGCGTATGGATAAGCAATGGGGCCGAGTACCTAAGGGAACACGAAATATACGCGTCGATCAAAGGTAACAGGAATGCAGCAGTAATGAAAAACAGGGCACTGTGGAATTACAACAGGTATGATGTTGTGAGAGGAATATTGAAAAGGGTCATGGTTCCTGGTCTGGCGTTCGGTAATGCGGTTTCGGGCATAAGTTCAAGCAAGATTAGAAATTAAGCAACGTGAAATAGGTAGGCTTGCCTTAGGAGCTCACGGGAATACACCAAATCAGGGAGTAGAAGGTGATATGAGATTGACATCATTTGAGGGCAGGGAAGGTAGCAGCAAGATAAAATTTGAGAAGCGGTTGAGAGAAATTGGGGAGGAGCGTTGGGCAGTATTCAGCTACTTGTACATGAAGAATGTCGATACAAAATGGCGGAAGCGAACCAGAAAATTGACTGGTAAATACTTGGAAAACAGCAGGGGGCCAAACCAAAAAGAATTATCGGTTAAGAAGAAGGTGAAGCAAGCTGAAACCGATATGGGGAGAATTGGCATGATTAAGAAGTCCGCACTAGAGATCTATTGAACTTTTAAGCAGGAAATAGCCAAGGAAATGATCTATGATAATACTCGGGGTAGTTCTCTACTGTTTGAGGCCAGGACGGGAGTATTGCGAACAAAGACATATCGGGCCAAACACGAAGGGGTAGACACGGTATGCAGTGCGTGGGGAGAGGAAGAACAAACTGCCGAACACTTGATAATGTTCTGTAAAGGGCTTCACCCTGTAGCTCAGGTTGATGGCGCAGAGTTTTTCAAAGCACTGGGGTTTAGGGGCAGTGAGGGCAAAATAGACTTTAAGGGGGTAGAATGAACTAGAAGGAGGTTATTTGATTGGTTGTTAAAGTCAAAGCACGAGCGAAAATTTAACCCTTCACTGCAAAGTACGAATCCTCAACCTCACTATTAAAAAATGTAGTTTTTGGTTTAATAAGTATAACGGCTTGGTGGCTCTAGCCACCGCCCGATCTAACGGGTACAGCCATATCCATCCATCCATCCATTCATGGCAGGATTGTCAGCTCTGGGCTGCTCTGCCTTCTCGGGTGCTGTTCAGTGAACTGTTGCTTGTGTTCGCGCCCGCTTAACGAAAGTTTTTTTGGCAAATAATTTGCTGGCCACGCGACGGTGAGGCAACGCCAGGTCTTTGGTGGCAACGACACTGCTTCGCACCTAGGTGCGAAACAGGGTATGCCATTGGAAAAAAGTGAGTAGCCGTCGCCTTTCTCTGCACCCAAAGACGAAGCATGGAGGAAGGTTTGGGAACATAATTTACATCGAAAAGATGGGACCTTGAACGAAAGTTGCTCTGTATGTGAGCAACACTCTGAGCCTTCGTGTGTTCTTGGAGACTACGTGCACGTTATAAACGGCGAAGAAGTTCGCGTACCACGTAGGAGACCAGAGATAACGCCGGACACCGAGCCGATGTTACTACCCAACACTCCAAGCTACTTATCAAAGAAAGCGCTGCATCGAAGACCTCCGAGAAAGCGGAAGAACTCGGCGGTCGAATCTGCAGTGTCCAAGAAAATTGCAGCACCCTGTATTGACGGTGAGGCCACTGATTGAGGTTCATCAATGGAGCTTCCTGCTGGCTACGAAACCAAGGTGGCGAACACTACAGGGACTGCAGCTTCGCTGGAAGGCTTACTCAAGCATTGTTTACCTTGAATTTATATGAGCTCGATCACACCGCATCTCATGTCACCGAGAGCGGTAATTTACGTGCGGTCACGACTTGAATTTTGGTGAAGGGTATCAACCAGTCTTGAGAGGCAAAACGAAAAAAAAAGCTGCACGCGAAAATCATTCCGTGCTCATAAAGGTGCCACCGCGATGAAGTGATCGCGAACTGATAATTCCACGAAATGGCGACGAATTTGATCGGTGTTACTACTTACCGCAGTATGCGTGCTCGTAAATAAAGGCTTTCTTCTTATAGTCTGCAGTAGTGCCAAGTGATGTTTGATTTTGACTGTACAGTGCAATATTCTGGCCAGAGCCGCAGTATTTCGGTGGGCGCGTAATTGTTTAAGGACCCATGATTGTCAAAATTATTCTCAAGTCTTCAGCTACGGCGTGCCTCTCAATCAAGTGGCAGTTTTCTCACCTTAGCCACATAATTGCATATTGCATCATGCAACTATCGACAAGAACGGTGCCGCGCGCGTAACGAAGAAAGTCGAAGCTGTCGCACTGTGCAGACTACGACTCGATATAGCAGTAATATAACAAGAAACTTTCGGGTTTATAGATGCTCCTCCGATACCTCAATCTTCCTAATTTTTTATTCGTTCACCAACCAAGCTTTAAAAACTGCAGGCAGTTTCCTCAGGGATGATTGCTTCGCCATCGTTTGTTAATACCTGCATTTGGACCGTGCGTTGCAGCTTTGACATTTCGTTTTGTTTTGAATGCAGCAACAACATACCCATTCAGACAGCTTTTCGCTGATGTGTCAGCAATTAAACACATGACTATTAAGCGTGACGTATGCAAGCGCATGTGACGGGAAGAAATCCCGGCCTCGGCGGCTGAGTTTTCGGCGAAGGCGCAAATACTTAGGTGCATGTACCTAGAATTACCAGCGCGTTAAAGCACCCAGGTCATCGAATTTCCAGAGCACTCCTCTACGGCGTCTCTCATAATTATATGGTGGATTTGGGACGTTAAACCCCTGCTATTACTAATATCAAAGCACTGAAGTGCATAAGGGGCAATGCGTGAGGTGACAGGATGGATGGATGGATTGATGGATATGGCTGTACCCTTTAGATCGGGCGGTGGCTAGCGCCACCAAGCCGTAATGCTTAATGAAACAAAAAACTAGATTTTTTTCCCTATAAATAGTGAGGTTGAGGATTCGTCCTTTGCAGTGAAGGGTTTAATTTTCACTCGAGCCTTGACTTTAGCCACCTATCAGATAACCTCCTTCTAGTTAATTCTACCCGCTTAAAGTCTATTTTGCCCTTCCTGTCCCTAAACCCCAGTGCTTTGAAGAACTCTATGCCATCATCCTGAACTATAGGGTGAAGCCCTTTACAGAACATTATCAAGTGTTCGGCAGTTTCTTCTTCCTCTCTACACGCACTGCATACTGTGTGTACCCCTTCGTATTTGGTCCGATATGTCTTGGTTCGCAATACTTCCGTCCTGGACTCAAACAGTAGAGAACTACCCCGAGTATTATCATAGATCCTCTCCTTGGCAATTTCCTGCTTAAAAGTTTGATAGATCTCTAGTGCGGACTTCTTAATCATGCCAATTCTACACGTCAGTCTCCGTTTCCTTCACTTTCTTCTTAACCGATAGTTCTTTTGGGTTTGGCCACCTGCTGTTTTCTAAGTATTTACCAGTCAATTTCCTGGTTCGCTTACTCCATTTTGTATTGACATTCTCCATGTACAAGTAGCTAAAAACCTTCCTAGCCCAACCCTCCTCCCCCATTTCTCTCAATCACTTCTCAAATTTTATCTTGCTGCTAGCTTCCCTGCCCTCAAATGATGTCCATCCCATATCACCTTGTACTCCCTGAGTTGGTGTATTCCCGTGAGCTCTTAAAGGAAGCCTACCTATTCCACGCTGCTTAATTTCTAATCTTGCTTGAACTTCTGATCTAATGCACAAGACTGCATTGCCGAACGTCAGCCCAGGAACCATGACCCCTTTCCATATTCCTCTCACAACATCATACCTATTGTAATTCCCCAGTGCCCAATTTTTCATCACTGCTGCATTCCTGTTACCTTTAGTCGTCGCATATATTTCGTGTTCCCTTAGGTACTTGGTCCCATTGCTTATCCATATGCACAGATATTTGTATTTATCTGTTATCTCTAGCGTGAACTCCTCTATTCTAAGCTCACTACCTTCATTATCAATAAAAATCATAACTGCTGATTTTTTCTTACTGAATCTAAAATCAAACCTATCTCCCTCATTACCGCAGATGTCCATCAATCACTGCAAATCTTCCTTGTTGTCGGCCATTACCACTATATCATCTGCGTACATTAATGCTGGTAGTGCCTGATCAATGAGTGTTCCTCGTTTGACTAAAGAGAGGTGGAAGTCAAATCTACTTTCATCTAATATAGCCTTTAATCGTTGTAGGTACATCATGAATAACAAGGGTGACAGAGGACACCCCTACCTAAGTCCCCATTTCACCTCTGTGGGCTTGGATACCTGTTTTTCCCACTTTATAACTACCTTGTTATTTTAACAGATTTCCTTTAAAAGATTAGTGACTCCATCTTCCACACCCAGTGTGTCTAGTATTCCCCACAAGTCTTCTTGAACCATGCTATCGTACGCTCCCTTGAAATCCAAAAACAGCCCATGCTAAGGTGGCGCCACCTCGCGGCTGTCGATAGTAACTGTAGCACCCACGGCTCCTCCCTGAACACACTACCCCATATTCTAGTACACTATGACCGAAAAGCCCACAAGCCTCCTCTCCCCCTCCCCTAAAAAAAAGCTACTGCATGTTCTGCAAGTCGCCAACCCACTTCATGACCTAGCCTCCTGTCGAAGTGAATTCTGTCTCGTTGAGAACCACCCCACTTATGCACCACTCTGTTTATTTCCACTACCTCAAAGCCTTTCTCTCGACTTATCTGCCATATCTCTTTGTTTGCGCCGACAACCGCTCTTTGCAGGTGTCCGTCACGAACCGGTACCTCTGGTATCGTGCATGTGACGACCTTTACTTATAAGGGGAAATGGCACGCATGTCATCGACCCTTTCGGCAATGTGGTGGCTAGTTCTGCCAATTCTTCCTCGAAAACATCGTTTAGACCGCCCGCAATAATAACGATGTTTCGTCCATTAATTAGATTAAGTTGTGAGTGTCCTAGAAACGTCCATATTGAAACTGTCTTGTCGCCTCTTACCCCCTCTTTAATTGCTTTTGTGCATCGATTTAAAATCAAGTCCCCAGCGATTTTCACGTGCTTTGACACTTCTGCTAGAGTGTTCGACACCTGGAGGTTACTTGCGCTTGTAAGGCCGACTGCTTTGTTTCTTCCGCCCCGCCGCGGTGGTCTAGTGGCTAAGGTACTCGGCTGCTGACCCGCAGGTTGCGGATTCAAATCCCGGCTGCGGTGGCTGCATTTCCGATAGAGGCGGAAATGTCGTAGGCCCGTGTGCTCAGATTTGGGTGCACGTTAAAGAACCCCAGGTGGTCAAAATTTCCGGAGCCCTCCACTACGGCGTCTCTCATAATCATATGGTGGTTTTGGGACGTTAAACCCCACAAATAAGTCATTCAATCATTGCTTTGTCTCTTCCCACACCCACGACTACTTCGCGGAAGCTGGGTCATGTGACCATTGAGTTTGAGTATATGTGTGTATATGTCCTTGGTGTTGTGACCAAAGAAATATATACGTAACGCCATCTTTTGAGCAACTCATGAACTAGAGATGGCTACATACTAATACTACTATTGAAGAGGGAACGACCCACGGCATAAGGAGCTTCGTCCATAAAATCTCGCCTGATCTCTTGTGCGTTCGCCTAAGGCGGCTGGAAGGCCGTTTTCTTTTATTGTGATACCAATTATATGACACTCTCGGCTGGATATTGCCACCGGCGTCGGTGACCGCCGCCATTCACCGTATATGTATATTGTAAGCACAATATTGACAACGTTTGACCTTCATCTTCTTCATCTGTATATAATCATTATCACGAAAAACGTCGTCGCGTGGAAACCACAGAAGATGGGTGGGTCGCGCTGCCGGGCGTTGACGATCCACGCTGGAATGGTTTGTTGGACAGGGATGCTGGATGTTCCGGGCAGCGGTTCTTGAGCCATGACGGTGGACGGGGGAAGCAAGCGGCGACCCGAACGAAGCTCCAGGGGAACTTGACGTCGTAGAAGACTTGGGGATCAAAGCACCTGCACCACTCTGCAAGACAGTGGCAGCGTTGGAGTCTCGACAGCGTTTATTAGGCCGAATCGCCTGATCAACCCTTCGAACGAAGACGACGTTTTTCGTGATGATGATTATATACATTGTGGGCACGGTGGACCAGTTTCCAGCATGTTGCCTTACAAGCCTTTCGCCTACCTTGTGCAGGGTTTGCTGCTTGGTCTCGCCCATTCATCGGAACAAACCACTGCTTCATAGGCTACCGACACGTGCCTCTACTACTCTGACGCACCAACGTTATCCAGTTCGGCTTCCCTTCCCCCATCGGCCCTGCACAACACCCCAGCTGATGCACACGTGACATCGACAAGCTAGCCTTTAAAAGAACGGTTTCAGGCATTCTTCTTCAGTGGGCACGGTGAACCAGTTTCCATCATGTTGCCTTACAAGCCTTTCGCCTACCTTGTGCAGGGTTTGCTGCTTCGTCTCGCCCATTCATCAGAACAAACCACTGCTTCATGGGCTACCGACACGTGCCTCTACTACTCGGACGCACCAACGTTATCCAGTTCGGCTTCCCTTCCCCCATCGGCCCTGCACAACACCCCAGCTGATGCACACGTGACATCGACAAGCTAGCCTTTAAAAGAACGGTTTCAGGCGTTCTTCTTCAGTGGGCACGGTGGACCAGTTTCCAGCATGTTGCCTTACAAGCCTTTCACCTACCTTGTGCAGGGTTTGCTGCTTCGTCTCGCCCATTCATCAGAACAAACCACTGCTTCATGGGCTACCGACAAGTGCCTCTACTACTCGGACGCACCAACGTTATCCAGTTCGGCTTCCCTTCCCCCATCGGCCCTGCACAACACTCCAGCTGATGCACACGTGACATCGACAAGCCAGTCTTTAAAAGAACGGTTTCAGGCGTTCTTCTTCAGTGGGCACGGTGGACCAGTTTCCAGCATGTTGCCTTACAAGCCTTCCACCTACCTTGTGCCGGTTGGTGATTATTATTGTTCTATCAAAAGTGACTGTCGTGGTCTTCTGGTTCTGCCGTGCCCACGGAAGTGCCTTCACATTGCCTATGATGTATTTTAATTGTGCAAGCTACTTGTGTGCGGTGACGTTGAGATGAATTCCGGACCCTCTTCGGATGTATCCGACAGTCTGTCCGCGAAAGATAGTACTCGTAAATGTTAAAGCAAATTTTGGAGGGCCAGAAGGTGATGACTTCCGAAAGGCTGCTTTACGAACTCAGCAGGATGGCATGCAGAGATTACTTACGGACTTGTCTGTGCGAATCAATCAACTAGAAAAAAGGGTAGACAAGGTGGATAATGTTGAACGAAAGGTTGACTTTCTTCAAGAAAAAATTACTGACTTGGAAGACAGAAGTAGGCGTTCAAATCTTATTGTTTTTGGCATCGAGGAAAATCCCTCGGAAACCACCGAAACATTGAGGAGGGACGTTTTAACTGATCTTTTTGCCAATAAACTTCAAGTATCATGTCGTTCTGTCGTCGAATTCATAGAATTGGAAAGCCGGGCAGCCAACGTCCAGTTATCGTGTTCTTTCAGGACTACAACGAGAAAGAAAAAAATCTTAAAAAACACGCACAAACTTAAAGGTTTTGACATATCAATGCAAAGCGACTATTCGAAAGAGACTCTCAGGAAAAGAAAGCTTTTGTGGGAGAGCGCAAAGTTTGAAAAAGGTCAGGAAAAGAAGGTAACCCTCAATTACGACAAAATTCGTGTAGGCCGAGATACGTACAAATAGGATGATGCAAACAACGCGAGGGTTAAAATAACCAGCCAAAAAATCCGCCCACCCAGTCCCTGACTCGTGAATCCTGTTGATAAAGAACTATGTATTTTGAACGTGAACGCTCGTAGTATTGTCAACAAGGCGCAGAAATTAGAAGCGCTGATTTTGGGCTACAATCCACATGTGGTTGTTCTAACCGAGACTTGGTTGCGGCCTGAAATTTGCGATGAGGACATATTTCCGCCGTCATATCGGGCATATCGACGAGATAGAGCTTCTAGAGGAGGCGGTGTTGCTATCCTTGTCAGACACGACATAAAATCTTTTATATTACATCAGATTTAAGACCACAAAAGTGTCATTATAAAAATTTCTTTTTGGGGACGATCATTTGCCGTTCTTGCAGTTTATCGCGCAGCCGATTCACCACCCGATTTCTTTCGGTCACTTTACGATTACATTAACACATGCAGGCATGATAAGGCAATACTAACAGGCGATTTCAACTTGTCAGGAATAGATTGGAGCTCTCCTTTTCTGAACGCAAAAAACCATGAGCACGCATCGTACCTCTTTGATATTATGATAAGCCAAAACATGCGTCAAATTGTTATCCAACCGACACGGGTGCATGGTGCAAGTGCATCCTTGCTTGACCTGGTTTTTATAACGAGATCGATTGAACTTTTTTCCGTATCGGTCGACCCTGGCCTTTCTGATCACTACATGGTTTATTTTTCTTGTCCCATGCAGGCTGTTTGCGCTACGCGCCATGCCAAATCAATTACTGTGAAATATTTTTCGCGTGCAAATGACGAGAGTGTTCTGGACCACCTCGATCTTTCCCTCAGCAGCTTTCAAGGTACTCACCCTGAAGTATTGTGGAACAAATTCAAAGAAATATGCCTGCATTGTCTAGATAATTTTATTCCTAGCAAAGTGAAAAAATGCGCAATTTAAATCCTTGGATCACGCGAAATGTCTTGCACATGAAAAGGCAACTAAAGCGGCTTAAACGCAAGGGTGCTCCACGCAATATAATCACCATTCTTCTTCAACGCAATATAACTCTTTCTGCCCAGGACACACTGAACGAGGCTGTGAGGATAGCTAAGTTTAGATACTTTCAGGATACTCTACCCAACTTTATTACGTCTGCCTCACAAAAATTTTGGAACTTTTTGAGCAAAAAGACCAATTGTGTTGAACAAATCACACATGAAGGAGAAACTATTGTCGACAAGAAAACTATTGCCAATCATTTCAATTTGTACTTCCATAACGTTTTTTCTGCCTCTTATGAGCCACTGCACCAATTTTCTCGAAATAATGACGACGTTCCAGATATTTTATCTTTACCCGGTATTGTTTCGTTGCTTCTGAATTTGAAAACTAAAACTTCAACTGGTCCTGACCAAATTCCCAACAATTTTTACGACGATATGCCGAGATGCTATCGGAATTCCTTATAATCATTTTCCGCGCTTCGATTCATTCCGGCCGCTTGCCTCGTGACTGGAAAGTGGGACGCATTGCTCCAGTGCACAAAAAGGGTGATAAAGATTTGGTGTCAAACTATCGTCCAATTTCTATAACGTCTTCGTCTTGCAAAGTGCTTGAACATATCATAGCTAAATTTATTATAACGTTTCTTAATGAAAATAACATTCTTTCGGATGTTCAGCATGGTTTCAGGAAAGGGTTTTCCACAGAAACTCAGTTAATTTCTGTTGTGCACAGGTTTTCACCAATTTTAGATAAGGCAGGTCAAGTTGATGTCATCTTCTTGGATTTCACGAAGGCATTCGATCTTGTTTCTCATGATAAGCTTATTCAAAAACTGAAATCGATTGGCCTTCCAGAATTTATAATTTCCTGGATTTCTTCCTATTTGTCCGACCGCGTTCAGTTTGTAAGCATTGCCGGTAATTGCTCTGACCCGCTCCCTGTTACTTCTGGGGTTCCCCAAGGGAGTGTACTTGGGCCTTTATTATTTTTAATTTATATTATTGACATTGTTGATACTGTTTCTTTGCCGATTCAGATCAGACGGTTTGCTGATGATTGTGTGCTGTTTAATGAAATAACTTCCTATGACGACCAGGTCTTGCTAAACACTAACCTCCAAAATATGTTTGCATGGTGCGAGCAATGGGAGATGAGGTTAAACACAGACAAAACCGTCTTTATGCGAGTAACCAACAAAAAAATATTTTACCATTTACATATCAATCTGGTACCCAGACACTAGCTGAGGTTGTTGAGTATAAGTACCTTGGTGTCACTCTAACAAACGACCTCAGCTGGAATAAGCACATCTCTAATATTTGCGCATCGTCTTTCCGTAAACTTGGTCTTTTGAGACACAAACTAAAGCATGCTCCTTCTACTGTAAAAAAAAACTAGCTCATTTGTATGTTATACGCCCCTCATTGGAATATGCCTCAATCGTCTGGGACCCATACACAAAAGGAAACATTGAGGCTCTCGAACTAATTCAACGCAAAGCAGTACGTTTTATTTACTCCAAGTACCGAAGAACTGATTCCCCCGCAAACCTTATGAAAGAAAACAGTATACCCACACTTGAAAAACGTCGTAAAACTCACAGGCTCAAATTTCTTTTTCTTTTAAATAACGACAAGCTGTCAGTAAACCGTGATTTGTATCTGAAACCGCTTACGACAAGACAAACCCGGCATCGACAAACTCATTCATTAACACCGTATTTCGCCAGAACAAACATTTTCAAATACTCGTTCTTTCCTCGAACCATAAACGACTGGAACTACCTACCTCAATCGTTAACCAGCTCTGTAGAGGCACTTGAGCGTATTTAACCATGACCTATGTTTTTGTATCTTCTGTATATAATTTAACCTTTTTGTTCTTGCTATTCTACACCTATGTGCAATGTTGTGATATTTGCCCCTCCTGCTGGGACCCTTAAATGGGCCTGCAGTATTTTGTAAATAAATAAAATAAATACTACAGAGGAAGAAGATGAAGGTCAAACGTTGTCGATATTGTGCTTACAATATCTGCTTATATATGAAAACACGAGAAAGAAAAATAATACAGAAAGAAATTCCACACACGGAATCGAACGCCGTTCCCTTGTGTGTAAGTGTGTGACGTTAGCCACAGAGCCACGAAGGAGCACCTGCTCCGACGTTGAAACGGCTAGCTATTTATATCTACCACTTACCGCTCGTGAGGCCGATCTTGGGCGAACTATTATGTTTTCATCATTGCCAGTGAGATGGCACAATAAGCGCGCGTCACCAGATTGTCACGACGCGGCGACGCGCGCTAATGCGTTCATCTTCCACGCGTACTTTGCCCCGCGAAATAGGGGGGGGGTAGATGCTCCCGCATGCACGCGCTTATTTCACAGTGTGGTGGTGATAATAAATATTACAATCTTACACCATAAGCTTTCACCGGAACAATTTGGTTGTAGTTACTTGGCGCACAAGGATCACTGCACTCGGTGCACAGTCTCCGTTTGCGAAAAGGTCACGCTTTACAGACACAGAAAAGTAACTACCGAGACACTTATTCGCGTTCATGTTATTCGGTTTCATATGACGTTGGTGGGCGAGCAACGCAGGGCATCTTTCGATCTGTTTGCCGTTCTTCGCATGGCATTTCAAGTGGTTGCTATCGTATTCATTGGTTCACCTTTGCGGGAAACCTCTGACTTTTTCCTTCTTCTTAGCTGATTATATTAACCGAGTGGGAAAGGCTTCTTCACCTAGCGTGGCTTTCCATTATCTCCGCGGTCAGAGCCATCGCATGCTTTCAACACGTCCCGTGCCTCCACGATCAGTCCATCAATGACCACGCGACGACGACATCTGATGATGTCATCTTCTGGCGTGACATTGTGATGTCACAGTGACCCCACGATTACATCGGAAATTCTCGCGACACGTCATCCCTCGATGATATCATAAGACGGCGTCGTTATACTATGATAATTTTTCGCAACACTCGCGTTCACGTGGACCATCACTTTTCGTATATAATGGCCAGCATCTAAAGCTTTCGCGCTAATGATGCCGACAACTGTAGCAAAAGTTAAACGACCGTCCTCACAGCCAACAAATGGGAGACGACACCGAGAAAAAGAATCTAAGCACAAAGATGTCTGATCTATCGTCTTATGTACTGGTGACACTTGAATTAAGGCCATTGCATTCGAGTCTTTCCTTGACTTTAACATTCGAATTCGTTGCGCGGATCTTCTACATTTTTTAGGGATCAATGTTGAGTAGCATGTAGAAATTACCCAACGTCACCGCCCTATTCCTACGCTTGCAGAAAAACTGCGAAAATTTCATACGAGTAGGGTAACTGCCCCATGGTTGGCCACCCTGTTGGCAATTCGTGGAATGACCATTGACCTCGACGACGTACGACCGAAGACCTTCGGAGGTGCTCAGCCTCTTTTAGCAGTTCCGGACGCATCAGCAGAATTCTCTCTTGGACCGCCAGCCAGAAGCAGTCCCCTGGACGCAACCTCAACAGTTCAAGGAGGGGGCCGAGCTCTAACTTAGGCCCAACCGACAAAGATGCTCTGCCATGTCAACGACGACGACTACAGGCATTACGGCAGCTTGGTTGGCCGTTATGCATCGGAACGACAATATTAACAAGATCCAACTGGCTTCATTGGCCTGCGACGCAACACAACAGAGTTCGGACTTTCAGCAATGGACGGGCCCAAGTGAAAACATTGTATTCAGGCTATGGCCCGATGGCAAGATCAAAGTAGCCTGACTGTGGTTAGGTCCCTAGTTGTTACGTAGCGAGAGCATTGAATTTTGGAGTTGGTGCATTTTTGAGAATTCTTTTAGAGTGTTATTTAGAAACTTTTGATTGTTTGTGCTTTTTGTATCGCTTGTTCAAGTTTTTGTCTTGTTTTCTTTTTTTCTGGGTTGCAATTAAATTGTGCTTGCTGTGTCCTCTCAATCCTTCGCCAATGACGTTGCGTCACAGTACGTGCCCCCGAAGTATGTGACAAGCTGCCGCCCCGATGTTCTTTTAGGCGTGCAGACCTCGGGTATTGAGTTAACGCCTATTTGAGTTCACGATGTCCGCTCACCGTTCAGCGCAAGATGCCGAAAGAAACTGCCGTTTTTTTTCCTTTATGCGAAAGCTTCGGCAACGATTTTGGCCCAGCCTTTCTGTGACCACTGCTATAGATACGCTAGCTGACGATTGTGCGACCGCGCCTGAAAAAAATGGCAGACATGCCAAGTGCAGTTAGGGCAGCGAGTTTTCTAAGGATCACCCATCATTCGCAAAACTACTTGTACGCCAAGGTACCACACGTGCTGACCAAAATAGTTCTTATCCCACAGCCTAATCGATGGCTGTCTGACGCATAGATCGTTTCCCCTTCTAATTTTGAAGGCAACGATAATTCTCTGCTGAATGAATAAACAAACTTAATTTAAATCTGGTCCGGCACTTTCGTTGCTGTCCTGTGCTAACCTCCGTGTATGATGATGACGGTGTCTCGGGTGACGACGACTGGAAGTCCGTGGACCCGTGCGGCACCTTTGCCTCGGGCGAGCTGCCTTTTATGCCTGGAAAGTACCAAGGTGAGTGTAAAATTAGCGGTCCACGCGCATTCACGACAATCATCAGCGCAGTGGAAAGGCATCGCTCCTGTCAATGGCCTCTTATGTTTGCTCAAATGACCTTTTTCACGCACACGAGCGCCGCCAACGGGCGTGTGAGCGCTCTTGGCAAAAGTGTGTACGCAGCAGCAGCCACCGCAACGAGCACGCAGGCATAACGCTTAAGTTTTATGCTTGAGCAGTGCTGGTGCTTATAGATCAAGTGAGCTTGGCAGCTTGCTGCACATTACTGCGAAGTTCAATGACTAACTTCAGGGTTTAGCTGCGATAGCCTATCTGTAATTGCCACCGGTCCCACTGTTGGACGAGCTGAGCGGCTCAGAAGTGGCATAATGCTTTTAAACCTTTTAGAATAATAATACAGCTGAAGGTCTCCATTATTTTTGGCGCCAGTTTGCCCTACGACATAGTTAGCAACCATTTGCGGCGTGCTGTAGTAACGCAATCATTGCGGCTGACGCAGAGTGCGGAGCCGGTTCTCGACTCAACTAACGAAGCTGATAGGCTCCACGAAGGTGAAGACGGAAGACCCGAGCACGTATTTAGAAGTGCTGGTCCCGCATCGCACGAAAGAGAAGAGTAAAGAAAGAGTGCGATGAAGATGCCCGCGTCAGGATTGCTCGCGCGCTATTGTTTCGCCTCTGGAGGTGACGTGCTGGTGACGCACGCGCCGGTGACGCAGCGACACCGACTAAAGCGCGAGACAGACGTGCGATTTTCTCTGCGATTCGGCGTGCGGTGCGACGATGCGACTGCCGGAGTGGTGAAGTTTCGTGACGTATCATCGCGTTGCACCGCCGCATAGCCGGTGCGACGAGCATCAAACCGTCCAGATATTTTCGTCGCAGCATCGCACCGCCGCATGGCAGCAGCCAATCACAGCGCGAGCATACGAGTGACATCACGATGCTAGTGGCGCCAACTCCCTGTCGCCGCTCCCATCTACCGTCGATAAAGCGGTGCGAGCGTGGATTTGCTTGCATCGCCGACTGCGGCCGCGTGACAAACATCGAGTACATTTCCCTGTTTACGTGGTATTATTCCGGATTGAATAAAGTGATGCTTGAAGTGTGCCTTTTCTGCACGACAACGCCCGTTTTGAAACCGCTAGCGAGATCGGAGATAGTGAGCAGCGGTGCAAGGTCATTTCGCAGGTAAACACAGCTACCGGTGTATCGGCGCTGGCTCGCTTCGCTTCCACATTTGCTCTTCACATCGATGGCATCGATTAAGTAATAATGTATGCTGACGCATTACATACGAGCACAATGCTTGATAGTGTTCTCAAAACAAGCACTCGATGACGAGCTCGCATGTGAACGGCGTAGGCGACGGCCGGCGCCCGCGATGCTAGGCCTACCTGTCGGAGTCGTGAATAATCAGCTGTTGCCGTGGTTACGACGTGCTTGTCGTTCACGAATGCGATTTATTAATTATTTTTATAGAACGAAGCGTTGCTGTGAAATGTTGTTTGTTTTGAGCCTCATTAAGAGGGCCCTGCATGCTGAGGCACCGCATGGGGGCGGAGCCTGCCGCTGATAGCTCCTTTGCCCTCGTGTGTCCCGAAACGTCGCATGCGGCACGCCGCACCATGCGACGCCGCACGCCGCATCGCACGGAAAGTCGCACGTCTGTCTCGCACTTTAACTTGCAAACCTGCACCTCATTTTCAGCCATGCTCTCCGCTCTGCCTTTATTCCTCTCCAGCTAAGCGGCGCAGCCCCCGCCATAATCCATGGTAACGAGCGACGGGGTTGGGGATACACAATCGGGTGCCTATTCAGACGAAGTGAGCGTCGGGGCGTCTGCCATGACAGTCGGAATCGCATTTCTGCAAGGGCAGTTGGAACTGATACAGTGTGTGACAGAAGCGCGATGCATGTGACCGAACGTTAGATGGTAATTTCGAACTTTAATTCGCACATGAGCGTTGACCACACCAAAAGTGGCGCGTATGACGTAGTGGTTGATTGAATAAAACAAAAACAAAACAGTCACTCTTCTGCAACTTTTGCGGGTAGCACGGTTCAGCTCAGCGCTCGCAGGGAGAGGGATGCAGAAAGGCAGAAGGAAAAGGTAGAGAAAGAGTGTGGCGGCAGGCTGCAGTGGGTGCTTCCGTACGATGAAACAGTCGGGAAAACTCCGCACATTCTATTGCGGGCGCATGCGCGCGTCACCTGCACGTCACCTACAGAGAGGATCCGATAGCGCATGAGCAATCCTGGCGCTGGCATCCTCCTCGCACTCTTTCTTTTCCCTCTTTCATGCGATGCAGGACCAGCAATTCCTAATACGCGACCAGTGCACGGGAACGTATTTAGAATTGCTTATTCCGCATCGCACGAAAGAGAGAAAAGAAAGAGTGCGAGGAGGATGCCAGCGCCAGCGTCAGGATTGCTCGTTCGCTATTGGTTCGCCTCTGGAGGTGACGTGCTGGTGACATGCGCGCTGGTGACGCAGCGCCACCGACTAAACTTGCACACCTGCACTACAGTGTACCTGCACCTCATTTTCAGCCATGCTCCCCGCTCCTCTACGACTAAGCGGCTCAGCCCCCGCCATGATCCGTTGTACCGAGGGACGGGGTTGGGGATTCACAATAGGGGAGCGAAGAAAAGACTTCTGTTTGGTGCTTGAGCCTCACTTCACTTCACTTCATTTTATTACCTTAAAGACCCCGTAGAGGGGGTATTACATAAGGGGTGGGAAACATACAACAAATGTAATACATATGCAGGTTTGGTACAAGTATGAACAGGGGTAATCAATACAGGAATAAAATAATACATGTGCAGGATCAGTATACATATTAACAGGCGTAACACCTTGCCAAAAAAAAAGACAAAGTGAGAACCAGTGGTACAAAAAGCAACAATATAATGTATTCAAAATGAAAAGAAACGAGTGACATTTCGTGTAAATGTTGAGTGGCACATTATGGTGGCGAGATCAGTGGAAAGGCCATTCCAGTCGGAAGCTGCACGGAAAAAGGAGGCGGAAAATGTCCTGGTACGGACGCGTGGCCGGCCGACATGAAAGGAATGAGTGGTGCGGTGAGATGTGCGGGCAGGAGGCAAGACAGGTGGCTGAGTTGACTGTGATAGAGCTTGTGGAACAAAATGAGGCTGGCAACTCGGTGATGAATGTTAAGGTTTGAAAGATTGGATTCATGTTTAAGAGATGAAACACTCACGTTATACGAATGCGAGGAATGAATAAATTCAGCTGCTCTATTCTGGAGTGATTCTAGTGTGTCGGTTAGGTATGCTTGATGAGGGCTCCATATAGGCGACGCGTCTTCAACTTGGGTGTGAATTAAAGATTTAAAAGCTTGTAGTTTTACAGGAGGGGGAGCATGTCGTAAGTGCCGCTTTAAGAACCCAAGCGATCTGTTAGCTAATGATATGACATTGGTAATGTCGACGCGCCATGATTAATCGTTACTCAAAGTGACCCCCAAGTACTTCTATGTGATGACATTTTCCAATGCAACCGATTTGATAAGAATTGGTGAGGGGGCTGCGCCGACGGTGAAACGAGAGGGACTTGCATTTATTAGAGTTTAGTGTCATTAGCCAACGGTTGCACCAGTTAAGCACATGGTTAATGTCATCTTGCAATGCATCTTGGGCTGATGTGTTAGTAATAGTACGGTATATTACGCAATCGTCTGCAAACATACGAATATTGCTGGATACATGAAAAGGTAGATCGTTAATGTATATTAGGAATAATAGGGGTTCAAGAACAGATCCTTGCGGGATGCCTGATGTTACTGCCAGAGGGTAAGAGTTATGTCCATTAACGGTAACGAATTGGTAACGATTAGTCGAAAATTCTCGAATGCGGGTTAAAATTTTAGGGTCTAAGTTTAATTTCGAAAGTTTTAACATCAGGCGGTTGCGGGGTACTTTGTCAAATGCCTTTGCAAAGCCAAGAAAGATAGCGTCAGTCTGTATGTTATTGTCCAGGTTAGTGTGCAGATCATGAACGAAAAGGGCAAATTGGGTTTCACAGAAAAAGTTTTTCGAAATCCATGCTTTGCGGAATGAAAAAAGTTATTAGAGTGCAAGAAGTGCATGATTTCGGTCTAAATGACGTGTTCCATGAGCTTGCAAGGCATGCTTGTTAAGGAAATTGGGCGATAATTGAGAGGACGTGATCTATCGCCTGATTTGAAGACTGGAATGACCTTTCCTATTTTCCAGTTTAATGGTAGGTTACCTGTGGATAATGACTGACAGAACAATAGTGATAAGTAAATAGCAGACATGTGCTCGGTATTTTTCAGAAATTTTGAGGTGATATCGTCTGATCCCGCTGAAGAAGAGAGATTGAGTTTGTCTATTAACGATATTATTCCGAAAGCGACGAAATCAATACTGGGCATTACAGAGACGATGCTAGACGGAAAAATCAGAAAGGGACTGTTAGTTTCGTTTGTGAACATGGAAGCGAATGCTGAGTTAAATACTTCTGCGCATTCAGAATCCCTAACTTCCCTGCCTGAAAGATTATTCAAAATACTACCTGGAATTTTCTTAGGGTTAATTACCTCCCAAAATTTCCTAGGGTTATTTACCAAGATCTTCGGAAGATCAGTATGAAAAAACGTTCTTTTCGAGCTTCGAATGGTATTATAATAAAAGGTTTCAGCTTCTTTATACCTATCCCATGCGCTGGCGGTAGCTGCGTGTTTAGCTTCACGAAAAAGTCGTTTTTTCTGATTTTCAAGTCGCTTTAAAAGTTTAGAAAACCATCGATTTCGTTGAATAGAACGGAAGGTGGTACTGGAAATAAACTTGTTTGTTAGCTGCTTCATTTTATCTTCGAAAATTAACCAGTTATCGTTCACTGATTGTTCACTTAATGTTGTTTCAAAATGAGGTAGGAAGGCTTCGAGTTCAGCGTTAATTGCGTTGTAATCCCCCGTGTCATACAGACGTATAGTTTTAATGCATGGTTTGCGTAGTTTAGGGACGAATTCAAAAACAGCATAAATAACTTTGTGGTCGCTAATCTCAGGAAGAAGTGTAACATGTGACAAACTTTCGGGTTTAGTTGTCAGTATTAGATCCAGAATATTAGAAGTTTCACCAGCAATACGTGTAGGTTCTGTTATTAGCTGTGTTAGGTTAAAATAAGTATTTTGTAATGAATTATTTTGTTCACGAGTGGCCTGTTATTAATTGGTTGGCGTCTTGCCAATCGATGTCAAGAAGATTAAAGTCACCAAAAAGTAGGATATGCGCGGTAGGATATTTAGTAGTTAGCTGGTTGAGTATATCATTTAAATCTTGTGCGAAATTTGGGTCATTGTCCGGTGGCCGATAGCACACACCTAGCAGAATTGTCTCCGGTACAGCGCGGCAGACTAACCACATAATTTCCAGCTTGCAAGAGACTTTTATCAGTGAACAGAATAACTGCTTATTGACAGAGATAAGTACGCCACCACCACGTGTTTGTTTCCTGTCTTTCCGGAAAACAACAAACTCTGGCAATTCGGCTAGAACTTCACTATCTGTGACGTCATCTTTCAACCATGTTTCTATGAGAACCAGTATGTTGCTGTCCGATGTTGATACAAGGTTTGATACTGCGTCGCGTTTTGAAAGGAAGCTACGTATAT
Organism: Rhipicephalus microplus; assembly: GCF_043290135.1. Lineage (NCBI taxonomy): Eukaryota > Metazoa > Arthropoda > Arachnida > Ixodida > Ixodidae > Rhipicephalus > Rhipicephalus microplus. The sequence goes on from NC_134701.1 coordinate 11,219,207, forward strand.
TAGTGAAGATTACAGAGAAGGAAAGGCTTGTTTTAGGTGTAACATTAACACGTTTTTTTTTTTTTTTTGTACGACGGGACGATTGCTAAGAAATTTCGTTTACAGTTTCGGAATTTTCGTTGAAAACGTATCTTTTTTTATCAAGAAACAAAGTCTTGTACCACACGAAGTAGGGCTCAGATTTCGTACGGGCAAATTCAACAAGATGCTTTCGGGCTTTTCGAACGGATTCAGAGAAATCTTCCCCAATACTCTAATTAGTACCTTTTAGTTGGCGCTCATTCGAGAGGATTTCCTCTTTGGTTTTAAAAAAAGTGAATTTGGCTATTATAGGCCGCTTGTGATCATGCCGGTGCCGATCAAGGCGGTGGGCACGTTCAATAAGTTTGGGGTCAAGAGTTAAGTTTAGGTGGTCGCGACAGTGGTTAATAAGTATTTCTTGGGAGTCTGAAAATTTTTTCGGACGGGTTTGGATCAGGGAGGCCGTAAAAGATTAGGTTATTTTTTCTAGAACGATTTTCGGCATCCTCAACCCGCGCCTCCATGTCGCAGATTTGACGGGCCATTATTGCGGTGTTACCATTAATTGTTTCGACATCTTTCTTAACTGTCACAAGACCTTATTAGTGCGCTTCAAGCTCCGTAATACGCTTAGTTAGATCAGCCATGGCTTTGTTTGTTGTTAGTAGCGCAGATTTAAGTCCCTGCACTTCCCCGAGCAGTGTAGACTGACCCGTAGATAACTTTTGCAACTCGGAAAGAATAAGGCTTGCTAGGAGGGGGTCTTTAGGTGAACGGTCCTAAGGGAGAGAGTTTGGGCCAGGATTGGATTCCACGTCCCATGACAGAAGTAAGAGAGCACGAGCGACATTCACGCATTGAATGGCAAGGGCACAACAGCAATGTGGGCTCGGTAGCTGTACCAAAAAATAATTGCTAATTCTTTTAGTGAACAGGTCATATGGTACACTAACCTGCATCGCGAAAACGAAATGGTCAGTGGACCATGCGATGGCACAGCCACACAGCCTACAAAGCTTGCCTATTCAGACACCGCGGAAGCCTGGGCGAGGGCATTTTTAATTCCCCCAAGATTGCCTGCTTCCTGGTCGTTTGAAGCAAAGACATGGGGCGAATTTTCGCTTAAGGCCCTTACACACGCTAGCCACACACCCACTCCGCACAACCGCACCGCACAAATGGGCTAGAGCGGCCGTCTCTGTGACGTCAGGCAGAGCGGCTCTCAACTTTTGCAAGCCGGCCCGCAAGGCTCGGCTCTCATAGGCTACTGCGAAAAACGGCCTGGACGGCCGCCCCGTCGATAGGGGTACCGTCGGCTCGCTTGGCAAACATGGCGCTTGCTGAAGCGGGCGCTACAGCGACATGGAAAAAGAAAAAGAACAGCTGATTTTATCGTTGTGACCATCGTAAGCGCTGTGAGACTCCCGCGGAGATATCGGTAGCCAACCAGTGTTCACTGCCCCGTCAGCAGGTGCGATCGACAGCAGAAACGAAGAAACGAGCGAAAGTGTGCGGATGCAAGTGTCGTCGTTTCTTGTCTTACCTGGATCTACCGTCCATCTTTCAAGTGTAACCGCAAAGAACTTTGAAGATTTCTGTGATGTAATCATTCACCTTTCTACAGTAGCTGCTAATACAGTATCAATAATTTATTATGCGATGGTTATCTGCTGGCATCAAGCATTTCAAGAACAGTTAAACAATATGTTCAATATCCTGCCGAAATGTACACATCTGTCTTGAAACATGCCTCTGTCATCATGAAGGAAAATATTTCAAGCACATGTCAGGTCAAGAAAACTTCAAACAACAAAAACGAAATTTATCGTTAGCTCAGTGTTGGATGTCTGTTCCTTCCCAGTAGTGCACAGAAACTGAAAAACGTACGCCTTGTCCCCAAAAAAAGATGTCGTCTCTTAATCAGCTAAATATTTTATCAATGAATTACATGACTACGATGATAATTCATCATTCTTGTCGGTATTAGATATTTCTCAATTAGTACAAAGTAGCTGAAGGAACTTGTTGGCAATCCTGTACACTGATCACCTTTCGTTGGCAGTTGTTGAGGCTTTTTGGGTAAATGAAATCAGCATAATCTTCCAAGCAGGCTATAATGATGAAATACAGCTATATGTGCATGCTTTTGCGGGGGAGGTGTTGAGAGATTTCTGGAAAAAGCTGGAGCTATTTCACTCTATGAAGGTGGGTGACCAGCTAAGCTGTGTCGCACAAGGATTTTATTTGCTTACTTTTTATGTTTATACATCTATTAGGATTTTCAAAATTTGAGCATATGTTTTTTAAAGCAGTTACACCTCAGTTTGAGTGGCCTAGAAGTGCAACATGTCGGTTATGTACTTATGTATGCATTTATTCATTTGCTTTTTAATTTTTTCATTCACCTTTTTTCTGTCTAATTTTTTATGCACCAGTAGTGAGTGGTAATGTTTGCCCCATTCTGTGGTGCATACCCACAAGGAGCTTTCTGTAGATTAGGTATGTGTTTGCAGAGTCGCAGTACAGCCATACTTATCACTCTCATGGTTGCACTGGCGTCAGTCATTTTACCTAGTGCGTCAGCTGCCAATTAAACTAAGCCTGGACGCATACAGTTCTTTAATTCAAAATTTGAATCTAGAGACAGTTGACAACCATAATTTTCCGTTCAATATGTAATCTCGTGGAGTTGTGTGGACCTATACAGTAGAACCTCACTGATACATTCCCGCTTAATACAATTTCCCAGCTGATTGATATGTGTGGTTCAACATCCCAAAACCACGATATGATTATGAAAGACGCCGTAGTGGAGGGATCTGGAAATTTTGACCACCTGTGGTTCTTTAACGTGCACGCAAATCTGAGCACACGGGCCTGCAGCATTTTCACCTCCACCAAAAATGCAGCTGCCACAGCCCGGATTCGATCCCCCGACCTGCGGGTCAGCAGCCGCGTACCTTAGCCACTAGACCACTGCGACAGGGCAATGATATCCCGGCTGCTACGCTCGCAATCGTGAAAGTAAATTAAACCAATTTAGACTATAAGTCTTCTTAGATCCTGCCTTTATTGTGCGCATTTTTTTTCAGAAACGTATCAACGTTTTATTGTATATCGGTAGCATGCTTCATGAATGTAAGACATGATTAAAAGATGTGAGACATGATTCCAACATCGCGGCTTAGGTAACGTCGAAGCAGTCTAATCACGTAGAGATGAACCTGTTTTGGCGAGACGACGTCGCTGGAATTTTGTAGTGTCTCTGTGTGCCTGAATAACAAAGGAACCAGCACGTAATGTACTGATAGCACTGACGTAACAGCAGAGTTCGCATCCCACTGTGTCGGTATTGCAACATGGCTGTTTAGGGCCAGCAGTGCAAGCCATTCATAGCCTTGCTATCAAGAACATTGAGAATACTCGAGTGCAGTGTGATAGCATTAATTAGCAGCACTCATTTCACTGTATTCACATTTGCTTGCAATTCTTCATTTCTTTATGAACACGTGAGCCATGCTGTGAAGGATGGAAAATTTGTGCACATTGTATAGAATATTGGCCGTTGTAAAGTTTCCCAGAGTGCCAATTGCGATTGCGACCGCAAAGTACCTACTATGTGTCTGTTAAGCAAATAATGCTCCTGTGTAGCTGTGAATTTTTTAAATGCTGCGGTAGTTGATCACAATGAATTAGAGCTGGGCACTTTGTAATGGTTTGTCTTGCTATGACTTATATTAGTGGCTGATAAAGCACTGGGCTTTTGTTAAAAGAAACCTGGAACGGTTTTGGTGATTTTGTACGAACACATTGGGCTGGTAGATTAAGTCTCAAGTTATAATCGGTTATTTAGAGACCGATTATAACAGTGCGTAAACTGTGTAATTTCTTACTACGCTTGAAAACTGCCAATCGCTGGAAATCGGTGCAGATTGTTGCAACTCAGTCGAATGCCTTTTAAACTGCCCATTCATAGAGGAACATGCTCCTCCCAGAGCACGTCAGCAGCCACGTCAACATGGCTGCTTATCTTACTGGTTGTCATGGGCTGTAGAATGTGCAGAAGTAAGATCAACTGGTAGGGTGCCAGCACCTGTCAGAGCAGATATCAACCACTTACTTCGTGGTCTTTGTTTCTGTTGCCAGACGGCGTGCATGCTGCCAGGCGCACTGAATGATGGCCTCCAAGACTGCACGCAACCTGTCGGTGTGCCATCTCGGAGGTCTAGACTGGTAAAAGTTCAAAAAGGCGAGCGCACTCATGAGAGCTTTGCGAACGCCAGCGTGCCTCACGAGTTGCGGCAGTCAGGCATAGGTGAGAAAGAGGGCATGATATATAATTGTCTGTAGTGGCCTTAGTACACTGCGTGTCATTCAATTTATGGTGGGAATGGTTTCATGATGCTCCAACCTAAACGCTGAGAAAACCTCAAAAAAACCTTTTCAGGGTCTCTTCAATGAAAGTTCGCCGAGTTGAATAAGCGTTGAAGTACAAGAGTAGGTAGGGCTACATAGAGGCAGGAATGCATAATGGAGATTCAGGTGGGGGAGCGGCCTATGTGCAGAGTCGGAGGGGCAGACACTTGATACTTCATGAGCTCAAATTAGGACGAGGTGTAAATGAACAAAGAAGAGGGATCTGTAAATTTTGTAAGCGCTAAATGCACGTACGTGACACGAGTGAAGGACACAGGACATGCGGTTGGCTCGTCTTACATACGTGCATTTAGTGCTTACAAATGTTACAAAAGGTGGGCTCGGTGGCTACGCCACGGAACAGTCATCTAACCCGCTCCTGTTTGCTATGCAGGTGTGCGTGATGCTTGCCATTCACGCACTTGCCTCCGCCTCACTGGGCACAGTGCCCCACAGACAAGCAGCCTGCGAGCCTTTGTGGCTCGATATCAGCGCGGATACGCCTACCCAATGCGGTTTCAACATCGATGCGCTGGCCTGTCAAGCGGCGCCCCCACGCGAGGAACTATGGATACGGCAGCCACTAGTAGCCCTATCGCCATCAGCATCACCAACAGCTATAAAACTGGAGCATCCCCGCGCGGCATGCTGTGGGCTCGGTGGCTACGCCACGGAACAGTCATCTAACCCGCTCCTGTTTGCTATGCAGGTGTGCGTGATGCTTGCCATTCACGCACTTGCCTCCGCCTCACTGGGCACAGTGCCCCACAGACAAGCAGCCTGCGAGCCTTTGTGGCTCGATATCAGCGCGGATACGCCTACCCAATGCGGTTTCAACATCGATGCGCTGGCCTGTCAAGCGGCGCCCCCACGCGAGGAACTATGGATACGGCAGCCACTAGTAGCCCTATCGCCATCAGCATCACCAACAGCTATAAAACTGGAGCATCCCCGCGCGGCATGCTGTGGGCTCGGTGGCTACGCCACGGAACAGTCATCTAACCCGCTCCTGTTTGCTATGCAGGTGTGCGTGATGCTTGCCATTCATGCACTTGCCTCCGCCTCACTGGGCACAGTGCCCCACAGACAAGCAGCCTGCGAGCCTTTGTGGCTCGATATCAGCGCGGATACGCCTACCCAATGCGGTTTCAACATCGATGCGCTGGCCTGTCAAGCGGCGCCCCCACGCGAGGAACTATGGATACGGCAGCCACTAGTAGCCCTATCGCCATCAGCATCACCAACAGCTATAAAACTGGAGCATCCCCGCGCGGCATGCTGTGGGCTCGGTGGCTACGCCACGGAACAGTCATCTAACCCGCTCCTGTTTGCTATGCAGGTTGGTAGAAAAAGCTCTTTGTTTTCAAAAAAATCAAGTAATTACTGTCTCGTCCAGCTGCCGAGCCCGCAGTACTGTGTATGCTTTGCTTTTGAATGTATCATTGCCATTCACTGTTTATTACTGCTACTGTCAGGGGACATAGAAACTAATCCATGGCCTACTGACCCTGTAATTCTGGCTGAGCTGAAAAAAATATCTACCGGGCAGTCAGCACTCCTTTCCGAAGTGCAAGACTTAAAAGTACAGCTGCACACTACGGGAAAAACTATTCGTGACCTAAATGATAGAATAGCACAGTTGGAGGAGCACTACAAAACCCTTTCATCTGTGCGATCAGAACTAGTGACATTGCAGGCCAGTACGGCTGCAACCAGCCGTCACATTGAAACCTTAGAGGCTCGACTTGAGGACGCTGAAAATCGCTCGCGACGCAACAACCTGCTATTCCACGGACTTCCAGATACTAACCACTCTGAAACTTTCTTGGAATCGGAAGGATTAATTATGAACCTCTGCAGTGAGCACTTAAACATAAAAATTGATCCGAAGGAAATTGAAAGGGCACATCGGCTTGGCCGCTACAAGGCTGGCCTGCAGCGTCCTATCATAGTAAGATTTACATCTTCTAAAACTAAAGAAGCGATCTTGTCTAACGGCAAAAAACTGAAAGGTACTACTTACGCAATCAGGCAGGACTTCTCACGCTCGGTTCAAAATGCACGAAAACACCTAATAGCCTTCGCTAGAAACAAGTCAACCGCTTTTTCATGCCCTTACAAAACGTTGTTTCTTGGTTCAAAGAAGTATGCCTTCGATGAAGTATCGCAAAAAGTCAAAGAAATCCCATAGCAAACCAGGCAGCATCGCGAACTGCCACACCGCCCCCGTAATAATGCCCGAGCAAATGTTACTACTTCTGTGGTCTACACTAACGTGCGCAGCTTCCTTTCAAAACGCGAGGAAATATGTAGTCTTGTCTCGTCATCTAGCAGCAATATAGTCGTGCTCTCCGAAACGTGGCTTTCTGGTGACGTCACAGACGACGAAATCCTGACCGATCTTCCGAACTTCAACGTTTTTCGTAACGATCGTAAAAGTGCCCGTGGGGGAGGTGTTCTGATCGCCACTAGTAAGCTATTTTCGTGCTCAGTCATCGACATTGCGACTGACTTAGAAATACTATGGCTTCTCATTCGTTCTACACCACTAACTTTGCTACTTGGAGTGTGCTATCGGCCCCCGCAAAGCAACCCAGACTTTCCACAGAAATTTAATCACATATTGAATCATCTCATGTTGAAACACCCCAACGCGCGCGTCCTAATTTTCGGCGACTTTAACTATCCTGACATCGATTGGCAAAATCTGGCAGCTTTGTCAGGAACAAGCGCGGAATCAAAAGAATTCGTCAATGTCTGCCTAAACTTTAACCTCACACAGCTGGTGTTGGAGCCAACCCGCGTGACAAATAGCTCAGCGAACATATTGGACTTGATATTAACAACACATCCCGAAACGCTATCTTCGCTTACATATTTGCGCGAAATCAGCGACCATAAGGTTATACACTCAGTCTTCAATTTCAGTCACTCGCCCAGCCTGATTCAATCCAAGACTATCAATCTATATGATAAAGGGAATTACGAGGCAATCAACAACGAACTTCAACGTTTTTTACCAGACTTTGAAGCTCGCCATTCAAGCAGAACAGTCGAAGACAACTGGACAATCTTCAAAAACAAAATAGGGGAGCTAGCAAGAAAATTCATACCTACAACTACATTTCGTACGTCTTCCCAGAAACCATGGTTCTCAAAAACCTTGAAAAGACTAGAAAATAAGAAAAAACGGTTATTTCGCGCTGCCAAGTTAAAACAGAGTGCTCACAACTGGGAAAAATACTATGCGGCTGAAAAAACATACTTGCTCGCCTTACGCAGCGCCAGGCGCTCGTTTTTTCACACAGATTTACCCAAGATACTTACTAATGACCCCAGAAAGTTTTGGAAAATAATTAATCCACAGGAAACGCACAGCATTATACTGAAAAGTGAAGTGGACGACGTTATCGGTAATTTTGAGAGCGCTGAGCTATTCAATACTGCTTTTTCATCTGTGTTTACCCACGAAACCCCTATACCATTCCCTGTGTTACCAATTTGTGTACCGTCTTCTATGTCGCGTATAACATTTATGCCAGACGGTATAATGTCTGTCATTGAAAAATTGAAACTGTCCTCTTCAGCAGGTGTGGATGGAATCAATTCGAAAATTCTTAAAAACACTAAATGTATTTCTTCAGTGATTATGTCGCTAATATTCTCACAGTCACTTCACACAGGCCACTTACCAGCCGACTGGAGGACGGGGAAGGTCACTCCGGTTTTCAAATCAGGTAACAAAGACAGCCCTCTAAACTATCGCCCCATTTCTTTAACAAGCGTACCCTGTAAAATCATGGAGCACGTCATCTTTTCCCAAATCATTCATTTTCTTGACGGCAATAACTTCTTCCACCCCGCACAGCATGGTTTTCGCAAAGGTTATTCTTGCGAAACCCAATTAGCCCTTTTTGTTCAGGATTTGCATGCCAATCTTGACATTAATCTGCAGACGGACGCCATCTTTTTAGATTTCTCGAAAGCATTCGATACGGTACCCCATAAGCGGCTCTTAATGAATCTTAGATCCTTAAATATACATCATGACATAGTAAATTGGATTGAGGAATTTCTAACTAACCGCTCGCAGTTTGTCTCCATCGATGAAGTACACTCTAGTCCCGTTCCAGTAGCGTCAGGAGTCCCCCAAGGCTCCGTACTCGGGCCCCTTCTCTTCCTGATTTACATAAACGACCTAGCTTCATGTGTCTCCTCTTGTATCCGTTTGTTCGCCGACGACTGCGTAATATATCAACCAATTACCAACCCCACTGATCAAGCCGCTGTCCAAGATGACCTAAACCACGTGCAAGAATGGTGTGACCTGTGGCTCATGAAACTTAATCCCAACAAATGCAAGATCGTTTCATTTCACCGCCGCCACAACCCCCTTCTGTTCCCTTATGTAATTGCTAGCGTTACCCTCGAACACGTGCAGTCATACAAGTATCTCGGTGTCACCATATGTAATGATCTAAACTGGTGCACGCATATTACTAACATTATATCATCAGCGAACAAATCTCTGGGTTTCCTGAAACGTCACCTCCGGCACGCACCTAAAACTGTCAAGCTACAGGCCTACAAGTCCCTCATCAGATCCAAATTAGAATACGCATCCGCAGTCTGGAGCCCACACCAAGCCTATCTGATCGACTCACTCGAGGCAGTTCAAAACCGTGCCATCAGGCTCATTCATTCTTCATATTCCTACAATACAAGTGTAACATCACTCAAAAAAGAATCGGCTATTTTAAACCTTGACATTCGCCGCCGCATCTCTAGTCTCAGCCTTTTTCATAAGTTTTTTTACAGCACCCTTCGTCATCCCTACATCGCCCCACCGGCCCGCATATCTCACCGCACGTGTCATTCGCTTCAAGTTGCCCGGCCGAGGATTAAGACGACCACCTTTTCTATGTCCTTCTTTGTTCGGACAGCAAAAGACTGGAATGACCTTCCCCATGATGTCGTCACCACTGAATGCTCATCATCATTTTTTGATGGATTATGTGTCCACTTTTCGTGATAAAAATTTGTGGCAACAAAAAAAAATTTATATGTTAACCCACCCCTTATGTAATACCCCCTCGAGGGGTCTTTAAGGAAAATAAAGTTATGTTATGTTATGTTATGGATCAATACCAACTACCCTGAACACAGTGCCTTCTCAGAGGAGGAAGTGGAGAGTTCCAAAGAAGCATGTGGCTTGTGTAGGATGCTGCGAACGATGTTTTGTGTCATCTGTGCATAGGCGTACCAGCCGTGGAGGGAAAAGGGGGTGCGAGCCCCCAACTTTCGACCGTGGTGATTGTTCGCTGCACGCCGGGGAAAGCAACAATTGAGGTGAAGTTTTCCTTCACCACAGTATTCAATGAATTATCTTAATACGAGGGAATATTACAACATAGTGAAATTTCTCCAACATTGTTGATGTGACGATTTTTCTTGTACGCTCTTGCGGTGCGAGCCGCCTAAGTGGCGCTTTGGTGCCTTGTGCTGTAGCATTGCAGAGCAGGCGAGCGCTGAACAGGGGCCGAATAACATTGTATGTCTTGTCCACGCTTTCGTTCTGATGCGACCGGCTGATGCAGTTACGGATGCGAATGAGCAAAAGTTTTATGGACTATTCAAACGATCTGCTGCTTCAGGAAAATTACTTTCTTTGATTGAAAATAGATATCAATGCTGCTTTGTCGAAGCAGCCGTGAGCTGATTTATGTTACAAATCTTTTTTAATGTTTTAGTGTTATCTGAAAGCGCCAAAAAGGGGTCTCCGTTTTAGTCTCCGATAAACCTGATCAGCTTTGCTTATGGTAACTTGGAGCAATGGTGGCAGCTTGCGAAGTGGCGACGAACAAAGCAGTGGACTCGAGCACAATGGGAATCTGAGCTTTTAAGCTTGTCCTTTAACTTGAGCCACCGGACCAAGAAGAAAGTAAAAGAGTATGGTTTTTAGCACAATGGAGGCTTAATTGAGAGTCAGGCTAGTAGGTTTTCATTCAACTCGAATGGTATTTTGCAGCTCAAACTACAACTTGGACAGCAAAGAAGCATACACATGCAGCACTGTTTATTTCTCTCTCTTCCTCTCTCTCAGCAAGGTCAAGCTCACAAAGATGTGTGCCCGCACAAACTACTAAACGCCTTGATGCTGCAAGTGAAAATATTTTATTACGCTCATGTTATTTCATCTTGGAAGCTGCTATAAGTAACCGTAGATAATGTGACCAGCGGCTACTTTACTTGACTATTATTTAAAAGAATATGCTCTCCGACCACCACAAAAAGTCTTAGGTATTGTTCAGTGCGTGAATACCCTGTTTAATGTGCATGCACTGTAATGAACAGCGCAAAATTTCGCAGATTCCTGATGTAAGAGGCAGGCGATTTTATGGCACACAGACAATTTTAAATGCCAAAGAAGCAATGGCAAACACTATGCTGCCGCAGTGAAAATAGTTTATTCTCTTACTTTTTTCTTGGTCGTTTATAAGTGGTCCCTACACGATGAATGTGTGTGTTGTGTGTGTGTGTGTGTGTGTGTGTGTGTGTGTGTGTGTGTGTGTGTGTGTGTGTGTGTGTGTGTGTGTGTCTATAGTTAGATTTGCCCCTCCCCCCCACTCGCGGAAGAGTCGGTACGCCCCTGTATTTGTGGATCTTTTTTGTTACATTCATCCCTTTCTGAAGTCAATCCTTCAACCAACTGTGAAATCCTGGATCTTCTTTGGAGGCTATATGGTTCTTTGAGGTCCGGCAGAAATTCCAGTCTGCTTTGGTTGATCTGTCTCTGGCTCAGTGACTTCACAATGTGTTTGTCTGAGGAAGGGCTTGCCCTGTTGAGTACTCGGTTCTTTCTTAGGATGCTGTCTTCCAACTGAACTTCATACGAGCTGTCATAAAATTCTCCTAATTATTGTCTTTCACCCATGCTACTGTTTTCTTTGGTTGAACGGGGACATCCACTGACCCTTTCTAATGCTTGGTGAATCCTTTGCTTGTCTGTGATACTAGCTCGTGCTTTTCAGCCTCTTCTACATTCTTATTTCATTCACATCGACTGTTTTTGATTGCAGTAACTGTGAAGCTAGTGGCACACTCATTGTAGTGTGGCAGCTCATTGACACGTGTGCTGGAGTACCATTCTTTTCTTGAAGTGATGTGTTCTGTTAATAAACAAATGTCATTTGTGGGTCTGATTTGTTAACGCTAGTCGAACCCAAGCTTCAGCAACAATAATACACATAGATTGAGGTTGAGGCAGCACTTGTCGAGCTTGGGGCACTGGGTCTGGGTATCTGCCTTGCGCACGATAGGGCAAGGTGGTGACTTGGCTGTACCGGAATGAGCTCACACTGGGTCGACACCTGGCCCAGACCAACTGCAGGGATCTACCTTTTTTTCCACTAAACAGGATTTTGTGTATTCTTCCCGTTTGCCTATCAACATACTTGTACAGTTGCACGAGATATTAAAGTTGCCGTGCGACTGTTGACTTGCCTAACATCCCAGGGGCCTAGTGGCATAAACGGTGCAAATAAAGATTGTGCATTCTTCTCTCCCTCGTTGCCTGTTGCATGCTACAACAATCACGCATAAGGCGAAATGTACACATTTAATTTCTCCCAGTTTGAGCCCCTCCTTCGTCGCAATCAGATTGTATCTTTTTTTTTATTAAAGTAGAAAATAAACGGAGGAGTTTTTGTCACCGTTACTTAGCGACGGCTACCCCTTTCCACTTGATTGGTACAAATAAAAATATAAAAAAACCTATAGCTTATATACATATATACAGTCCTACATGGGTGAGAGCAAAAGTTCCCTTATGGGCAGAACAAACACGTAGACGCCACGCTCACTTTTAACTTTTGTCCGCTGAGTAGTCGTCACAAATCTTCGTTTCTTCGAAGAACTGTTGCAGCACTTTTATTTCTTTGCCATTTGTTTTGGATGGCCATAGACCTAGTATTTTATCCAGCGCAAATGGCCGCTCGGGATCTAACTTATGCAGTTCCTGTTCTAGTCGTCTTCGGTGTGTTGTGTTTCGGACAGTCGAGCAAGAGGTGACAGATATCCTTGTCGTCGTGGCCGCATGAACATGTTGACAATGTTGCACGCTGAATACGAAGTAGGAAGTGCTTTGTGTAAGCAGTTCCGAGTCGTAGGCGATGAATGAGTGTGTCGATACGTCTTGGGAGGTCACGGTCTAATTGGCATTCAAGATTGGGATCAACAGAATATATGATAGATTCCTTTGTTTTGTCTGTGAATCAGGTAGCTAGACATGCATTATTCACGTTTTGTTGTTCTTAAAATTCTATTTACAACATATTGCGATACCAGAATGGGGCACGTTTGCGTAGAATTATGAGCGGTTTTCGCGAACTCATCCGCCATTTCATTTCCGTTAATTCCGCAGTGACTGGGAACCCACTGAAATGCCACTCGATGACTCGACTTCGTAGCTTCTGAGAGCTCTTTTAGAATAGCGTATACTATAGGCACATCAATGTGCCTTGAAGTGGCATTTTCCACACATGCCAGTGCTGCCGAGAGTCTGTAATTACCACCCATTTTCTTGGTGTCGTTGACAGTTTAATAAAGCTTACGGCTAGCAAAATCGCTACGAGCTCCGACGTTGTTGAATAGGAGAGGTGGCCCAACCGACATGCATATTCTCTGCGCAATTTCGGAATTATCAATGCTGATGTCGCTGTCTCTTTGGTGACGGAGCCGTCAGTGCACACGTGAGTGTATCCTTGGTACCTGTCAAACAGATGATGTGATGCCAACTGCTGTGCTGCAGCGATTGGCACTTCATGTTTGCTGCGTAGTCCTTCTATTGACGTTTCAATAGTTAGTAGCTCAAGCAGCCATGGTGGGTAGTTTTGGTTCAGTGGCCAATGTGTCGACACAGGAAGCCGGGAAATGTACTGTTGGTACACATGGTGTATTTGCGATCCAGCACGGTTCAAGATGTTGGATATGAGCGGATGGGAAGGGTGTTGCGCGATTCTTCGTGGGCTTCTATCTCCGCAGCCGATTACAGAATTACTTGGTAAAATATGTTACAGCTGGTGCTAGGCACTGCTTCATTTAAACAGCTTCTCCAGGTGGGAGTTATCGCTGCTTAAGGAAGAGCAAAAAGAGTGTGTTAAGCTTGCGTGATACCACCTTCTTCTCGAAAGTGTATTCTGGGACATGGAATTACTGTAGATCTTGGTTGTGGCTCGCGTAATAACCTTCAAATAGGGATTGACTGTACACTTTAAACATTCCTGGCTAACAGCCTTGATTGATCAGAGTGCACAGTGCTGTCTGTAGCCTCTAATAACACTAAGGAAGGCTGTCAGCTGGCCTGCTCATTAACAACTACAAATGGTCCTTCGTCGTGACAGCAAAGTTCCCTACACACATTGGACAGACTTTTAGTCTGGCTGATGAACCACTGGCCTGTTTTTTAAACTCCTCACCAGATACTGCATTCCCTACCACATTACCGAGAGACGGCTCCAGTCATCCAGGTTTTGAAAACTGTCAGTTGATGGAAGATGTCGTAAGTGTGACACTGCATGTCCAAAGCCTCTAACTTCATGACTACCTAACTGTCCTCTTGTCCCCTTACATTGTCAGGATGCATCCTCTTTCTCCAGGGGCATTAGCATTTACATAGAAATGCCTCGGAAGGGATACCCTAGGGGCAAATACCATTCTCATTGTCTTACTGGTGAAGACATGCTCAAATCATTATATTGTGCCAGTCTAAACAAATGCTCTGTTTAGACAGGCACATTCCAGAAATGAAAGTCAACCGAACTTCATTACAATTGTTTCAGGCGTTCACTGAGTGAAATTCTTTGGGAGCGATGATTAGGAGTGTTAAAAATAGTGACCGCAGAATTTGATTGGAAAGCTATACAAGAAGAAAGTCTATTTTCTGCTGGCAACAGCAGCGTACACTACATGTGACATGGCGGCAGCATTAAGACAGTCACACTGAAGTTAATAAAAAGAAAAAGTACAGTGCATCATCGATGCATGTGCTTGTACGAAACAAAGCTCATACTCAGTATGTTTCAAACAAGTGGACACATCTATGACGCTCTGTTACTTGAGTGCACACTGAGTTGAAGATGTCCTGCAAGAATATTTTACAAGCTGAGTTTCACGTAGCAACATCTTCCTTGCATAATCCTGAGGTATATGCAAAAAGAATTAGCAAGGTTGGCACTAGCAAACAAGTGCTGGCAAGCATAAATATTAAAAATGAAAGCAGGTGAAAATTACTAGCATACCTTATAATTTTTCATTCGCATAGCATGGTGGTTTTATCCTTCCAGTGAAAATGCAGCCTACATAATGTGGTACCAAAGCATACGTAGCCACCAGCACATTTTTTTTGAAGGAATCATTATGAGTTACAGTAAGCACATGGGCCGTAACACTAGAATCTGAGCACTACAGTGACTTCAGCAGATATTATGACTAGCATGCGAGCACCCATAAGAAAGTAAATAGTTTTGTCCTAATGTAGAAATGCAATGTAAGATTTCACTTTGCGTAGGTTGTTGGCCAACACTACTTGTGTTGGTTGCACAGAAAAGCTAACCGCTTCGCATGAATGCACATCTTTTTTTGCTCCTGAGGAAGCATGAAAGACGCTTCTATTCTTATCATCATAATAATATCCACACCACAAGCATGCAAAAGAGATTCTTTATTTTGGGCCTTCGAATACTCGCACTTAAATATGTCACGTGTGTTGCCAGAAATTATTTAGATTGAAATGCTTTGATTTTGTCACTTTTACCGAAAAACATGAAACGCATGGTCCCTTTGGAGGGTACGACGTAATGCATGATTCTGAAGAAACACAAGCTTGTTAATGTTTGTAAAATAATGAATTGCTTCGTGTAACATGAGAAAACAAAGTAATGCAAATAAGTTCTGTGGAAACCTGCAAGGGGGAGACTAGTTCAGAAAGGGAAACTAGACAACCACCCGTTTGTGGCACGAGGCCACAAGGAAATCTGTAAAGATTTCTCACAAGGAAAAGCTAGTTGCCGAAAAATTTATCCTAATCCGGGGATCGAACCAGAGACCAACGCCTTTCCGGGGCGGTAGCTCTACCAATGCGGCAACAAAATGACAGGTAGCAGAAAAGAAAGGCATACAGGGGTGGCGCAAGGATTTCTTCACTATGGGGGGTCACCCATGATACGCGAGTTCCTTCAAGGGGCAGGGACGCTGAGAACTTCTGTGCTGTGTTTCACTATGTTTGCTTTTGTGGTAGCAGGAGGGGGGGGAGCAGGTGGAAATTTTCAGGGGGCTCCAGCCCCCCACAACCTTCCCCCACTGCTGCCACTGCCCCTAGAGGTGTACTTACTGAATGGCAGGCAACTGTTTGCCATTAGTAATCCCCTCAGCAATTTTCCGTACGTCAGTTTTCCTTGCAAAAATGTCACTGCTCGAGAATTGTTAAAGTTGAACTCACCATGTAAGTGGCAACATATGCTGTTTACACTTGCATTGAACCACAATAATTGTTTCAAACCAATAACTTGTATAGTAATTGGCAACGTGGTTGCAGACACACTTCCAAAAACATTAATTAAGTTATGTGTTCCGTTGTAGTACCGCTGGTTCGGTATATTGTCCTACAATTGAAAGTTTTGCTCTAAATTGGCAACATATATTTTTTGGCTTGGGTTCAGGCGGGTTTTTAAAAAACAGATTTAAATTTATTCTTACAAAAAATTACTCTTTGGGTACAGTTTTTTTATTGGGGTTTGATGCGACACCTTGGTGTTACTACAAATAATGAACGAGCAAATATTGTCACGGGGTTGTGACGGGGCCAAAGACAGGAAACTTCGTGTTGGGATTTAACTGTTTATTTGGGCGAACCTGTGCCCGGTAAAGGGAAATTCTAATTACAGCAGCAGTCTTGCACAGATAGCAGTCTCGGACTGATAGCGGCGAACGCAGCGTCGGCCTTCGATCAACAACTGACAAGCGGCGAAGCGCGTCGGCATTTATACCCTTGCCGTCGAATGTTCTAGCATTATCACTGGCCGTGGCGTAGGATCCAGAACAATCTGTACCGTTCGCACAGTGGGCGTGATCTTATCGAAATGATCTACTACAGTTCGGAACCTTCTCGAAACCTGCAGACGCGGTTTGCGCCGAGAATCGTGTGGTGTTTCGGAACGATAACAAAAACTTGTGAAATGGAACGTGGCATTGCCCCCCTCTGAAAAAAGGCATCGTCCCGATGCTTTAACTAAAGATGAAGGTACAATAACAATGCAAGAAAGTACAATGAATAAATTACAATACAACAATAATACAAAAAAACACTGTTTCAGTTTGTTAACGTGCATGAAACGGCTTGAGGCGCGCGACATGGACGACTTCAGGTCGCGATCGGCGTCGTTGAGAGTTCGTGATGCCGTCGGGGTCAACCTCGTAATCAAGTGGGCCGAGACGTCGAACCACCTTGTACGGTCCGAAATACCGTCGCAGAAGCTTTTCACTTAGTCCACGTCGGCGTATCGGCGTCCATACCCAAACACGTTCACCGGGCTGGTATTCCACGAAGCGTCGTCGAAGGTTGTAACGGTGGCTGTCGGTCGTCTGTTGATTCTTGATACGGAGACGCGCAAGTTGTCGGGCTTCTTCAGCGCGATGAAGGTACTCGCTCACATCGAGGTTTTCTTCGTCAGTGACATTGGGTAACATGGCATCGAGCGTCGTTGCCGGGCTCCTTCCGTAGACAAATTTGTATGGAGATATCTGCGTCGTCTCCTGCACCGCCGTGTTGTATGCGAAGGTCACATACGGAAAAATGGCGTCCCACGTCTTGTGTTCGACATCGACGTACATTGACAGCATGTCGGCGATCGTCTTGTTAAGCCGCTCGGTGAGGCCGTTGGTCTGTGGGTGGTACGCTGTCGTCCGGCGGTGGTTTGTTTGGCTGTATGCCAAGATCACTTGAGTTAAGTCGGCAGTGAATTCCGTTCCTCTGACGGTGATAAGGACCTGCGGGGCGCCGTGACGTAGGACGATATTTTCGACGAAGAACTTAGCTACCTCGAATGCACTGCCTTTTGGCAGGGCTTTTGTCTCGGCGTAGCGGGTGAGGTAGTCGGTAGCTACCACGATCCACTTGTTTCCGAAAGCCGACGTCGGGAACGGCCCCAGTAGGTCCATACCAATCTGCTGGAAAGGTCGGCAAGGTGGATCAATTGGCTGCAGAAGTCCCGCTGGCCTTGTCGGCGGTGTCTTGCGTCGCTGACAGTCCCGGCATGTCCTCACATAACGAGTGACGTCGGTGGTAAGACGTGGCCAGTAGTACCTTTCTTGTATCCTCGCGAACGTGCGGGAAACACCGAGGTGCCCTACCGTCGGATCGTCGTGCAGGGCCTGCAGGAGTTCTGGTCGCAGAGCTGAAGGCACCACGAGGAGGTACTTAGCTCGAAGCGGTGAAAAGTTTTTCTTTTGTAGAAGACCGTTTCGTAGAAAGAACGACGCAAGTGCGCGCTTGAATACCTTCGGGACTTCGGTGGTCCTGCCTTCAAGGTATTCTATTAGGGCTTTAAGTTCCGGGTCGGCCCGCTGTCGTTCAGCGAAGTCGTCGGTAGTTATCGTTCCCAAGAAGTAGTCGTCATCCAAGTCGTCGGGTAGCGGTTGGTCGACAGGCGCACGAGAGAGACAGTCGGCGTCGGAGTGTTTTTTGCCGGACTTGTAAATGACAGTAATGTCATATTCTTGAAGTCTCAGGCTCCATCGTGCGAGGCGACCTGAAGGGTCCTTCAGGGTGGCTAGCCAACACAAGGCGTGGTGGTCGCTCACAACTTTGAAGGGCCTGCCGTAGAGGTAGGGGCGAAATTTCGACGTAGCCCAGATGATGGCGAGGCACTCCTTTTCTGTTGTGGAATAATTTGCTTCTGCTTTGGATAGCGATCGGCTGGCGAAACTAATAACCCTTTCAAGTCCGTCAGCCCTCTGCACAAGAACGGCGCCAAGACCTACGCTGCTCGCGTCAGTATGTATTTCTGTCTCGGCGAATTCGTCGAAATAGGCAAGTAACGGAGGCGTCTGGAGGCGATGTTTAAGCTCCTGGAAAGCGTGTTCCTGTGGCGTTTCCCACTTGAACTCCGAGTCGGCCTTGGTAAGGTTAGTGAGAGGATCGGCGATGCGGGCGAAGTTTTTCACGAACCGCCTATAATAGGCGCACAGGCCCGGAAATCGGCGCACGGCCTTCATGTCAGTGGGCGGCGCGAAGTCGGCGATGGCGGCTGTTTTCCGTGGATCGGAACGAACTCCAGACTTGCTGATAACGTGCCCCAGAAACAAGAGCTCCTCATACGCAAATCTGCACTTTTCTGGCTTCAGTGTGAGTCCGGACGTCTTGATGGCTTGAAGTACAGCTTCAAGGTGCCGAAGATGCTCGTCGAAACTCGAGAAAAACACGACGACGTCGTCCAAGTACACAAGGCAAGTCTGCCACTTCAATCCTGCCAGTACTGTATCCATAACGCGTGGAAAAGTTGCAGGTGCTGAGCAAAGGCCGAAGGGCATCACCTTAAATTCGAAGAGGCCGTCCGGTGTTATAAACGCCGTCTTCTCTCAGTCTCTTTCGTCGACTTCGATTTGACAATAGCCAGTCTGGAGGTCCATTGACGAGAAGTACTTGGCGTTATGGAGCCGATCAAGTGCGTCGTCTATTCGTGGGAGAGGATACACGTCCTTTCTTGTGATTTTGTTCAGGCGGCGATAATCAACGCAGAAACGTAGGGTCCCATCCTTTTTCATCACTAACACCACGGGGGATGCCCACGGACTCTTGGATGGCTGGATAATGTCATCTCGCAGCATTTCATCAAACCTTCTCTTCATTGCCTCACGTTCTCGCGTCGAAACCCTGTACGGACTCTGACGGAGTGGTCTGGCATTTTTTTCGGTTATGATTCGATGTTTCGTGATTGGGGTCTGCCGAACGTTTGATGACGACGAAAAGCAATCTTCGTATTGCAGGAGCAGGGCCTTGAGCTGTTCTTGCTTATCGTTCGGCAGTCTGGGATTGACGTCGAAAGCTATGGGAGGGGCTTGGTTTCTCTGAGCAGGTTCCGCAGAATCGGCGAGGGCGAAAGCACTGGTGGCTTCGACAATTTCTTCGATGTATGCGACCGTTGTTCCTTTGTTCACATGTTTGTACTCATTGCTGAAATTCGTTTGTACTCATTGCTGAAAAGCGATTGCCGGACTTCTTCTCGCACAATGTCGGCGATCGAATCCACTTGAGGCTGCGCCGAAGGCAACAGTTTGCGCAGCTCTTCCCGCACGATCGCTCGGATCGTTTCCCGCAGGTCGTCGGAGTCACTGGCTTGAGCAGCAGCGCATTCTGGAGTCAGGCGACGATTATACTGTCTGGTGCGCATCTCCAGCGTTTTTTCGATGGTGGTTGCCTCGGATACAAATTCTTGGACGGTATTCGGTGGATTCCTCATTAGTCCCGCGAAGAGCTCCTGTTTGACCCCTCGCATGAGGAAACGAAGTTTCTTTTCCTCAGGCATGTCTGGGTCAGCGTGACGGAATAGGCGGGTCATCTCCTCTGTGAAAATTACAACCTTTTCATTTGGTAGCTGAACCCGGGTCTCGAGTAGAGCAGCGGCCCTCTCTTTGCGAGCGACGCTTGCGAACGTTTGCAGAAATGCGCCGCAGAAGACATCCCACGTTCGGAGCGTGGACTCCCTATTTTCTAGCCAGGTCCTTGCGGTTTCTTCCAGGTAGAAGTACACACGACGGAGCTTTTCTTTGTTGTCCCAGTGGTTGAGGGCGGCCACACGGTCGTATGTTTCTAGCCAGGTTTCCGGGTCTTCAAACGATGAGCCATGGAACGTTGGTGGTTCCCTGGGTTGATGAATTACGATCGCGGGCTGGGACGCTCCGGTTGTCATTGTCGCTGCAGTCGAGGTCATGATCTTGGTCTTCCGCGCCTTGTCTTGTAGAAGGCCGTACTCCGGTGGGAGACCTTGCTGTCGGCGGCTCGTTTGCTGTTCTTGGTTGGCGTCGGTGTCTTCTCCGCGACGGGGGCTGGGTTCACGGCTTGACGGGGGCGTCCGGTACATGAACGAAGCAGCACCTCCACCAGATGTCACGGGGTCGTGACGGGGCCAAAGACAGGAAACTTCGTGTTGGGATTTAACTGTTTATTTGGGCGAGCCTGTGCCCGGTAAAGGGAAAGTCTAATTACAGCAGCAGTCTTG
Organism: Rhipicephalus microplus; assembly: GCF_043290135.1. Lineage (NCBI taxonomy): Eukaryota > Metazoa > Arthropoda > Arachnida > Ixodida > Ixodidae > Rhipicephalus > Rhipicephalus microplus. The sequence goes on from NC_134701.1 coordinate 11,239,918, forward strand.
CACAGATAGTAGTCTCGGACTGATAGCGGCGAACGCAGCGTCGGCCTTCGATCAACAACTGACAAGCGGCGAAGCGCGTCGGCATTTACACCCTTGCCGTCGAATGTTCTAGCGTTATCGCTGGCCGTTGCGTAGGTTCCAGAACAATCTGTACCGTTCGCACAGTGGGCGTGATCTTATCGAAATGATCTACTACAGTCCGGAACCTTCTCGAAACCTGCAGGCGCGGTTTGCGCCGAGAATCGTGTGGTGTTTCGGAACGATAACAAAAACTTGTGAAATGGAACGTGGCAATATGTTGCGAAGAAGGCATCTTACAACATGCATGCCGACTAGTATAAGCACGAAATGCACAGTGCCATCCTCGACGACCCACTTAAGGTTGCTTTCAGTGCAATAGGTTACAATTCCCATGATTTGTCAGGCTTAGTGCTTGAAGGCTCGTGTTTGGACTTAGCTCAGATTTTATTTTGAGGAAATAAGGAGGAGGGGAGGGGGCATTATAATCACTTATGTACATACAAATGTGAGTGTACATGATCTCGCACATTCAAACTGAGTCATTTTTTAGTTATTTCAAAGAAATCCTTCAGCTTGTTTGTGGTCTGTAGCATAGGAAATATGGGAAGGAATGAAGAATTACTTGTGATGTGTGGATTTGCATCGAGTGTGTGAATACACGATTAATTGACCTTTAGCACAATGGCTTGGCTGCTGTGGCTTTAGAACAACACAGTCTTAAATTGTTTTTATAGTGCTAATGGGGATGCTTTCATTATATTTGTTTACATAAATAGCTTACTGTAAAACATGCTCACAGTATGACATTTGCATGCAACGTATTCTGCACTGTTTTAAAGGGGTGCCCAAGAACTGTAAGTCTGTACTACAACTCAAGAACAACGTGACATGTATTCCTGTGTACCCTATGCTATATCCTGTGCAATCTGTTAGTAAACTACCTTGTGTAATGAAACCGTTATAGTCTTTCATTAGAGGATGCAAAAGTTATTCAGACAAAATTGATGAATTGACTGCTCATACCTTGCAGCAGTTTACAATTAGTACAATAGCACATGTGGCTCAATGTTCTATCCTATGTCATTTGTTGCAAGCTTTCATCTCATTGTCCATTTAAGAAGCTTGCTTGAAGAAATGCACGTGTGCTAGAAGGTAAACCTTTTTTTCTATGACACCACTGAACCTATTTTAAATTTTAATCAGTGTGTCACCTTGGTTTAGTTTAGAATAAAAGACAGATACTGGGAAGCTGTGCATAATGTCACGTTCCATTTCCCAAGTTTTTGTTATCGTCCCAAAACACCACACAATTCTCAGCCCAAACAGCGCCTGCAGTTTTCGAGAAGGTTCCGGACTGTAGTAGATCATTTCGATAAGATCACGCCCACTGTGCGAACAGTACAGATTGTTCTGGAACCTACGCCACCGCCAGCGATAACGCTAGAACATTCGACGGCAAGAGTATAAATGCCGACGCGCTTCGCCGCTTGTCAGTTGTTGATCGAAGGCCGACGCTCCGTTCGCCGCTATCAGTCCGAGACTGCTATCTGTGCGAGACTGCTGCTGTAATTGGGCTTTCCTTTTACCGGGTACAGGTTCGCCCAAATAAACAGTTAAATCCCAGCACAAAGTCTCCTGTCTTCGGCCACGTCACGACCCCGTGACAATATCATTTCATTTTATATTTTTTAGCAAGTGCTGACCTTTTGACACTGTATCACTGTGCTATACATTTTTAAAATAAAATGTAGTGGCAGATGGTCAGCCACCATAACCTTGTTTTGTAGGTTTTGGTGCCTCTCTGCACTTGTGATGCTTTATACTCAATAAATGCATGAATGAAATTTGGCACTATGCATCACCACTGTGAGAAGAAGTACCACAGGTAGATTTTTATCTACTGCTATTTGTTCTTGCAGTGGTGACAATAAAAAGCAATAATTAAAATCAATATTGAGATTGTATAAAAATGCTGTAGTTGTCTGGTTCAAGACAAGGGAAGAGAGCAAGATATAAAGCTACTGCAAATCAAAACAGACTTTTTTTTCAGTAATGTGGTTTTTCTGAAGGAAAATTTTCTGGTGAACAGGTACAGATGGAGTATTTCACATATTACAAAAGTAATAACACTGCAAGTAATCATCTTCTTGGGGTGTTCATGAGTAGGTTGAGCCATTCCTGTTCTGCTAAATAGCAACAGACTGTCACAGACAGACAAAATGTCTCATCAGACTGACTCAAAAATGGCTTGCAATTTGCTGATGATGCTTCAGTATTACAAGAGGAATATGAAAGAGACTCATGTTGTCAGCAGAAAACACTTCATGTTATCAGCAGAAAACAAATAGTGATTTACCCACTGCATTTACAATAATACCACAGGTGACAGAACGAAACGGCTCGATGGGCTAGTACAGCATGACTGATATCTGATTTTAGGATGATACAACAAAAACTTTAGCATGCCAATGCGCCACCTCAACTTCACACGTCACATCATGTTCACCCTGTAGTCAGTGGAAAGAGGCTGTGCATACACATCTTATGCTTATTAGGGCAAGGCATACAACGTTGATGCAGCCCAGTGGCAAAGCCAGGGGTTGGCACACCGGGTTCACACCCTCCTCCCTTTTTCGAATATATTCCCCCGGTTGTATACAGAGTGCAAAATGACGCTCGATCACATCCACGAACCGGGCCCCATTTAAGATCATAGTGGTGCCCCTCCTCCAACTCCATGCCCCCCCCCCCCCAAAAAAAAACTGCCTACACCCCTGTGGCAGCCCACACACATTTTGGTGCTCATTTCAGTGTTGTCAATTGTTGCCATGACCATGTGTACGCATAATGTGAAGGCACACATTAAATGCACATTTAGAATAGAAGGACATACGTACAAAAAAATAAAGTGCTGAAGCTCAAGCACTTTCACACCAGTCAGAATTCAGGATAACGTGGCAGATTTTGCAAAATAGTCTATACTGGTTAACTCGGCAGCCAAAAAAGAAGACATGACAAATTGTATCACAAGTTGTCCTGAGAAGAGCTTGTTAAAGCCAAGGCCATGCCTTGTGCCAATAGAATGGTCTTGCACAGCGTATTACACTACCTTGAGGCTTTTCTCTTTATGTAGCCAGAGTCAAAGCGAACAGAAGTGTTCTTGTGTCGTCTGAAGCCTTACATATTTCAACACATTTACATTTTCAGCGAGGTTTCTTTCCAAGAACCTTAAAATTCACGAATTGCAGAAGTGACAAATGATTTGAATTTACTGATACAATTATGCCCCAATATGACTGATAGCTGCAAATGTGTCTCAGAAGGAGACGCTGTGCACAGCTAAACTGATCATAGAGAGAATGCATTAGATGCTGCCCATGTTTTACTGCATTCGGCACTCTGCGCCAGCTAGCAGAATATGAAATGGAGGAATTCAGGCTCCCCAGAAGAGACTGAAATATTGAGTGATGAGAAAGAAGGTTTACTAAGCTTAGAGTAAGCACAAATATGCGTCAGTGAACGAGATTCATGGTTTAATTGGCGTCCAAAAAGAAAAATACATTTTATTCAAACATGCCTTTCACTGGACTACTGTGAACATAGCCAAAGAGAAGATTTCCTGCTAACAATTACTCAAACTGGGGAAAAGGAAGCTGAAGCACCAAAAATTTGTCACACATCATCCACAGAACATTCAAATGGGTAAAGAAACCTAATATTCTGAAATGAAAACCTGGTTATGACACAATGTTAGTCCATGTAACATTGAGGCTGTGTCGGGGTATGTAATAAACCATATTGCCAATGGGAAAAGATGATGAGGTGAGCAACAGGAATGTAGAAGTGAGTGGGTCGTAGCAAATAAATTGTGAAACCTTCAGATGAGTTAAAATAACAGCGATGTTTGTGGTGTCATTTTTTGCGTACACCAACAAAAATGGAGACATGTACGTGTTTTTGAGAGCAACAATGTGTCTTGAATAAAATGTAAACACATATTACGCTTCATATTTGCATTCTTTAAAAACAAGCTATAGCGCCTCTCATATGATGGATGACTACTTGATATGCACATACATTTAATTCCAGCTTTAGTGAATATATCACACATGCTAAACATTTTCTTCTTGGCTGAAACTTCAATTACTTCAATACTTGTTGAGCTCATTGTGCCATGTTATAGAGCAAACACGAACTTCTATAGAGCAAAGTGAGGAGCGCATCAGCAAGCCGCGCACAACGATATACACCAGCGCCCAATCATAAACATTACTGACCAGTCAATTCCTTCGGCTATTTGTAGATAGCATCGCGGTATCGCAGCGTGCAACGCCGCTGCCACAATAGGCCTTTTCTTAATTGTAATACAAAGCGTTCGTGCGTGTTGGCGCCCGCATTCCTGCTAGCTGTAAAAGATCGCCGTCGCGCCAAATGCAACTCGAGCGATACGACCTGTGGGCGGTAACGACGACGACAACAACAAAAAGGGAGCGCGTAATTAGCCTCGAACACAGATGACTACGGCGACGCAATACTTGCGGCCGAAAAACACGTTGTGAAATACAACAGCCTCAATTTCATGATACACGCAGCGGCTTGAACCAACGCATTCAAGAACTTGTCAGCGTCATCTGCTGTTGGTGATGGTTGCCGACCTCGAAAACTGAAGCACCGCCAAATGGTTACCAGTCCCAACAGCGTCACATCGTCCAACCAGAGTGCGCATCAGAGCCGCTCGTGGGGCTAGCGCTTGTGTTGCATTTTGGCGCCAGGCCGCCATTTCGCTCTCCGTATGCGGGCGCCAGGGGTGCCGCCACGTGCGGAGCGGGTATGCGGCTAGCGCGTGTAAGGGCCCTTAGCCCCTGATCTCTCGAAGACACGCTGACCGTCACTGTCGTCGTAGCAGAGTCACGGAAACACAGAGAAGTGTTTACGGCTGTTCCATCGTGTGAAAGCACCGTCGCCACTTCGGTGCCTTGGATGGATCGCTACCGTGTGGCGAGGGCGCGAGCGAGTGGGTTTCGATAAGATGGCGATAGCACGGTGATGGTTTCAACAATAGCGAAACTTGGGCTAGTTGGTGGTTCATGCTTGGGATGTAAAAACAGCTCAAATATATAAACAAGGACAGAGGAAGAGACGACACCGTGCTGAACTCCCAACTAATGGTTTCAATGAGCGAAAAGGTTACGACTGTCAACGTGAAGTACCTCCGCGACACCTTCAGCACAGACAACAGCAAGCAACTAATGCGACGTGGATCGTCGTATTAGTTACCTTGCTGTAGCTGGCGAGCCACTCGTGCGCTTCCGTCTGTGCAGAGGTGAACTAGGAGGCACTTCACGTCAGATGGGCTGGCCAAACTGGCATCTTTTCCGCACGTAAATGTGCGCGTGGCTGCCATGTCATTCGGGACCCCGTCTTTGACCGATACATGCTTTACGTTTGATGTGCTGGCGTCTAATTCAGACGTGAACGTCTGGGCGTCTGCCATGACAGTCGGAATCGCGTTACTGCAAGGGCAGTTGGAACTGATACAGTGTGTGCCAGAAGCGCGATGCACGTGACCGAACGTTAGATGGTAATTTCGAATTAATTTTGCACATGAGCGTCAACCACGCCAGAAGTGGCGCGTATGATGGAGTGGTTGATTGAATAAAACAAAAAAAGTCACTCTTCTGCAACTCTTGCGGGTAACACGGTTCAGCTTAGAAGGAGAGGGAAAAGGGGACGCAGAATGGCAGAAGGGAAAGGTAGAGAAAGAGTGTGGCGGAAGGTTGTGGGTGCTTTCGTACGATGGAACAGGCAGAAAACTCCGCACATTCCATCGCGGGCTCGTGCGTGCGTCACCTGCAGGCGTGGACGTCACCTACAGAGAGGAACCGATAGCGCGCGAGCAATCCTGACGCTGGCACTGGCGTGCTCCTCGCACTCTTTCTTTTCCCTCTTTCGTGCGATGCGGGAAATACCAGCGCCTCCTAGAATTTGAAAATACGCGCACGGGAAAGAAAGGAGACTGCTTTGTTCACACGGTTCACGGGAGAGCCGTCAAAGTCGCCCCAGTTTAGGATGAAAAGGGGGAAAGCTTAACCAGAAGCGCGTCTTGCAAGAGTCACGTCAAACGGGGTCGTCTGAGTTTAAGTCATAGTTGACATGCACGTGTGCCATCGAGAATGCGACCACTGGGCTCCAATGCGACCACCAATGCGATGAGCCCAGGGACGCGACCACTGGGCTCATTAAGACATAGTTGTGGCACACAGACGAGCTTATCCTCAACCGCTACGTCATTACCAAGTGTTAGGATGGCAGGGCGCCCCGCTGTCACATACGCACCTGCTCAGGGCACAGGTCCTGGCGGTCTATACTCACCGCGCTTAAGAAGGATTCTACGAAGCGACGTTTAGTGAGAGAGCTGACGGAGCTCGAGCGTGAGAACGGCTACCGACGGAGGTCAGTTGACGGAGGCCAGCACGGTCTGAAATGGGAGAGACACACTGACAACCTCTCCCCTCTCGTAATATATTTCGTAACATGGTATTTACTAAAGCAAGTGCTGTTGTGAAAGTGTTTTTGCGATTGGTTGTAGCGGTGTGACCCCCGCACGTGTGATTGCTTTGTGTGAAGACCCTTCGTTCAACCGAGGGTTGAAAAGAGGGTGTTTGAATGTTAAGAAAGAGAGCGGAGGTTCGGACTTACACCCAGACAGACGCCTGAGTGCTGCAATAAAGCGTCTCTTCACCGAACTACGGCTCTTCCTTCGCGCTGCCACCGTGCATTAGGGTCATCGAGGGGCGTCCTTTCTGAACCTCAAACACCTTCCCTCGTTAGCTAGTGTACAAGCTAGCCGAGGAGGAAATTAGCTGACATCAATGAAAAAAAAAACTTGCTTGCTGAAAGGTGCAGAACGGTCCATAATTCACGGGTTCATCAGGAGACAACTCGTCCAGCGACACTATCGACGAATAATTTCCGAGGTTCCACCATTTAAAGAGAACACTGAAAGGTACATAGCCGGTATTTTGTAGAATGAGGTCACAGCGTGCACGTAGTTCGTACCATATATACAGGTTGTTTCAAGAAATGTCTCCAGTATTCTTTAAAAATCACATAAAGAAGATATCTGCGTTCTACTTGCGGCGTTACCTTTCCCATGACAGAAGGCATTTTCAGATACGTCCAAACAATCTTTACGGCTGTAATTATGCAAATTATCACAATTACATTTCATCCAGTGATGATAGCTGGTCGAATCAAACGGGGGAATTCAAGCCCTTCCATCGAATAATCTATAGCTACTTTGAAATTTTGGGAAGGCGGCCACTGGTAATCACCGCGGAGCGATGCAATCAGCCTGATTTAGCTGGAGAAACCGAAACCGACGCACCAAACAGCGCATCTTCTATTGACTTCGGTAACGCCCTTAGTGACGACACTGTTTCATTCGCCGTTATCAACCGTCAATTTAGACATTTCGCTTCGAGGCCGCTTATCGATGCTCGCTTATTCTTCTACTTCAATGACTGAGCAGTCATTGAGCGTGTAGTGGAACATAATGATAGATGCGCTGCTCGGTGCGTAGGTTTTGGTTTGGCCAGGTGAATTGGCCAGATTTCATCGCTTTGCGGGGATTACCAGTCGCCGCTTTTCCAAAATCTCAAAGTGGCTTTGGACTATTCGTAGGAAGAGCTTCGAATCACCCATTTGACTCAACTGGCTATTAATTGCCACTGGTTAAAAATAATTGCGTTACTTTATATATATACAGCCTTAAATAATGTTTGTACCCATCTGAAGATGCCTCCTGCCCCAGGAAGGCAACGCCGGAAGTAGTGCGCAGATACCTCCCATCCGTAATTAAAAAAAACACTGTACAAATTTCTTAAAACACCCTGTATGTACCCAAGGATAAGCGCCTACCAACCTCCGGTGGCACTGCAACTAAATAAAGTGCAAAAAGAAAGAAGCAGGAGACACACAAAAAAAGAAATTGCACCCATCACAAGTGTTCACTCATAACTGAACAGTCACTTCACAAGAATGGGGGTGAATCGCACATGCAATAAAAGGCACAAAAAGGAAAACACCCTGGGCTCTTGTGTACAGTCACCTAATAAAGCTAAGTTTATTGTGTTGTTGTGATAGAAAGGGTTGACTTACACGAAATGCGGTGTTGCTTAAGATACGCCGACGGGATTTCTCGCGTGGTCTGATTAGAGTGACCTTGAAAAATTGCCATGCCTTCGAAGATGAAATTACATTTTGCTGACTGACAGTGTGAGTCGCGGCAAGTGGGCTTCATTCAATAATTTTCAGTGCTCTATGAGGTGCACGTCACGCACATCGACTAACCTGGCTGCTGTATATTTACTCAGCCTGCAGAGAAAAGCTCACGCAGCAAGAAAGGAAGACGAAGTTGTCGCGTCCCCCCCTTTTAAATTTGTATTCATACAGGGCATGGTCTCATGACATTTCCTTTATTCAATTTTAGATGCGGAAGCATCTTATACTCGCGCCTTGTAGTGCGCCGTCCGCGCCGTCCGCACCGCTTCTCGAACATTCGACAGCTGACGCGCGCGCATGCGCCGTCGCGCCGTCGCCCACCATCTGTGCTGCGCGCGCTTCTCCTTCGAGAACATTCGACAGCTGACAGCGCATGCGCCGTCGTGCTGTATATATACTCAAGGTCGGCGCTCGCTCGCTCAGTTGCCGCTCGTTGGTTGGTTTGTACGGCGCGTCGACGTCCAAGGTCGCGGTGAAATGAATTCCAACGAATCCACAAACACAATGATCGACGTCCCTTCGACCAGCGCCGTCCTTTCGCATACGTGTGTACGTGTTCACTCATTTAACACCCCCTCCTACAACCACGTTAACCAATTTAGCCATCGACCCAAGTAAGTCGCAATTTAACACCCCATTTCACAACCACGTTAACCAATTTAGCCATCGACCCAAGTAAGTCGCACTTTAACACCCCGTTAACCAATTATATGCTCCGCATCCTCCTCAGTGTTCCCCCGAGGGAAGCTGCGGGCAATTTTTTTGTTTGGAACCCGAAACAATAGATCACTATTTTTTAATATGTCACCGGTACAGACTACTAAGAAAAAGACTAGTTTATATCCCGTTCTCTAAGCTGCGGCTGAATTTGTCAAGTGACAATATACTTACCTTCGGTGCTGCAAGTTTGGGCTTCAGCCACAGGAACGTATTTAATGCCGTTTGTGCTTATCTTTACGAAAAAAAACAAATGAGACTTGAAGTGCCTAATTCTGTCTAATTAGTGCAGCAATAGGTTAACATTAAAACAAAACAAGAGTTGTTTTATTTTTCACTATGACTATTATTAGTATGAATTATTTTCAAGCACATATTCATTGTTAGTAAAGACGATGATTATTTTGTCTGGCGTGAACGGGACAAAACGCTTATAGGACTCTTTTCGTTTTACGTAAGTTCTTGGTTGATCCCCCTGAGTGGGTATGAGCCAAATTAAAGGCGTCATCATCAACACCATCATCCACTTTGCAAGTGCCTTGCATATAATTAAAGTGAGCTCTCCTATATACGCATGCTACTGCAACCGCGTAACCCAAGCCTACTGGAAGCGCGCCGCATCAAGAGCACTGCAATGGTGATTCTGATAATCAACGGGCTGAAAGTGCCTAACTATGCCTACTGCGGCCAGGTCATCTGCCACTGCACGTTGTACAAGCGTCAAATCGACACCTGCCACAACTGCGGCCAAGTGGGCCTGCCAAGATGCATGCCCCACTCCTTCAGCCAAGGTATGCGACCAATGCAGACACTTACCAACGCACAACCCACACGTGTGCCACCGACCAGTGTGTTCCTTGTGCCGCGAAGCACACTGCACGGGTGACCACGAAGGTTGAAATTGCTACCAGCTGCCTTACCTGGCGCGCCACCGTCGCTGACGAAAGCAAGCCCAACAGAGAAGTGGTTATAAGAGGGGAAAGAAGAGAAAAGTGAGCCTCGTAACTGTCTGCATCAGGGTGCAACACCTGAACAGTAGCTCACAAGGTATGGGGGTGAGGA